>NW_027649870.1:0-430000 GCF_965287045.1 Carcharhinus amblyrhynchos
AGACAGATAGACCCCGAGGCCCTGAGAACCTGAGACACTGAGACCCAGAGGCCCTGAGAACCTGAGACCCTGAGGCACTGAGACCCTGAGACCGAGAGGCCCTGAGACCCTGAGAGACTGTGACCCAGAGGCCCTGAGACAGTGAGACACAGAGACCCAGAGGCCCTGAGACCCTGAGACACAGAGACCCAGAGGCCCTGAGACCCTGAGACCCTGAGACACAGAAACCCAGAGGCCCTGAGACACTGAGACACTGAGACACAGAGACCCTGAGACCCTGAGACATGGAGAAATTGAGACACAGAGACCCAGACGCCCTGAGACCCTGAGACACTGAGACTCAGAGACAAAGAGACCAAGAGGCCCTGAGAAACTGAGACTTGAGACCCTGAGACACAGAGACCCTGAGGCCCAGAGGCCCTGAGACCCTGAGACGCTGAGACACTGAGATCCAGAGGCCCTGAGCCAGTGAGACACAGAGACCCAGAGGCCCTGAGACCCTGAGACACAGAGACCCAGAGGCCCTGAGACCCTGAGACACTGAGAAATTGAGACCCAGAGTCCCAGAGGTACTAAGACCCTGAGGCACAGAGTCCCAGAGGCCCTGAGACACTGAGACCCTGAGACACTGAGACCCAGAGGCCCTGAGACCCAGAGGCCCTGAGACCCTGAGACACTGAGACACTGAGACTCAGAGACACAGAGACCCAGAGACCCTGAGGCCATGAGACCCTGAGACACTGAGACCCAGAGGCCCTGAGACCCTGAGACACTGAGACCCAGAGGCCCTGAGACCGAGAGGCCCTGAGACCCTGAGGGACAGTGACCCAGAGGCCCTGAGCCAGTGAGACACAGAGACCCAGAGGCCCTGAGACCCTGAGACACAGAGACCCAGAGGCCCTGAGACCCTGAGACACAGAGGCCCTGAGGCCCTGAGACGCTGAGAAATTGAGACCCAGAAATCCAGAGGCACTGAGACACTGAGTCCCTGAGACCCAGAGTCCCTGAGGCCGTGAGACCCTGAGACACAGAGACCCAGAGGCCCTGAGAACCTGAGACCCTGAGGCACTGAGACCCTGAGACCGAGAGGCCCTGAGACCCTGAGAGACAGTGACCCAGAGGCCCTGAGACAGTGAGACACAGAGACCCAGAGGCCCTGAGACCCTGAGGCCATGAGACCCTGAGACACTGAGACCCAGAGGCCCTGAGAACCTGAGACCCTGAGGCACTGAGACCCTGAGACCGAGAGGCCCTGAGACCCTGAGAGACAGTGACCCAGAGGCCCTGAGACAGTGAGACACAGAGACCCAGAGGCCCTGAGACCCTGAGACACAGAGACCCAGAGGCCCTGTGACCCTGAGACCCTGAGACACAGAAACCCAGAGGCCCTGAGACACTGAGACACAGAGACCCAGAGGCCCTGAGACCCTGAGACACTGAGAAATTGAGACCCAGAGACCCAGAGGCCCTGAGACACTGAGACCCTGAGACCCTGAGTCACAGAGACCCAGAGACCCAGAGGCCCTGAGACCCTGTGACCCTGAGACCCTGAGACACAGAGACCCAGAGGCCCTGAGACCCTGAGACCCAGAGACCCAGAGACCCTGAGACCCTGAGACCTATAGGCCCTGAGGCACTGAGACCCTGAGACCGAGAGGCCCTGAGAACCTGAGAGACAGTTACCCAGAGGACCTGAGACAGTGAGACACAGAGACCCAGAGGCCCTGAGACCCTGAGACACTGAGACCCAGAGGCCCTGAGACCCTGAGACACTGAGACACTGAGACCCTGAGACCCAGAGGCCCTGAGCCAGTGAGACACAGAGACCCAGAGGCCCTGAGACCCTGAGACGCTGAGACACAGAGACCCAGAGGCCCTGAGACCCTGAGACACTGAGAAATTGAGACCCAGAGACCCAGGGGCCCTGAGACCCTGAGACACAGAGACCCAGAGGCCCTGAGACACTGAGACCCTGAGACCCTGAGACACAGAGACCCAGAGACCCAGAGGCCCTGAGACCCTGAGACCCTGAGACACAGAGACCCAGAGACCCTGAGACCCTGAGACCCTGAGTCCTATAGGCCCTGAGGCACTGAGACCCTGAGGCCGAGAGGCCCTCAGACCCTGAGAGACAGTTACCCAGCGGCCCTGAGACAGTGAGACACAGAGACCCAGAGGCCCTGAGACCCTGAGACACTGAGACCCAGAGGCCCTGAGACCCAGAGGCCCTGAGACCCTGAGACACTGAGACACTGAGACTCAGAGACACAGAGACCCAGAGACCCAGAGGCTCTGAGATACTGAGACCCTGAGACCCAGAGTCCCTGAGGCCATGAGACCCTGAGACACTGAGACCCAGAGGCCCTGAGACCCTGAGACACTGAGGCTCAGAGGCCCAGAGACCCTGCGACACTGTGACTCAGAGACTCAGAGACCCAGAGGCTCTGAGACCCTGAGACCCTGAGACACAGAGACCCAGAGGCCCTGAGACCCTGAGAACCAGAGACCCAGAGACCCAGAGACCCAGAGGCCCTGAGACCCTGAGACACTGAGACCCTGAGACCCAGAGGCCCTGAGCCAGTGAGACACAGAGACCCAGAGGCCCTGAGACACTGAGACCCTGAGACACAGAGACCCAGAGACCCAGAGGCCCTGAGACCCTGAGACCCTGAGACACAGAGACCCAGAGGCCCTGAGACCCTGAGACCCACAGACCCCGAGACCCAGAGGCCCTGAGACCCTGAGACACAGAGACCCTGAGACCCTGAGAACTATAGGCCCTGAGGCACTGAGACCCTGAGACCGAGAGGCCCTGACACCCTGAGAGACAGTTACCCAGAGGCCCTGAGACAGTGAGACGCAGAGACCCAGAGGCCCTGAGACCCTGAGACCCTGAGACACTGAGACACTGAGACACTGAGACTCAGAGACACAGAGACCCAGAGGCTCTGAGACACTGAGACCCTGAGACCCAGAGTCCCTGAGGCCATGAGACCCTGAGACACTGAGACCCTGAGACACTGAGACCCTGAGACACTGAGACCCAGAGGCCCTGAGGCCCTGAGAGACAGACACCCTGAGATCGAGAGGCCCTGAGTCCCTGAGAGACTGTGACCCAGAGGCCCTGAGCCCCTGAGACACAGAGACCCTGAGACCCTGAGACGCTGTGAAATTGAGACCCAGAAATCCAGATGCACTGAGACACTGAGACCCTGAGACCCTGAGACTCTGAGACACTGAGACCCTGAGACACAGAGACACAGAGACCCAGAGGCCCTGAGACCCTGAGACACTGAGACACTGATACTCAGAGACCCAGAGGCCCTGAGACACTGAGACCCTGAGACCCTGAGACCCAGAGTCCCTGAGGCCGTGAGACCCTGAGACACAGAGACCCAGAGGCCTTGAGGGACTGAGACCCTGAGACCTAGAGGCCCTGAGACCCTGAGACCCTGAGAAACTGAGACCCTGAAACCCAGAGGCCCTGAGACCCTGAGACACTGAGACTCTGAGACACTGAGACCCTGAGACCCTGAGACACAGAGACCCAGAGGCCCTGAGAACCAGAGACCCAGAGACCCAGAGGCCCTGAGACCCTGAGACCCTGAGACACTGAGACACTGAGACCCTGAGACCCAGAGGCCCTGAGCCAGTGAGACACAGAGACCCAGAGGCCCTGAGACACTGAGACACAGAGACACAGAGACCGAGAGACCCAGAGGCCCTGAGAACCTGAGACCCTGAGGCACTGAGACCCTGAGACCGAGAGGCCCTGAGACCCTGAGAGACAGTGACCCAGAGGCCCTGAGACAGTGAGACACAGAGACCCAGAGGCCCTGAGACCCTGAGGCCATGAGACCCTGAGACACTGAGACCCAGAGGCCCTGAGAACCTGAGACCCTGAGGCACTGAGACCCTGAGACCGAGAGGCCCTGAGACCCTGAGAGACAGTGACCCAGAGGCCCTGAGACAGTGAGACACAGAGACCCAGAGGCCCTGAGACCCTGAGACACAGAGACCCAGAGGCCCTGTGACCCTGAGACCCTGAGACACAGAAACCCAGAGGCCCTGAGACACTGAGACACAGAGACCCAGAGGCCCTGAGACCCTGAGACACTGAGAAATTGAGACCCAGAGACCCAGAGGCCCTGAGACACTGAGACCCTGAGACCCTGAGTCACAGAGACCCAGAGACCCAGAGGCCCTGAGACCCTGTGACCCTGAGACCCTGAGACACAGAGACCCAGAGGCCCTGAGACCCTGAGACCCAGAGACCCAGAGACCCTGAGACCCTGAGACCTATAGGCCCTGAGGCACTGAGACCCTGAGACCGAGAGGCCCTGAGAACCTGAGAGACAGTTACCCAGAGGACCTGAGACAGTGAGACACAGAGACCCAGAGGCCCTGAGACCCTGAGACACTGAGACCCAGAGGCCCTGAGACCCTGAGACCCTGAGACACTGAGACACTGAGACCCTGAGACCCAGAGGCCCTGAGCCAGTGAGACACAGAGACCCAGAGGCCCTGAGACCCTGAGACGCTGAGACACAGAGACCCAGAGGCCCTGAGACCCTGAGACACTGAGAAATTGAGACCCAGAGACCCAGGGGCCCTGAGACCCTGAGACACAGAGACCCAGAGGCCCTGAGACACTGAGACCCTGAGACCCTGAGACACAGAGACCCAGAGACCCAGAGGCCCTGAGACCCTGAGACCCTGAGACACAGAGACCCAGAGACCCTGAGACCCTGAGACCCTGAGTCCTATAGGCCCTGAGGCACTGAGACCCTGAGGCCGAGAGGCCCTCAGACCCTGAGAGACAGTTACCCAGCGGCCCTGAGACAGTGAGACACAGAGACCCAGAGGCCCTGAGACCCTGAGACACTGAGACCCAGAGGCCCTGAGACCCAGAGGCCCTGAGACCCTGAGACACTGAGACACTGAGACTCAGAGACACAGAGACCCAGAGACCCAGAGGCTCTGAGATACTGAGACCCTGAGACCCAGAGTCCCTGAGGCCATGAGACCCTGAGACACTGAGACCCAGAGGCCCTGAGACCCTGAGACACTGAGGCTCAGAGGCCCAGAGACCCTGCGACACTGTGACTCAGAGACTCAGAGACCCAGAGGCTCTGAGACCCTGAGACCCTGAGACACAGAGACCCAGAGGCCCTGAGACCCTGAGAACCAGAGACCCAGAGACCCAGAGACCCAGAGGCCCTGAGACCCTGAGACACTGAGACCCTGAGACCCAGAGGCCCTGAGCCAGTGAGACACAGAGACCCAGAGGCCCTGAGACACTGAGACCCTGAGACACAGAGACCCAGAGACCCAGAGGCCCTGAGACCCTGAGACCCACAGACCCCGAGACCCAGAGGCCCTGAGACCCTGAGACACAGAGACCCTGAGACCCTGAGAACTATAGGCCCTGAGGCACTGAGACCCTGAGACCGAGAGGCCCTGACACCCTGAGAGACAGTTACCCAGAGGCCCTGAGACAGTGAGACGCAGAGACCCAGAGGCCCTGAGACCCTGAGACCCTGAGACACTGAGACACTGAGACACTGAGACTCAGAGACACAGAGACCCAGAGGCTCTGAGACACTGAGACCCTGAGACCCAGAGTCCCTGAGGCCATGAGACCCTGAGACACTGAGACCCTGAGACACTGAGACCCTGAGACACTGAGACCCTGAGACACTGAGACCCAGAGGCCCTGAGGCCCTGAGAGACAGACACCCTGAGATCGAGAGGCCCTGAGTCCCTGAGAGACTGTGACCCAGAGGCCCTGAGCCCCTGAGACACAGAGACCCTGAGACCCTGAGACGCTGTGAAATTGAGACCCAGAAATCCAGATGCACTGAGACACTGAGACCCTGAGACCCTGAGACTCTGAGACACTGAGACCCTGAGACACAGAGACACAGAGACCCAGAGGCCCTGAGACCCTGAGACACTGAGACACTGATACTCAGAGACCCAGAGGCCCTGAGACACTGAGACCCTGAGACCCTGAGACCCAGAGTCCCTGAGGCCGTGAGACCCTGAGACACAGAGACCCAGAGGCCTTGAGGGACTGTGACCCTGAGACACTGAGACACTGAGACCCTGAATCCCAGAGGCCCTGAGACCCTGAGACAATGAGACACAGAGACCCAGAGGCCCTGAGACCCTGACACACAGAGACCCAGGGACCCAGAGACCCAGAGACCCTGAGACCCTGAGACATTGAGAGTCAGAGACCCAGAGACCCTGAGACCCTGAGACACAGTGACACAGAAGCCCTGAGACCCTGAGACACTGAGACACTGAGACCCAGAGGCCCTGAGAACCTGAGACACTGAGAGATTGTGCCTCAGAGACCGAGAGGTCCTGAGACCCTGGGACCCTGAGAACCTGAAACCCAGAGGCCCTGAGTCCCTGAGACCCTGAGACTCTGAGACACTGAGACCCTGAGTCCCTGAGACCCAGAGGCACTGAGACCCTGAGACCCTGAGACACTGAGACTCAGAAACACAGAGACCCAGAGGCCCTGAGACACTGAGACCCTGAGACCCAGAGTCCCTGAGGCCGTGAGACCCTGAGACACAGAGACCCAGAGGCCTTGAGGGACTGAGACCCTGAGACCTAGAGGCCCTGAGACCCTGAGACCCTGAGAAACTGAGACCCTGAAACCCAGAGGCCCTGAGACCCTGAGACACTGAGACTCTGAGACACTGAGACCCTGAGACCCTGAGACACAGAGACCCAGAGGCCCTGAGACCCTGAGAACCAGAGACCCAGAGACCCAGAGGCCCTGAGACCCTGAGACCCTGAGACACTGAGACACTGAGACCCTGAGACCCAGAGGCCCTGAGCCAGTGAGACACAGAGACCCAGAGGCCCTGAGACACTGAGACACAGAGACACAGAGACCCAGAGACCCAGAGGCCCTGAGACCCTGAGACCCTGAGACCCTGAGACACAGAGACCCAGAGGCCCTGAGACCCTGAGACCCTGAGACCCAGAGACCCCCAGACCCAGAGGCCCTGAGACCCTGAGACACAGAGACCCTGAGACCCTGAGAACTATAGGCCCTGAGGCACTGAGACCCTGAGACCGAGAGGCCCTGACACCCTGAGAGACAGTTACCCAGAGGCCCTGAGACAGTGAGACGCAGAGACCCAGAGGCCCTGAGACCCTGAGACCCAGAGGCTCTGAGACACTGAGACCCTGAGACCCAGAGTCCCTGAGGCCATGAGACCCTGAGACACTGAGACCCTGAGACACTGAGACCCAGAGGCCCTGAGGCCCTGAAAGACAGACACCCTGACACCGAGAGGCCCTGAGACCCTGAGAGACAGTGACCCAGAGGCCCTGAGCCAGTGAGACACAGAGACCCAGAGACCCTGAGACCCTGAGACACAGAGACCCAGAGGCCCTGAGACCCTGAGACACAGAGACCCTGAGACCCTGAGACGCTGTGAAATTGAGACCCAGAAATCCAGATGCACTGAGACACTGAGACCCTGAGACCCTGAGACTCTGAGACACTGAGACCCTGAGACACAGAGACACAGAGACCCAGAGGCCCTGAGACCCTGAGACACTGAGAATCAGAGACACAGAGACCAGAGGCCCTGAGACACTGAGACCCTGAGACCCAGAGTCCCTGAGGCCGTGAGACCCTGAGACACAGAGACCCAGAGGCCTTGAGGGACTGTGACCCTGAGACCCAGAGACCCAGAGGCCCTGAGACCCTGAGACACAGAGACCCAGAGGCCCTGAGACACTGAGACCCTGAGACCCAGACTCCCTGAGGCCGTGAGACCCTGAGACACAGAGACCCAGAGGCCCTGAGACCCTGAGACCCAGAGACCCAGAGACCCTGAGACCCTGAGACCCTGAGACCTATAGGCCCTGAGGCACTGAGGCCCTGAGACCGAGAGTCCCTGAGACCCTGAGAGACAGTTACCCAGAGGCCCTGAGACAGTAAGACACAGAGACCCAGAGGCCCTGAGACCCTGAGACACTGAGACCCAGAGGCCCTGAGACCCAGAGGCCCTGAGACCCTGAGACACTGAGACATTGTGACTCAGAGTCCCAGAGATCCAGAGGCCCTGAGACCCTGAGACCCTGAGACACTGAGACACTGAGACCCTGAGACCCAGAGGCCATGAGCCAGAGAGACACAAAGACCCAGAGGCCCTGAGACCCTGAGACCCTGAGACACAGAGACCCAGAGACCCAGAGGCCCTGAGACCCTGAGACACAGAGACACAGAGGCCCTGAGACCCTGAGACACTGAGACCCAGAGACCCTGAGACCCTGAGACACTGAGACCCTGAGACCCTGAGACCCAGAGGCCGTGAGACCCTGAGACCCTGAGACACAGAGACCCTGAGACCCAGAGGCCCTGAGACCCTGAGACACTGAGACACAGAGACCCCGAGGCCATGAGAACCTGAGACACTGAGACATTGAGACCCAGAGGCCCTGAGACCCTGAGACACAGAGACCCTGAGACACAGAGGCCCTGAGACCCTGAGAACCTGAGACACTGAGACCCAGAGGCCCTGAGACCCTGAGAACCTGAGACACTGAGACCCAGAGGCCCAGAGACCCTGAGACACTGAGACCCAGAGACCCAGAGGCCCTCAGACCCTGAGACACAGAGACCCTGAGACCCTGAGAAACTGAGACCCTGAGACCCAGAGACCCTGAGACACTGAGACACAGAGACCCAGAGACCCTGAGACACTGAGACACAGAGTCCCAGAGGCCCTGAGACCCTGAGACCCAGAGACACAGAGACCCAGAGGCCCTGAGACACTGAGACACTGAGTCACTGAGACTCAGAGACCCAGAGGCCCTGAGACCCTGAGACACAGAGACCCAGAGGCCCAGAGACCCTGAGGCACTGAGACACAGAGACCCAGAGGCCCTGAGACCCTGAGAAACTGAGACACTGAGACTCAGAGACCCAGAGGCCCTGAGACACTGAGACACAGAGACCCAGACGCCCTGAGACCCTGAGACCCTGAGACACTGAGACCCAGAAGCCCTGAGACCCTGAGACACGGAGACATTGAGCCTCAGAGTCCCAGAGACCAGGAGGACATGAGACACAGAGATCCAGATGCCCTGAGACCCTGAGACACTGAGACACTTAGACATTGAGACTCAGAGACCCAGAGGCCCTGAGACCCTGAGACCCTGAGACACTGAGACCTGGAGACCCTGAGACCCTGAGACACTGAGACCCTGAGACCCAGAGGCCCTGAGACCCTGGGACCCTGAGACACTGAGACACTGAGACACTGAGACATTGAGACTCAGAGACCCAGAGACCCAGAGGCCCAGAGGCCCGGAGACCCTGAGACACTGAGACCCTGAGACCCAGAGGCCCTGAGACCCTGGGACCCTGAGACACTGAGACACTGAGACACTGAGACACTGAGACATTGAGACTCAGAGACCCAGAGACCCAGAGGCCCTGAGACCCTGAGACCCAGAGACCCAGAGACCCAGAGGCCCGGAGACCCTGTGACCCTGAGACACTGAGACCCAGAGACCCTGAGGCCCTGAGACACTGAGACCCTGAGACCCAGAGTCCCTGAGACCCTGAGACACTGAGACCCAGAGACCCAGAGACACTGAGACCCTGAGACCCAGAGGCCGTGAGACCCTGAGACACTGAGACCCAGAGGCCCTGAGACGCTGAGAACCTGAGACACTGAGACCCTGAGGCCCTGAGACCCTGAGACACAGAGACCCAGAGGCCCTGAGACACAGAGACACAGAGACACAGAGACCCAGAGGCCCTGAGACCCTGAGACCCTGAGACACAGAGACCCAGAGACCCAGAGGCCCAGAGACCCTGAGACACTGAGACCCAGAGGCCCAGAGGCCCTGTGACCCTGAGACACAGAGACCCAGAGACCCTGAGACCCTGAGACTCAGAGAACCAGAGACCCAGAGACCCAGAGGCCCGGAGACCCTGTGAACCTGAGACACTGAGACCCAGAGACCCAGAGGCCCTGAGACACAGAGACCCAGAGACCCAGAGGCCCAGAGGCCCTGAGACACTGAGACACAGAGACCCAGAGGCCATGAGAACCTGAGACACTGAGACATTGAGACCCAGAGGCCCTGAGACCCTGAGACACAGAGACCCAGAGGCCCTGAGACCCTGAGACACTGAGACCCTGAGACCCTGAGACACAGAGACCCAGAGGCCCAGAGGCCCTGAGACCCTGAGACCCAGAGACCCAGAGACCCTGAGACCCTGAGACTCAGACACCCAGAGACCCACAGGCCCGGAGACCCTGTGACCCTGAGACACTGAGACCCAGAGACCCAGAGGCCCTGAGACACTGAGGCCCTGAGACCCAGAGTCCCTGAGACCCTGAGACACTGAGACCCAGAGACCCTGAGACCCTGAGACACTGAGACCCTGAGACCCTGAGACCCAGAGGCCGTGTGACCCTGAGACCCTGAGACACAGAGACCCTGAGACCCAGAGGCCCTGAGACCCTGAGACACTGAGACACAGAGACCCAGAGGCCATGAGAACCTGAGACACTGAGACATTGAGACCCAGAGGCCCTGAGACCCTGAGACACAGAGACCCTGAGACACAGAGGCCCTGAGACCCTGAGAACCTGAGACACTGAGACCCAGAGGCCCTGAGACCCTGAGAACCTGAGACACTGAGACCCAGAGGCCCAGAGACCCTGAGACACTGAGACCCAGAGACCCAGAGGCCCTCAGACCCTGAGACACAGAGACCCTGAGACCCTGAGAAACTGAGACCCTAGACCCAGAGACCCTGAGACACTGAGACACAGAGACCCAGAGACCCTGAGACACTGAGACACAGAGTCCCAGAGGCCCTGAGACCCTGAGACCCAGAGACACAGAGACCCAGAGGCCCTGAGACACTGAGACACTGAGTCACTGAGACTCAGAGACCCAGAGGCCCTGAGACCCTGAGACACAGAGACCCAGAGGCCCAGAGACCCTGAGGCACTGAGACAAAGAGACCCAGAGGCCCTGATACCCTGAGAAACTGAGACACTGCGACTCAGAGACCCAGAGGCCCTGAGACACTGAGACACAGAGACCCAGACGCCCTGAGACCCTGAGACCCTGAGACACTGAGACCCAGAAGCCCTGAGAACCTGAGACACTGAGACATTGAGCCTCAGAGTCCCAGAGACCAGGAGGACATGAGACACAGAGATCCAGATGCCCTGAGACCCTGAGACACTGAGACACTTAGACATTGAGACTCAGAGACCCAGAGGCCCTGAGACCCTGAGACCCTGAGACACTGAGACCTGGAGACCCTGAGACCCTGAGACACTGAGACCCTGAGACCCAGAGGCCCTGAGACCCTGGGACCCTGAGACACTGAGACACTGAGACACTGAGACACTGAGACATTGAGACTCAGAGACCCAGAGACCCAGAGGCCCAGAGGCCCGGAGACCCTGAGACACTGAGACCCTGAGACCCAGAGGCCCTGAGACCCTGAGACACTGAGACTCAGAAACACAGAGACCCAGAGGCCCTGAGACCCTGAGACTCAGAGATCCAGAGACCCAGAGACCCAGAGGCCCGGAGACCCTGTGACCCTGAGACACTGAGACCCAGAGACCCTGAGGCCCTGAGACACTGAGACCCTGAGACCAAGAGTCCCTGAGACCCTGAGACACTGAGACCCAGAGACCCAGAGACCCAGAGACACTGAGACCCTGAGACCCAGAGGCCGTGAGACCCTGAGACACTGAGACCCAGAGGCCCTGAGACGCTGAGAACCTGAGACACTGAGACCCTGAGGCCCTGAGACCCTGAGACACAGAGACCCAGAGGCCCTGAGACCCTGAGACCCTGAGACACAGAGACCCAGAGACCCGGAGGCCCAGAGACCCTGAGACACTGAGACCCAGAGGCCCAGAGGCCCTGAGGCCCTGTGACCCTGAGACACAGAGACCCAGAGACCCTGAGACTCAGAGAACCAGAGACCCAGAGACCCAGAGGCCCGGAGACCCTGTGAACCTGAGACACAGAGACGCAGAGACCCAGAGGCCCAGAGACCCTGAGACACTGAGACACTGAGACACAGAGACCCAGAGGCCCTGAGACCCTGAGACACAGAGACCCTGAGACACAGAGGCCCTGAGACCCTGAGACACAGAGACCCAGAGGCCCTGAGACCCTGAGACACAGAGACCCAGAGACCCAGAGGCCCAGAGACCCTGAGACACTGAGACCCAGAGACCCAGAGGCCCTGAGACCCTGAGACCCAGAGACCCAGAGACCCTGAGACCGTGAGACACTGAGACCCTGAGACTCAGAGGCCCTGAGACCCTGAGACACTGAGACCCAGAGACCCTGAGACACTGAGACACTGAGACCCTGAGACCCAGAGGCCGTGAGACCCTGAGACCCTGAGACACTGAGACCCTGAGATCCAGAGGCCGTGAGACCCTGAGACACTGAGACACAGAGACCCAGAAGCCATGAGAACCTGAGACACTGAGACATTGAGACCCAGAGGCCCTAAGACACTGAGTGAGACACAGAGGCCCTGAGACCCTGTGACACTGAATCATTGAGACCCAGAGACCCTGAGGCCCTGAGACACTGAGATATTGCGTTCAGAGACCCAGAGGCCCAGACGCCCTAAGACACTGAGACACTGAGACCCAGAGACCCAGAGGCCCTCAGACCCTGAGACACTGAGACATTGAGACTCAGGGGCCCAGAGGCCCAGAGACCCTGAGACCCTGAGACACAGAGACCCAGAGGCCCTGAGACCCTGAGACCCTGAGACACAGAGACCCAGAGGCCCTGAGACCCTGAGACACTGAGACACTGAGACCCAGACGCCCTGAGACACTGAGACCCTGAGACACTGAGACCCTGAGACGCAGAGGCCCTGAGACACTGAGACACAGAGACCCAGACGCCCTGAGACCCTGAGACTCTGAGACACTGAGACCCAGAAGCCCTGAGACCCTGAGACACTGAGACATTGAGCCTCAGAGTCCCAGTGACCAGGAGGACATGAGACTCAGAGACACAGAGGCCCTGAGACCCTGAGAACCTGAGACCCTGAGACATTGAGACTCAGAGACCCAGAGGCCCTGAGACCCTGAGACCCTGAGACGCTGAGACATTGGGACACAGAGACTCAGAGGCCCTGAGACCCTGAGACACTGAGACCCAGAGGCCCTGTGACCCAGAGACCCAGAGGCCCTGAGGCCCTGAGACCCTGAGACACTGAGACCTGGAGGCCCTGAGACTTTGAGACACTGAGACACTGAGACCCTTAGACCCAGAGGCCCTGAGACCCTGAGACACTGAGACCCAGAGGCCCTGTGACCCTGAGAACCTGAGACACTGAGACATTGAGACTCAGAGACCCAGAGACCCAGAGGCCCTGAGACCCTGTGACACTGAGACTCAGGGACCCTGAGAACCTGAGACACTGAGACATTGAGGCACTGAGACCCTGAGACCCAGAGTCCCTGAGACCCTGAGACACAGAGACCCAGAGACCCTGAGACCCTGAGACACTGAGACCCTTAGACCCAGAGGCCCTGAGACCCTGAGACACTGAGACCCAGAGACCCTGAGACACTGAGACACTGAGACTCAGAGACACAGAGACCCAGAGACCCAGAGGCTCTAAGATACTGAGACCCCGAGACCCAGAGACCCAGAGGCCTTGAGGCCCTGAGACCTGAGACACTGAGACCCAGAGGCCCTGAGAACCTGAGACCCTGAGACACTGAGACCCAGAGGCCCTGAGGCCCTGAGACACAGAGACCCTGAGACCGAGAGGCCCTGAGACCCTGAGAGACAGTGACCCAGAGGCCCTGAGCCAGTGAGACACAGAGACCCAGAGACCCTGAGACTCTGAGACACAGAGACCCAGAGGCCCTGAGACCCTGAGACACAGAGACCCTGAGACCCTGAGACGCTGTGAAATTGAGACCCAGAAATCCAGAGGCACTGAGACACTGAGACTCAGTGACACAGAGACCCATAGGCCCTGAGACACTGAGACCCTGAGACCCAGACTCCCTGAGGCCGTGAGACCCTGAGACACAGAGACCCAGAGTCCCTGAGGGACTGAGACCCTGAGACCCAGAGACCCAGAGGCCCTGAGACCCTGAGACACAGAGACCCAGAGGCCCTGAGACACTGAGACCCTGAGACCCAGACTCCCTGAGGCCGTGAGACCCTGAGACACAGAGACCCAGAGGCCCTGAGACCCTGAGACCCAGAGACCCAGAGGCCCTGAGACCCAAAAGCCCTGAGACCCTGATACATAGAGACCCAGAGGCCCTGAGACCCTGAGACCCTGAGACCCAGAGGCCCTGAGACCCTGAGACACAGAGACCCAGAGGCCCTGAGACCCTGGGAAACTGAGACTCAGAGACCCAGAGGCCCTGAGACCCTGAGACACTGAGACTCAGAGACACAGAGACCCAGAGGCCCTGAGACACTGAGACCCTCAGACCCAGAGTCCCTGAGGCCGTGAGACCCTGAGACACAGAGACCCAGAGGCCTTGAGGGACTGAGACCCTGAGACCCTGAGACACTGAGACCCTGAATCCCAGAGGCCCTGAGACCCTGAGACAATGAGACACAGAGACCCTGAGACCCTGAGACCCTGAGACATAGAGACCCAGATGCCCTGAGACCCTGAGACCCTGAGACACAGAGACCCTGAGAAACTGAGACACTGAGACATTGAGAATCAGAAACCCAGAGACCCAGAGGACATGAGACAGATAGACACCGAGGCCCTGAGAACCTGAGACACTGAGACCCAGAGGCCCTGAGAACCTGAGACCCTGAGGCACTGAGACCCTGAGACCGAGAGGCCCTGAGACCCTGAGAGACTGTGACCCAGAGGCCCTGAGACAGTGAGACACAGAGACCCAGAGGCCCTGAGACCCTGAGACACAGAGACCCAGAGGCCCTGAGACCCTGAGACACAGAAACCCAGAGGCCCTGAGACACTGAGACACAGAGACCCTGAGACCCTGAGACATGGAGAAATTGAGACACAGAGACCCAGACGCCCTGAGACCCTGAGACACTGAGACTCAGAGACAAAGAGACCAAGAGGCCCTGAGACACTGAGACTTGAGACCCTGAGACACAGAGACCCTGAGGCCCAGAGGCCCTGAGACCCTGAGACGCTAAGACACTGAGATCCAGAGGCCCTGAGCCAGTGAGACACAGAGACCCAGAGGCCCTGAGACCCTGAGACACTGAGAAATTGAGACCCAGAGTCCCAGAGGTACTAAGACCCTGAGGCACAGAGACCCAGAGGCCCTGAGACACTGAGACCCTGAGACACTGAGACCCAGAGGTGACCAAAGAGGTGGATAGGGGTAAGGCAGTAGATGTGGTATATATGGATTTTAGTAAGGCGTTTGATAAGGTTCACCATGGTATGCTTCTGCAGAAAATGCAGATGTATGGGATTGGTGGTAATTTAGGTACTTGGATCAGGAATTGGTTAGCAGATAGGAGACAGAGGGTGGTGGTTGATGGTAATTATTCATCATGGAGTTCGGTTACGAGTGGTGTGCCTCAGGGATCTGTTTTGGGGCCACTGCTGTTCGTAATCTTTATTAATGATCTGGATGAGGGTATAGTTGGGTGGATTAGTAAGTTTGCTGATGGCACCAAAGTCGGAGGTGTGGTAGATTGTGAGGAAGGGTGTCGAAGTTTGCAGGGTGACTTGGACAGGTTGCAGAGCTGGGCCGCGAGGTGGCGGATGGAGTTTAATGCGGAGAAGTGTGAGGTAATCCATTTCGGTAGGAATAACAGATGTGTTGAGTATAGGGCTAACGGGAGGACTTTGAATAGAGTGGAGGAGCAGAGGGATCTAGGTGTATGTGTACATAGATCCCTGAAAGTTGGGAATCAAGTAGATAAGGTTGTTAAGAAGGCATACGGTGTCTTGGCGTTTATTGGTAGGGGGATTGAATTTAGGAGTCGCAGCGTCATGTTGCAACTGTACACAACTCTGGTGCGGCCGCACTTGGAGTACTGTGTGCAGTTCTGGTCCCCACATTACAGGAAGGATGTGGAGGCTTTGGAGAGGGTGCAGAGGAGGTTTACCAGGATGTTGCCTGGTATGCAGGGGAGGTCCTATGAGGAGAGACTGAGGGATTTGGGGTTGTTTTCACTGGAAAGAAGGTGGCTAAGAGGGGATCTTATAGAAACATATAAGATGATTAGAGGTTTAGATAGGGTGGATGGTGATAGCCTGTTTCCTCGGATGGAGAAATCTAGCACGAGGGGGCATGGCTTTAAATTAAGGGGGGGTAGTTATAGGACGGATGTCAGGGGCAGGTTCTTTACCCAGAGGGTGGTGAGGGACTGGAATGCCCTGCCTGCTGCAGTTGTAAATGCGCCTAGTTTGGGGGCGTTTAAGAGATTGGTGGATAGGTTTATGGACGAAAAAGGAGTGGTTTAGATTAGTGGGTCAATGTTTTTTTTTAAAAATAAGACTGGTCGGCGCAACATTGTGGGCCGAAGGGCCTGTTC
Organism: Carcharhinus amblyrhynchos; assembly: GCF_965287045.1. NCBI lineage: Eukaryota > Metazoa > Chordata > Chondrichthyes > Carcharhiniformes > Carcharhinidae > Carcharhinus > Carcharhinus amblyrhynchos. The sequence continues at coordinate 16,564 of NW_027649870.1, forward strand.
CGCACTGTAATGTTCTATGTTCTATGTTCTATGTTCAGAGGCCCTGAGACCCAGAGGCCCTGAGACCCAGAGACACTGAGACACTGAGACTCAGAGACACAGAGACCCAGAGACCCTGAGGCCATGAGACCCTGAGACACTGAGACCCAGAGGCCCTGAGACCCTGAGACACTGAGACCCAGAGGCCCTGAGGCCCTGAGACACAGAGACCCTGAGACCGAGAGGCCCTGAGACCCTGAGGGACAGTGACCCAGAGGCCCTGAGCCAGTGAGACACAGAGACCCAGAGGCCCTGAGACCCTGAGACACAGAGACCCAGAGGCCCTGAGACCCTGAGACACAAAGGCCCTGAGACCCTGAGACGCTGAGAAATTGAGACCCAGAAATCCAGAGGCACTGAGACATTGAGACTCAGTGACACAGAGACCCAGAGGCCCTGAGACACTGAGACCCTGAGACCCAGACTCCCTGAGGCCGTGAGACCCTGAGACACAGAGACCCAGAGACCCTGAGGGACTGAGACCCTGAGACCCAGAGGCCCTGAGACCCAGAAGCCCTGAGACCCTGAGACATAGAGACCCAGAGGCCCTGAGACCCTAAGACCCTGAGACCCTGTGACTCTGAGACACTGAAACCCTGAGACCCAGAGGCCCTGAGACCCTGAGACACAGAGACCCAGAGGCCCTGAGACCCTGTGACACTGAGACTCAGAGACACAGAGACCCAGAGGGCCTGAGACACTGAGACCCTGAGACCTAGAGTCCCTGAGGCCGTGAGACCCTGAGACATACAGACCCAGATACCCTGAGACCCTGAGACCCTGAGACACAGAGACCCAGAGACCCTGAGACCCTGAGACAATGAGACATTGAGAATCAGAAACCCAGAGACCCATAGGACATGAGACAGATAGACCCCGAGGCCCTGAGAACCTGAGACACTGAGACACTGAGACCCAGAGGCCCTGAGAACCTGAGACCCTGAGGCACTGAGACCCTGAGACCAAGAGGCCCTGAGACCCTGAGAGACAGTGACCCAGAGGCCCTGAGACAGTGAGACACAGAGACCCAGAGGCCCTGAGACCCTGAGACACAGAGACCCAGAGGCCCTGTGACCCTGAGACCCTGAGACACAGAAACCCAGAGGCCCTGAGACACTGAGACACAGAGACCCAGAGGCCCTGAGACCCTGAGACACTGAGAAATTGAGACCCAGAGACCCAGAGGCCCTGAGACACTGAGACCCTGAGACCCTGAGTCACAGAGACCCAGAGACCCAGAGGCCCTGAGACCCTGTGACCCTGAGACCCTGAGACACAGAGACCCAGAGGCCCTGAGACCCTGAGACCCAGAGACCCAGAGACCCTGAGACCCTGAGACCTATAGGCCCTGAGGCACTGACACCCTGAGACCGAGAGGCCCTGAGAACCTGAGAGACATAGAACATAGAACATAGAACATAGAACATTACAGCGCAGAACAGGCCCTTCGGCCCACGATGTTGCGCCGACCAGTTACAAAAACAATGACCCAATAGCCTATACCAATCCCTTTTCGTCCATAAACCTATCCAGAGATCTCTTAAACGCCCCCAAACTAGACGCATCTACAACTGCAGCAGGCAGGGCATTCCAATCCCTCACCACCCGCTGGGTAAAGAACCTACCCCTGACATCCGTCCTGTAGCTACCCCCCCTTAATTTAAAGTCATGCCCCCTCGTGCTAGCTTTCTCCATCCGAGGAAAAAGGCTATCACTATCCACCCTATCTAAACCTCTAATCATCTTATATGTTTCAATAAGATCCCCTCTTAGCCGCCTTCTTCCCAACGAAAACAACCCTAGATCCCTCAGTCTCTCCTCATAGGACCTCCCCACCATACCAGGCAACATCCTAGTAAACCTCCTCTGCACCCTCTCCAACGCCTCCACATCCTTCTTGTAATGCGGGGACCAGAACTGCACACAGTACTCCAAGTGCGGCCGCACTAGAGTAGTGTACAGTTGCAACATTACACTGCGACTCCTAAATTCAATCCCCCTACCAATAAACGCCAAGACACCGTACGCCTTCTTGACAACCTTATCTACTTGATTCCCAACTTTCAGGGATCTATGTACACACACACCTAGATCCCTCTGTTCATCCACACTATTCAAAGTCCTCCCGTTAGCCCTATACTCGACACATCTGTTGCTCCTACCAAAGTGAATTACCTCACACTTCTCCGCATTAAATTCCATCCGCCACCTCTCGGCCCAGCTCTGCAACCTATCTAAGTCTCCCTGCAGACTATGACACCCTTCCTCACAATCTACCACACCTCCAACTTTGGTGTCATCAGCAAATTTACTAATCCACCCAACTATACCCTCATCCAGATCATTAATAAAAATTACAAACAACAGTGGCCCCAAAACAGATCCCTGAGGCACACCACTCGTAACTGCACTCCATGATGAATATTTACCATCCACCACCACCCTCTGTCTCCTATCTGATAGCCAATTCCTGATCCAACTTCCTAGATTACCCACAATCCCATACATCTGCATTTTCTGCAGAAGCCTACCATGGTGAACCTTATCGAACGCCTTACTAAAATCCATGTATACCACGTCAACTGCCTTACCCCCATCCACCTCTTTGGTCACCTTCTCAAAAAACTCAATAAGGTTAGTAAGGCACGACCTACCTGCTACAAAACCATGCTGACTATTTCTAATCAATTCATTACACTCCAAATAACTATAAATCCTATCCCTAATAATTTTTTCTAAGACCTTGCCCACAACAGAAGTAAGACTCACCGGTCTATAATTCCCGGCAAAGTCTCTGTTCCCCTTCTTAAACAATGGGACAACATTGACAACACAGAGACCCAGAGGCCCTGTGACCCTGAGACCCTGAGACACAGAAACCCAGAGGCCCTGAGACACTGAGACACAGTTACCCAGAGGCCCTGAGACAGTGAGACACAGAGACCCAGAGGCCCTGAGACCCTGAGACTCTGAGACCCAGAGGCCATGAGACCCTGAGACACTGAGACACTGAGACCCTGAGACCCAGAGGCCCTGAGCCAGTGAGACACAGAGACCCAGAGGCCCTGAGACCCTGAGACGCTGAGACACAGAGACCCAGAGGCCCTGAGACCCTGAGACACTGAGAAATTGAGACCCAGAGATCCAGGGGCCCTGAGACCCTGAGACACAGAGACCCAGAGGCCCTGAGACACTGAGACCCTGAGACCCTGAGACACAGAGACCCAGAGACCCAGAGGCCCTGAGACCCTGAGACCCTGAGACACAGAGACCCAGAGACCCTGAGACCCTGAGACCTATAGGCCCTGAGGCACTGAGACCCTGAGACCGAGAGGCCCTCAGACCCTGAGAGACAGTTACCCAGCGGCCCTGAGACAGTGAGACACAGAGACCCAGAGGCCCTGAGACCCTGAGACACTGAGACCCAGAGGCCCTGAGACCCAGAGGCCCTGAGACCCTGAGACACTGAGACACTGAGACTCAGAGACACAGAGACCCAGAGACCCAGAGGCTCTGAGATACTGAGACCCTGAGACCCAGAGTCCCTGAGGCCATGAGACCCTGAGACACTGAGACCCAGAGGCCCAGAGACCCTGCGACACTGTGACTCAGAGACTCAGAGACCCAGAGGCCCTGAGACCCTGAGACCCTGAGACACAGAGACCCAGAGGCCCTGAGACCCTGAGAACCAGAGACCCAGAGACCCAGAGACCCAGAGGCCCTGAGACCCTGAGACACAGAGACCCAGGGACCCAGAGACCCAGAGACCCTGAGACCCTGAGACATTGAGAGTCAGAGACCCAGAGACCCTGAGACCCTGAGACACAGAGACCCAGAAGCCCTGAGACCCTGAGACACTGAGACACTGAGACACTGAGACCCAGAGGCCCTGAGAACCTGAGACACTGAGAGATTGTGCCTCAGAGACCGAGAGGTCCTGAGACCCTGAGACCCTGAGAACCTGAAACCCAGAGGCCCTGAGTCCCTGAGACCCTGAGACTCTGAGACACTGAGACCCTGAGTCCCTGAGACCCAGAGGCACTGAGACCCTGAGACCCTGAGACACTGAGACTCAGAAACACAGAGACCCAGAGGCCCTGAGACACTGAGACCCTGAGACACAGAGTCCCTGAGGCCGTGAGACCCTGAGACACAGAGACCCAGAGGCCTTGAGGGACTGAGACCCTGAGACCTAGAGGCCCTGAGACCCTGAGACCCTGAGAAACTGAGACCCTGAAACCCAGAGGCCCTGAGACCCTGAGACACTGAGACTCTGAGACACTGAGACCCTGAGACCCTGAGACACAGAGACCCAGAGGCCCTGAGACCCTGAGAACCAGAGACCCAGAGACCCAGAGGCCCTGAGACCCTGAGACCCTGAGACACTGAGACCCTGAGACCCAGAGGCCCTGAGCCAGTGAGACACAGAGACCCAGAGGCCCTGAGACACTGAGACCCTGAGACACAGAGACCCAGAGACCCAGAGGCCCTGAGACCCTGAGACCCTGAGACCCTGAGACACAGAGACCCAGAGGCCCTGAGACCCTGAGACCCACAGACCCCGAGACCCAGAGGCCCTGAGATCCTGAGACACAGAGACCCTGAGACCCTGAGAACTATAGGCCCTGAGGCACTGAGACCCTGAGACCGAGAGGCCCTGACACCCTGAGAGACAGTTACCCAGAGGCCCTGAGACAGTGAGACGCAGAGACCCAGAGGCCCTGAGACCCTGAGACCCTGAGACACTGAGACACTGAGACTCAGAGACACAGAGACCCAGAGGCTCTGAGACACTGAGACCCTGAGACCCAGAGTCCCTGAGGCCCTGAGACCCTGAGACACTGAGACCCTGAGACACTGAGACCCTGAGACACTGAGACCCAGAGGCCCTGAGGCCCTGAGAGACAGACACCCTGAGATCGAGAGGCCCTGAGACCCTGAGAGACTGTGACCCAGAGGCCCTGAGCCAGTGAGACACAGAGACCCTGAGACCCTGAGACACAGAGACCCAGAGGCCCTGAGACCCTGAGACACAGAGACCCTGAGACCCTGAGACGCTGTGAAATTGAGACCCAGAAATCCAGATGCACTGAGACACTGAGACCCTGAGACCCTGAGACTCTGAGACACTGAGACCCTGAGACACAGAGACACAGAGACCCAGAGGCCCTGAGACCCTGAGACACTGAGACACTGATACTCAGAGACCCAGAGGCCCTGAGACCCTGAGACACTGAGACTCAGAAACACATAGACCAGAGGCCCTGAGACACTGAGACCCTGAGACTCTGAGACCCAGAGTCCCTGAGGCCGTGAGACCCTGAGACACAGAGACCCAGAGGCCTTGAGGGACTGTGACCCTGAGACCCTGAGACACTGAGACCCTGAATCCCAGAGGCCCTGAGACCCTGAGACAATGAGACACAGAGACCCAGAGGCCCTGAGACCCTGACACACAGAGACCCAGGGACCCAGAGTCCCAGAGACCCTGAGACCCTGAGACATTGAGAGTCAGAGACCCAGAGACCCTGAGACCCTGAGACACAGAGACCCAGAAGCCCTGAGACCCTGAGACACTGAGACCCAGAGGCCCTGAGAACCTGAGACACTGAGAGATTGTGCCTCAGAGACCGAGAGGTCCTGAGACCCTGGGACCCTGAGAACCTGAAACCCAGAGGCCCTGAGTCCCTGAGACCCTGAGACTCTGAGACACTGAGACCCTGAGTCCCTGAGACCCAGAGGCACTGAGACCCTGAGACCCTGAGACACTGAGACTCAGAAACACAGAGACCCAGAGGCCCTGAGACACTGAGACACTGAGACACAGAGACCCAGAGGCCATGAGAACCTGAGACACTGAGACATTGAGACCCAGAGGCCCTGAGACCCTGAGACACAGAGACCCTGAGACACAGAGGCCCTGAGACCCTGAGAACCTGAGACACTGAGACCCAGAGGCCCTGAGACCCTGAGAACCTGAGACACTGAGACCCAGAGGCCCAGAGACCCTGAGACACTGAGACCCAGAGACCCAGAGGCCCTCAGACCCTGAGACACAGAGACCCTGAGACCCTGAGAAACTGAGACCCTAGACCCAGAGACCCTGAGACACTGAGACACAGAGACCCAGAGACCCTGAGACACTGAGACACAGAGTCCCAGAGGCCCTGAGACCCTGAGACCCAGAGACACAGAGACCCAGAGGCCCTGAGACACTGAGACACTGAGTCACTGAGACTCAGAGACCCAGAGGCCCTGAGACCCTGAGACACAGAGACCCAGAGGCCCAGAGACCCTGAGGCACTGAGACAAAGAGACCCAGAGGCCCTGAGACCCTGAGAAACTGAGACACTGAGACTCAGAGACCCAGAGGCCCTGAGACACTGAGACACAGAGACCCAGACGCCCTGAGACCCTGAGACCCTGAGACACTGAGACCCAGAAGCCCTGAGAACCTGAGACACTGAGACATTGAGCCTCAGAGTCCCAGAGACCAGGAGGACATGAGACACAGAGATCCAGATGCCCTGAGACCCTGAGACACTGAGACACTTAGACATTGAGACTCAGAGACCCAGAGGCCCTGAGACCCTGAGACCCTGAGACACTGAGACCTGGAGACCCTGAGACCCTGAGACACTGAGACCCTGAGACCCAGAGGCCCTGAGACCCTGGGACCCTGAGACACTGAGACACTGAGACACTGAGACACTGAGACATTGAGACTCAGAGACCCAGAGACCCAGAGGCCCAGAGGCCCGGAGACCCTGAGACACTGAGACCCTGAGACCCAGAGGCCCTGAGACCCTGAGACACTGAGACTCAGAAACACAGAGACCCAGAGGCCCTGAGACCCTGAGACTCAGAGATCCAGAGACCCAGAGACCCAGAGGCCCGGAGACCCTGTGACCCTGAGACACTGAGACCCAGAGACCCTGAGGCCCTGAGACACTGAGACCCTGAGACCAAGAGTCCCTGAGACCCTGAGACACTGAGACCCAGAGACCCAGAGACCCAGAGACCCAGAGACACTGAGACCCTGAGACCCAGAGGCCGTGAGACCCTGAGACACTGAGACCCAGAGGCCCTGAGACGCTGAGAACCTGAGACACTGAGACCCTGAGGCCCTGAGACCCTGAGACACAGAGACCCAGAGGCCCTGAGACCCTGAGACCCTGAGACACAGAGACCCAGAGACCCGGAGGCCCAGAGACCCTGAGACACTGAGACCCAGAGGCCCAGAGGCCCTGAGACCCTGTGACCCTGAGACACAGAGACCCAGAGACCCTGAGACTCAGAGAACCAGAGACCCAGAGACCCAGAGGCCCGGAGACCTTGTGAACCTGAGACACAGAGACGCAGAGACCCAGAGGCCCAGAGACCCTGAGACACTGAGACACTGAGACACAGAGACCCAGAGGCCCTGAGACCCTGAGACACAGAGACCCTGAGACACAGAGGCCCTGAGACCCTGAGACACAGAGACCCAGAGGCCCTGAGACCCTGAGACACAGAGACCCAGAGACCCAGAGGCCCAGAGACCCTGAGACACTGAGACCCAGAGACCCAGAGGCCCTGAGACCCTGTGACCCAGAGACCCAGAGACCCTGAGACCGTGAGACACTGAGACCCTGAGACTCAGAGGCCCTGAGACCCTGAGACACTGAGACCCAGAGACCCTGAGACCCTGAGACACTGAGACCCTGAGACCCAGAGGCCGTGAGACCCTGAGACCCTGAGACACTGAGACCCTGAGATCCAGAGGCCGTGAGACCCTGAGACACTGAGACACAGAGACCCAGAAGCCATGAGAACCTGAGACACTGAGACATTGAGACCCAGAGGCCCTAAGACACTGAGTGAGACACAGAGGCCCTGAGACCCTGTGACACTGAATCATTGAGACCCAGAGACCCTGAGGCCCTGAGACACTGAGATATTGCGTTCAGAGACCCAGAGGCCCAGACGCCCTAAGACACTGAGACACTGAGACCCAGAGACCCAGAGGCCCTCAGACCCTGAGACACTGAGACATTGAGACTCAGGGGCCCAGAGGCCCAGAGACCCTGAGACCCTGAGACACAGAGACCCAGAGGCCCTGAGACCCTGAGACCCTGAGACACAGAGACCCAGAGGCCCTGAGACCCTGAGACACTGAGACACTGAGACCCAGACGCCCTGAGACACTGAGACCCTGAGACACTGAGACCCTGAGACGCAGAGGCCCTGAGACACTGAGACACAGAGACCCAGACGCCCTGAGACCCTGAGACTCTGAGACACTGAGACCCAGAAGCCCTGAGACCCTGAGACACTGAGACATTGAGCCTCAGAGTCCCAGTGACCAGGAGGACATGAGACTCAGAGACACAGAGGCCCTGAGACCCTGAGAACCTGAGACCCTGAGACATTGAGACTCAGAGACCCAGAGGCCCTGAGACCCTGAGACCCTGAGACGCTGAGACATTGGGACACAGAGACTCAGAGGCCCTGAGACCCTGAGACACTGAGACACAGAGACCCAGAGGCCCTGTGACCCAGAGACCCAGAGGCCCTGAGGCCCTGAGACCCTGAGACACTGAGACCTGGAGGCCCTGAGACTTTGAGACACTGAGACACTGAGACCCTTAGACCCAGAGGCCCTGAGACCCTGAGACACTGAGACCCAGAGGCCCTGTGACCCTGAGAACCTGAGACACTGAGACATTGAGACTCAGAGACCCAGAGACCCAGAGGCCCTGAGACCCTGTGACACTGAGACTCAGGGACCCTGAGAACCTGAGACACTGAGACATTGAGGCACTGAGACCCTGAGACCCAGAGTCCCTGAGACCCTGAGACACAGAGACCCAGAGACCCTGAGACCCTGAGACACTGAGACCCTTAGACCCAGAGGCCCTGAGACCCTGAGACACTGAGACCCAGAGACCCTGAGACACTGAGACACTGAGACTCAGAGACACAGAGACCCAGAGACCCAGAGGCTCTAAGATACTGAGACCCCGAGACCCAGAGACCCAGAGGCCTTGAGGCCCTGAGACCTGAGACACTGAGACCCAGAGGCCCTGAGAACCTGAGACCCTGAGACACTGAGACCCTGAGACCGAGAGGCCCTGAGACCCTGAGAGACAGTGACCCAGAGGCCCTGAGCCAGTGAGACACAGAGACCCAGAGACCCTGAGACTCTGAGACACAGAGACCCAGAGGCCCTGAGACCCTGAGACACAGAGACCCTGAGACCCTGAGACGCTGTGAAATTGAGACCCAGAAATCCAGAGGCACTGAGACACTGAGACTCAGTGACACAGAGACCCATAGGCCCTGAGACACTGAGACCCTGAGACCCAGACTCCCTGAGGCCGTGAGACCCTGAGACACAGAGACCCAGAGACCCTGAGGGACTGAGACCCTGAGACCCAGAGACCCAGAGGCCCTGAGACCCTGAGACACAGAGACCCAGAGGCCCTGAGACACTGAGACCCTGAGACCCAGACTCCCTGAGGCCGTGAGACCCTGAGACACAGAGACCCAGAGGCCCTGAGACCCTGAGACCCAGAGACCCAGAGGCCCTGAGACCCAAAAGCCCTGAGACCCTGATACATAGAGACCCAGAGGCCCTGAGACCCTGAGACCCTGAGACCCTGAGACCCAGAGGCCCTGAGACCCTGAGACACAGAGACCCAGAGGCCCTGAGACCCTGGGAAACTGAGACTCAGAGACCCAGAGGCCCTGAGACCCTGAGACACTGAGACTCAGAGACACAGAGACCCAGAGGCCCTGAGACACTGAGACCCTCAGACCCAGAGTCCCTGAGGCCGTGAGACCCTGAGACACAGAGACCCAGAGGCCTTGAGGGACTGAGACCCTGAGACCCTGAGACACTGAGACCCTGAATCCCAGAGGCCCTGAGACCCTGAGACAATGAGACACAGAGACCCTGAGACCCTGAGACCCTGAGACATAGAGACCCAGATGCCCTGAGACCCTGAGACCCTGAGACACAGAGACCCTGAGACACTGAGACACTGAGACATTGAGAATCAGAAACCCAGAGACCCAGAGGACATGAGACAGATAGACCCCGAGGCCCTGAGAACCTGAGACACTGAGACCCAGAGGCCCTGAGAACCTGAGACCCTGAGGCACTGAGACCCTGAGACCGAGAGGCCCTGAGACCCTGAGAGACTGTGACCCAGAGGCCCTGAGACAGTGAGACACAGAGACCCAGAGGCCCTGCGACCCTGAGACACAGAGACCCAGAGGCCCTGAGACCCTGAGACACAGAAACCCAGAGGCCCTGAGACACTGAGACACTGAGACACAGAGACCCTGAGACCCTGAGACATGGAGAAATTGAGACACAGAGACCCAGACGCCCTGAGACCCTGAGACACTGAGACTCAGAGACAAAGAGACCAAGAGGCCCTGAGACACTGAGACTTGAGACCCTGAGACACAGAGACCCTGAGGCCCAGAGGCCCTGAGACCCTGAGACGCTAAGACACTGAGATCCAGAGGCCCTGAGCCAGTGAGACACAGAGACCCAGAGGCCCTGAGACCCTGAGACACTGAGAAATTGAGACCCAGAGTCCCAGAGGTACTAAGACCCTGAGGCACAGAGACCCAGAGGCCCTGAGACACTGAGACCCTGAGACACTGAGACCCAGAGGTGACCAAAGAGGTGGATAGGTGTAAGGCAGTAGATGTGGTATATATGGATTTTAGTAAGGCGTTTGATAAGGTTCACCATGGTATGCTTCTGCAGAAAATGCAGATGTATGGGATTGGTGGTAATTTAGGTACTTGGATCAGGAATTGGTTAGCAGATAGGAGACAGAGGGTGGTGGTTGATGGTAATTATTCATCATGGAGTTCGGTTACGAGTGGTGTGCCTCAGGGATCTGTTTTGGGGCCACTGCTGTTCGTAATCTTTATTAATGATCTGGATGAGGGTATAGTTGGGTGGATTAGTAAGTTTGCTGATGGCACCAAAGTCGGAGGTGTGGTAGATTGTGAGGAAGGGTGTCGAAGTTTGCAGGGTGACTTGGACAGGTTGCAGAGCTGGGCCGCGAGGTGGCGGATGGAGTTTAATGCGGAGAAGTGTGAGGTAATCCATTTCGGTAGGAATAACAGATGTGTTGAGTATAGGGCTAACGGGAGGACTTTGAATAGAGTGGAGGAGCAGAGGGATCTAGGTGTATGTGTACATAGATCCCTGAAAGTTGGGAATCAAGTAGATAAGGTTGTTAAGAAGGCATACGGTGTCTTGGCGTTTATTGGTAGGGGGATTGAATTTAGGAGTCGCAGCGTCATGTTGCAACTGTACACAACTCTGGTGCGGCCGCACTTGGAGTACTGTGTGCAGTTCTGGTCCCCACATTACAGGAAGGATGTGGAGGCTTTGGAGAGGGTGCAGAGGAGGTTTACCAGGATGTTGCCTGGTATGCAGGGGAGGTCCTATGAGGAGAGACTGAGGGATTTGGGGTTGTTTTCACTGGAAAGAAGGTGGCTAAGAGGGGATCTTATAGAAACATATAAGATGATTAGAGGTTTAGATAGGGTGGATGGTGATAGCCTGTTTCCTCGGATGGAGAAATCTAGCACGAGGGGGCATGGCTTTAAATTAAGGGGGGGTAGTTATAGGACGGATGTCAGGGGCAGGTTCTTTACCCAGAGGGTGGTGAGGGACTGGAATGCCCTGCCTGCTGCAGTTGTAAATGCGCCTAGTTTGGGGGCGTTTAAGAGATTGGTGGATAGGTTTATGGACGAAAAAGGAGTGGTTTAGATTAGTGGGTCAATGTTTTTTTTTAAAAATAAGACTGGTCGGCGCAACATTGTGGGCCGAAGGGCCTGTTCCGCACTGTAATGTTCTATGTTCTATGTTCTATGTTCTATGTTCAGAGGCCCTGAGACCCAGAGGCCCTGAGACCCAGAGACACTGAGACACTGAGACTCAGAGACACAGAGACCCAGAGACCCTGAGGCCATGAGACCCTGAGACACTGAGACCCAGAGGCCCTGAGACCCTGAGACCCAGAGACCCAGAGGCCCTGAGGCCCTGAGACACAGAGACCCTGAGACCGAGAGGCCCTGAGACCCTGAGGGACAGTGACCCAGAGGCCCTGAGCCAGTGAGACACAGAGACCCAGAGGCCCTGAGACCCTGAGACACAGAGACCCAGAGGCCCTGAGACCCTGAGACACAAAGGCCCTGAGACCCTGAGACGCTGAGAAATTGAGACCCAGAAATCCAGAGGCACTGAGACATTGAGACTCAGTGACACAGAGACCCAGAGGCCCTGAGACACTGAGACCCTGAGACCCAGACTCCCTGAGGCCGTGAGACCCTGAGACACAGAGACCCAGAGACCCTGAGGGACTGAGACCCTGAGACCCAGAGGCCCTGAGACCCAGAAGCCCTGAGACCCTGAGACATAGAGACCCAGAGGCCCTGAGACACTAAGACCCTGAGACCCTGTGACTCTGAGACACTGAAACCCTGAGACCCAGAGGCCCTGAGACCCTGAGACACAGAGACCCAGAGGCCCTGAGACCCTGTGACACTGAGACTCAGAGACACAGAGACCCAGAGGGCCTGAGACACTGAGACCCTGAGACCTAGAGTCCCTGAGGCCGTGAGACCCTGAGACATACAGACCCAGATACCCTGAGACCCTGAGACCCTGAGACACAGAGACCCAGAGACCCTGAGACCCTGAGACAATGAGACATTGAGAATCAGAAACCCAGAGACCCATAGGACATGAGACAGATAGACCCCGAGGCCCTGAGAACCTGAGACACTGAGACACTGAGACCCAGAGGCCCTGAGAACCTGAGACCCTGAGGCACTGAGACCCTGAGACCAAGAGGCCCTGAGACCCTGAGAGACAGTGACCCAGAGGCCCTGAGACAGTGAGACACAGAGACCCAGAGGCCCTGAGACCCTGAGACACAGAGACCCAGAGGCCCTGTGACCCTGAGACCCTGAGACACAGAAACCCAGAGGCCCTGAGACACTGAGACACAGAGACCCAGAGGCCCTGAGACCCTGAGACACTGAGAAATTGAGACCCAGAGACCCAGAGGCCCTGAGACACTGAGACCCTGAGACCCTGAGTCACAGAGACCCAGAGACCCAGAGGCCCTGAGACCCTGTGACCCTGAGACCCTGAGACCCTGAGACACAGAGACCCAGAGGCCCTGAGACCCTGAGACCCAGAGACCCAGAGACCCTGAGACCCTGAGACCTATAGGCCCTGAGGCACTGACACCCTGAGACCGAGAGGCCCTGAGAACCTGAGAGACAGTTACCCAGAGGCCCTGAGACAGTGAGACACAGAGACCCAGAGGCCCTGAGACCCTGAGACTCTGAGACCCAGAGGCCATGAGACCCTGAGACACTGAGACACTGAGACCCTGAGACCCAGAGGCCCTGAGCCAGTGAGACACAGAGACCCAGAGGCCCTGAGACCCTGAGACGCTGAGACACAGAGACCCAGAGGCCCTGAGACCCTGAGACACTGAGAAATTGAGACCCAGAGATCCAGGGGCCCTGAGACCCTGAGACACAGAGACCCAGAGGCCCTGAGACACTGAGACCCTGAGACCCTGAGACACAGAGACCCAGAGACCCAGAGGCCCTGAGACCCTGAGACCCTGAGACACAGAGACCCAGAGACCCTGAGACCCTGAGACCTATAGGCCCTGAGGCACTGAGACCCTGAGACCGAGAGGCCCTCAGACCCTGAGAGACAGTTACCCAGCGGCCCTGAGACAGTGAGACACAGAGACCCAGAGGCCCTGAGACCCTGAGACACTGAGACCCAGAGGCCCTGAGACCCAGAGGCCCTGAGACCCTGAGACACTGAGACACTGAGACTCAGAGACACAGAGACCCAGAGACCCAGAGGCTCTGAGATACTGAGACCCTGAGACCCAGAGTCCCTGAGGCCATGAGACCCTGAGACACTGAGACCCAGAGGCCCTGAGACCCTGCGACACTGTGACTCAGAGACTCAGAGACCCAGAGGCCCTGAGACCCTGAGACCCTGAGACACAGAGACCCAGAGGCCCTGAGACCCTGAGAACCAGAGACCCAGAGACCCAGAGGCCCTGAGACCCTGAGACACAGAGACCCAGGGACCCAGAGACCCAGAGACCCTGAGACCCTGAGACATTGAGAGTCAGAGACCCAGAGACCCTGAGACCCTGAGACACAGAGACCCAGAAGCCCTGAGACCCTGAGACACTGAGACACTGAGACCCAGAGGCCCTGAGAACCTGAGACACTGAGAGATTGTGCCTCAGAGACCGAGAGGTCCTGAGACCCTGAGACCCTGAGAACCTGAAACCCAGAGGCCCTGAGTCCCTGAGACCCAGAGGCACTGAGACCCTGAGACCCTGAGACACTGAGACTCAGAAACACAGAGACCCAGAGGCCCTGAGACACTGAGACCCTGAGACCCAGAGTCCCTGAGGCCGTGAGACCCTGAGACACAGAGACCCAGAGGCCTTGAGGGACTGAGACCCTGAGACCTAGAGGCCCTGAGACCCTGAGACCCTGAGAAACTGAGACCCTGAAACCCAGAGGCCCTGAGACCCTGAGACACTGAGACTCTGAGACACTGAGACCCTGAGACCCTGAGACACAGAGACCCAGAGGCCCTGAGACCCTGAGAACCAGAGACCCAGAGACCCAGAGGCCCTGAGACCCTGAGACCCTGAGACACTGAGACCCTGAGACCCAGAGGCCCTGAGCCAGTGAGACACAGAGACCCAGAGGCCCTGAGACACTGAGACCCTGAGACACAGAGACCCAGAGACCCAGAGGCCCTGAGACCCTGAGACCCTGAGACCCTGAGACACAGAGACCCAGAGGCCCTGAGACCCTGAGACCCACAGACCCCGAGACCCAGAGGCCCTGAGATCCTGAGACACAGAGACCCTGAGACCCTGAGAACTATAGGCCCTGAGGCACTGAGACCCTGAGACCGAGAGGCCCTGACACCCTGAGAGACAGTTACCCAGAGGCCCTGAGACAGTGAGACGCAGAGACCCAGAGGCCCTGAGACCCTGAGACCCTGAGACACTGAGACACTGAGACTCAGAGACACAGAGACCCAGAGGCTCTGAGACACTGAGACCCTGAGACCCAGAGTCCCTGAGGCCCTGAGACCCTGAGACACTGAGACCCTGAGACACTGAGACCCTGAGACACTGAGACCCAGAGGCCCTGAGGCCCTGAGAGACAGACACCCTGAGATCGAGAGGCCCTGAGACCCTGAGAGACTGTGACCCAGAGGCCCTGAGCCAGTGAGACACAGAGACCCTGAGACCCTGAGACACAGAGACCCAGAGGCCCTGAGACCCTGAGACACAGAGACCCTGAGACCCTGAGACGCTGTGAAATTGAGACCCAGAAATCCAGATGCACTGAGACACTGAGACCCTGAGACCCTGAGACTCTGAGACACTGAGACCCTGAGACACAGAGACACAGAGACCCAGAGGCCCTGAGACCCTGAGACACTGAGACACTGATACTCAGAGACCCAGAGGCCCTGAGACCCTGAGACACTGAGACTCAGAGACACAGAGACCAGAGGCCCTGAGACACTGAGACCCTGAGACTCTGAGACCCAGAGTCCCTGAGGCCGTGAGACCCTGAGACACAGAGACCCAGAGGCCTTGAGGGACTGTGACCCTGAGACCCTGAGACACTGAGACCCTGAATCCCAGAGGCCCTGAGACCCTGAGACAATGAGACACAGAGACCCAGAGGCCCTGAGACCCTGACACACAGAGACCCAGGGACCCAGAGTCCCAGAGACCCTGAGACCCTGAGACATTGAGAGTCAGAGACCCAGAGACCCTGAGACCCTGAGACACAGAGACCCAGAAGCCCTGAGACCCTGAGACACTGAGACCCAGAGGCCCTGAGAACCTGAGACACTGAGAGATTGTGCCTCAGAGACCGAGAGGTCCTGAGACCCTGGGACCCTGAGAACCTGAAACCCAGAGGCCCTGAGTCCCTGAGACCCTGAGACTCTGAGACACTGAGACCCTGAGTCCCTGAGACCCAGAGGCACTGAGACCCTGAGACCCTGAGACACTGAGACTCAGAAACACAGAGACCCAGAGGCCCTGAGACACTGAGACCCTGAGACCCAGAGTCCCTGAGGCCGTGAGACCCTGAGACACAGAGACCCAGAGGCCTTGAGGGACTGAGACCCTGAGACCTAGAGGCCCTGAGACCCTGAGACCCTGAGAAACTGAGACCCTGAAACCCAGAGGCCCTGAGACCCTGAGACACTGAGACTCTGAGACACTGAGACCCTGAGACCCTGAGACACAGAGACCCAGAGACCCAGAGGCCCTGAGACCCTGAGACCCTGAGACACTGAGACACTGAGACCCAGAGACCCAGAGGCCCTGAGACCCTGAGAACCAGAGACCCAGAGACCCAGAGGCCCTGAGACCCTGAGACCCTGAGACACTGAGACACTGAGACCCTGAGACCCAGAGGCCCTGAGCCAGTGAGACACAGAGACCCAGAGGCCCTGAGACACTGAGACCCTGAGACACAGAGTCCCAGAGACCCAGAGGCCCTGAGACCCTGAGACCCTGAGACCCTGAGACACAGAGACCCTGAGACCCTGAGAACTATAGGCCCTGAGGCACTGAGACCCTGAGACCGAGAGGCCCTGACACCCTGAGAGACAGTTACCCAGAGGCCCTGAGACAGTGAGACGCAGAGACCCAGAGGCCCTGAGACCCTGAGACCCAGAGGCTCTGAGACACTGAGACCCTGAGACCCAGAGTCCCTGAAGCCATGAGACCCTGAGACACTGAGACCCTGAGACACTGAGACCCAGAGGCCCTGAGGCCCTGAGAGACAGACACCCTGAGATCGAGCGGCCCTGAGACCCTGAGAGACAGAGACCCAGAGGCCCTGAGCCAGTGAGACACAGAGACCACCCTGAGACACAGAGACCCAGAGGCCCTAAGACCCTGAGACACAGAGACCCTGAGACCCTGAGACGCTGTGAAATTGAGACCCAGAAATCCAGATGCACTGAGACACTGAGACCCTGAGACCCTGAGACTCTGAGACACTGAGACCCTGAGACACAGAGACACAGAGACCCAGAGGCCCTGAGACCCTGAGACACTGAGACTCAGAGACACAGAGACCAGAGGCCCTGAGACACTGAGACCCTGAGACCCTGAGACCCAGAGTCCCTGAGGCTGTGAGACCCTGAGACACAGAGACCCAGAGGCCTTGAGGGACTGTGACCCTGAGACCCTGAGACACTGAGACCCTGAATCCCAGAGGCCCTGAGACCCTGAGACAATGAGACACAGAGACCCAGAGGCCCTGAGACACAGAGACCCTGAGACCCTGAGACATAGAGACCCAGATGCCCTGAGACCCGGAGACCCTGAGACACAGAGACCCAGAGACCCTGAGACCCTGAGACACTGAGACATTGAGAATCAGAAACCCAGAGACGCAGAGGACATGAGACAGAGAGACCCCGAGGCCCTGAGAACCTGAGACACTGGGACCCAGAGGCCCAGAGACCCTGAGACACTGAGACATTGAGACTCAGAGACGCAGAGGCCCTGAGACCCTGAGACACAGAGACCCTGAGACAATGAGACACAGAGACCCTGAGACCTAGAGGCCCTGAGACAATGAGACACAGAGACCCTGATGCCCTGAGATCCAGAAGCCCTGAGACCCAGAGACACAGAGACCCAGAGGCCCTGAGACCCTGAGAACCTAAGACTCTGAGAAACTGAGACTCAGAGGCCCTGAGACCCTGAGACACTGTGACTCAGAGACCCAGAAACCCAGAGGCCCTGAGACACTGAGACACCGTGACTCAGAGACCCAGAGGCCCTGAGACCCAGAGGCCCTGAGACCCTGAGACCCTGAGACACAGAGACCCAGAGGCCCTGAGACCCTGAGACACAGAGACCCAGAGACCCAGAGACCCTGAGACCCTGAGACCTATAGGCCTTGAGACCCTGAGGCACTGAGACCCTGAGACTGAGAGGCCCTGAGACCCTGAGACACAGAAACCCAGAGGCCCTGAGACACTGAGACACTGAGAAATTGAGACACAGAGACCCAGACGCCCTGAGACACAGAGACACTGAGACTCAGAGACACAGAGACCAAGAGGCCCTGAGACACTGAGACACAGAGACCCAGAGGCCCTGAGACCCTGAGACCCTGAGACACAGAGACCCAGAGGACCTGAGACACTGAGACCCTGAGACCCTGAGACACACAGACCCAGAGACCCAGAGGCCCAGAGGCCCTGAGACCCAGAGACACTGAGACCCAGAGACCGAGAGGCCCTGAGACCCTGAGACACTGAGACACTGAGACACAGGGACCCAGAGGCCCTGAGACCCAGAGACACTGAGACCCAGAGACCGAGAGGCCCTGAGACCCTGAGACACAGAGACCCTGGACCCTGAGACCTAGAGGCCCTGAGACCCTGCGACACTGAGACACTGAGACCCTGAGACCCAGAGTCCCTGAGACCCTGAGACACAGAGACCCAGAGACCCTGAGACCCTGAGACACTGAGACATTGAGAATCAGAAACCCAGAGACCCAGAGGACATGAGACAGAGAGACCCCGAGGCCCTGAGAACCTGAGACACTGAGACACTGAGACCCAGAGGCCCAGAGACCCTGAGACACTGAGACATTGAGACTCAGAGACGCAGAGGCCCTGAGACCCTGAGACACAGAGACCCTGAGACAATGAGACACAGAGACCCTGAGACCTAGAGGCCCTGAGACAATGAGACACAGAGACCCTGATGCCCTGAGATCCAGAAGCCCTGAGACCCAGAGACACAGAGACCCAGAGGCCCTGAGACCCTGAGACCCTAAGACTCTGAGAAACTGAGACTCAGAGGCCCTGAGGCCCTGAGACACTGTGACTCAGAGACCCAGAAACCCAGAGGCCCTGAGACACTGAGACACCGTGACTCAGAGACCCAGAGACCCAGAGGCCCTGAGACCCTGAGACCCTGAGACACAGAGACCCAGAGGCCCTGAGACCCTGAGACACAGAGACCCAGAGACCCAGAGACCCAGAGACCCTGAGACCCTGAGACCTATAGGCCTTGAGACCCTGAGGCACTGAGACCCTGAGACTGAGAGGCCCTGAGACCCTGAGACACAGAAACCCAGAGGCCCTGAGACACTGAGACACTGAGAAATTGAGACACAGAGACCCAGACGCCCTGAGACCCTGAGACACTGAGACTCAGAGACACAGAGACCAAGAGGCCCTGAGACACTGAGACACAGAGACCCAGAGGCCCTGAGACCCTGAGACCCTGAGACACAGAGACCCAGAGGACCTGAGACACTGAGACCCTGAGACCCTGAGACACACAGACCCAGAGACCCAGAGGCCCAGAGGCCCTGAGACCCAGAGACACTGAGACCCAGAGACCGAGAGGCCCTGAGACCCTGAGACACTGAGACACTGAGACACAGGGACCCAGAGGCCCTGAGACCCAGAGACACTGAGACCCAGAGACCGAGAGGCCCTGAGACCCTGGGACACAGAGACCCTGGACCCTGAGACCTAGAGGCCCTGAGACCCTGCGACACTGAGACACTGAGACCCTGAGACCCAGAGTCCCTGAGACCCTGAGACACAGAGACCCAGAGTCCCTGAGACCCTGAAACACTGAGACATTGAGACCTAGAGACCCGGAGATCTAGAGGCCCTGAGACCCTGAGACACTGAGACATTGAGACCCAGAGGCCCTGAGACCCTGAGACACTGAGACACTGAGACACAGGGACCCAGAGGCCCTGAGACCCTGAGACACCGAGACACAGAGACCCAGAGGCCCTGAGACCCTGATACACAGAGGCCCTGAGACCCTGAGACACAGAGACCCAGAGGCCCTGAGACCCTGAGACACTGAGACCCTGAGACCCAGAGTCCCTGAGACCCTGAGACACAGAGACCCAGAGTCCCTGAGACCCTGAAACACTGAGACATTGAGACCTAGAGACCCGGAGATCTAGAGGCCCTGAGACCCTGAGACACTGAGACCCTGAGACCCAGAGGCCGTGAGAACCTGAGACACAGAGATACTGAGACACAGAGACCCAGAGGCCCTGAGACCCTGAGACACTCAGACCCTGAGACCCAGAGGCCTTGAGACCGAGACACAGAGACGCAGATGCCCTGAGACCCTGATACACTGAGACACAGACACTCAGAGGCCCTGAGACCATGTGACCCTGAAGCACTGAGACATTGAGACTCAGAGGCCAAGAGACCCACAGGCCCTGAGACTCTGAGACACTGAAACACTGAGACATTGAGACCCAGAGACGCAGACGCCCTGAGACCCTGATACACTGAGACTCTGAGACCCAGAGGTCCTGAGACACTGAGACACAGAGACACAGAGGGCCTGAGACCCTGAGACACTGAGACACTGAGACTCAGAGACACAGAGACATTGAGACTCAGAGACCCAGAGGCTCTGAGACACTGAGACATTGAGACTCAGAGACACAGAGACCCAGAGGCCCTGAGACACAGAGACCCAGAAGCCCTGAGACCCTGAGACACTGAGACCCAGAGACCCAGAGGCCCTGAGACCCTGAGACACAGAGACCCAGAGACCCAGAGACCCTGAGACCCTGAGACACTGAGACCCTGAGACCCAGAGGCCCTGAGACCCTGAGACACAGAGACCCAAAGGCCCTGAGAACCTGAGACACTGAGACACTGAGAATCAGAGACCCGGAGGCCCTGAGACCCTGAGACACTGAGACATTGAGACTCAGAGACACAGAGACCCAGAGGCTCTGAGACCCAGGGACACTGAGACATTGAGACTCAGAGACACAGAGACCCAGAGGCTCTGAACATAGAACATAGAACATAGAACATTACAGCGCAGAACAGGCCCTTCGGCCCACGATGTTGCGCCGACCAGTTACAAAAACAATGACCCACTAGCCTATACCAATCCCTTTTCGTCCATAAACCTATCCAGAGATCTCTTAAACGCCCCCAAACTAGACGCATCTACAACTGCAGCAGGCAGGGCATTCCAATCCCTCACCACCCGCTGGGTAAAGAACCTACCCCTGACATCCGTCCTGTAGCTACCCCCCCTTAATTTAAAGTCATGCCCCCTCGTGCTAGCTTTCTCCATCCGAGGAAAAAGGCTATCACTATCCACCCTATCTAAACCCCTAATCATCTTATATGTTTCAATAAGATCCCCTCTTAGCCGCCTTCTTCCCAACGAAAACAACCCTAGATCCCTCAGTCTCTCCTCATAGGACCTCCCCACCATACCAGGCAACATCCTAGTAAACCTCCTCTGCACCCTCTCCAACGCCTCCACATCCTTCTTGTAATGCGGGGACCAGAACTGCACACAGTACTCCAAGTGCGGCCGCACCAGAGTAGTGTACAGTTGCAACATTACACTGCGACTCCTAAATTCAATCCCCCTACCAATAAACGCCAAGACACCGTACGCCTTCTTGACAACCTTATCTACTTGATTCCCAACTTTCAGGGATCTATGTACACACACACCTAGATCCCTCTGTTCATCCACACTATTCAAAGTCCTCCCGTTAGCCCTATACTCGACACATCTGTTGCTCCTACCAAAGTGAATTACCTCACACTTCTCCGCATTAAATTCCATCCGCCACCTCTCGGCCCAGCTCTGCAACCTATCTAAGTCTCCCTGCAGACTATGACACCCTTCCTCACAATCTACCACACCTCCAACTTTGGTGTCATCAGCAAATTTACTAATCCACCCAACTATACCCTCATCCAGATCATTAATAAAAATTACAAACAACAGTGGCCCCAAAACAGATCCCTGAGGCACACCACTCGTAACTGCACTCCATGATGAATATTTACCATCCACCACCACCCTCTGTCTCCTATCTGATAGCCAATTCCTGATCCAACTTCCTAGATTACCCACAATCCCATACATCTGCATTTTCTGCAGAAGCCTACCATGGTGAACCTTATCGAACGCCTTACTAAAATCCATGTATACCACGTCAACTGCCTTACCCCCATCCACCTCTTTGGTCACCTTCTCAAAAAACTCAATAAGGTTAGTAAGGCACGACCTACCTGCTACAAAACCATGCTGACTATTTCTAATCAATTCATTACACTCCAAATAACTATAAATCCTATCCCTAATAATTTTTTCTAAAACCTTGCCCACAACAGAAGTAAGACTCACCGGTCTATAATTCCCGGCAAAGTCTCTGTTCCCCTTCTTAAACAATGGGACAACATTCGCTATCCTCCAATCCTCCGGGACTACACCAGAGACCAATGACGACCTGAAGATCTGAGCCAGAGGCTCTGCAATCACCTCTCTAGCCTCCCAGAGAATCCTAGGGTAGATCCCATCCGGACCAGGGGACTTATCTATTTTCAGCCCCTCAAGAATTTCCAGCACATCCTCTTTATCAACCGTAATACTTTCTATTTTACACCCCTGCGACCCAATGTCCTCCTCAGCTATATTCATGTCCCCCTGCGTGAACACCGAAGAGAAATATTGGTTCAATACTTCTCCAATCTCCTCCGGTTCCACACACAACTTCCCCTTGCTGTCTGTAACTGGCCCTAATCTTGCCCTGACCAACCTTCTGTTCTTGACATACTTATAGAACGCCTTAGGATTATCCTTAATCCTATCAGCCAAAGTCTTCTCATGTCCTCTTTTAGCCCTTCTCAACTCACTCTTCAACTCCCTCCTAGCCAATCTAAAGCTTTCTAGTGCACTATCTGAGCCCTCCAATCTCATCCGAACATAAGCCTCCTTTTTCTTTTTAACCATCGACTCAACTCTTTTAGTGCACCACGGTTCCCTAGCCCTACCAAATCCACCATGCCTGACAGGGACATACCTATCAAGGACTCGCAGTAGAGACACTGAGACTCAGAGACCCAGAGGCCCTGAGACCCTGAGAGCCTGAGACATTGAGACTCAGAGACCCAGAGATCCAGAGGACCTGAGACCCTGAGACACTGAGACACTGAGACTCAGAGGCACTGAGACCCTGAGACACAGAGACCCAGAGGCCCTGAGACCCTGAGACACTGAGACCCAGAGGCCCTGAGACAGTGAGACACAGAGACCCAGAGGCCCAGAGACCCAGAGGCCCTGAGACCCTAAGACACTGGGACACTGAGACTCAGAGACCCAGAGACCCAGAGGCCATGAGACCCTGAGACCGTGAGACCCTGAGACACTGAGACATTGAGACTCTGAGACCCAGAGACCCAGAGGCCCTGAGACCCTGAGACACTAAGACACAGAGACACAGAGGCCCTGAGTCATAGAGACCCAGAGGTCCTGAGACCCTGAGACACTGAGACATTGAGAATCAGAGACCCAGAGACCCAGAGGCCCTGAGACCCTGAGACACTGAGACATTGAGACTCAGAGACCCAGAGACCCAGAGGCCCTGAGACCCTGAGAACCTGAGACACATAGATCCAAAGGCCCTGAGACCCTGAGACACTGACACACTGAGACTCAGAGGCCTTGAGACCCTGAAACCCTGAGACATTGAGACACTGAGACCCAGAGACCCAAAGGCCCTGAGACTCTGAGACCATGAGACACAGACACCCAGAGGCCCTGAGACCCTGGGACCCTGCGACACTGAGACATTGAGACTCAGAGGCCAAGAGACCCTGAGACACTGAGACATTGAGACTCAGAGACCCAGAGACCCAGAGGACCTGAGACACTGAGACACAGAGGCCCTGACACCCTGAGACACTGAGACACTGAGTCATTGAGACTCAGAGACCCAGAGACCCAAAGGCCCTGAGACCCTGAGACACAGAGACCCAGAGGCCCTGAAACCCTGAGGCACTCAGACACAGAGACCCAGAGGCCCTGAGACTATGAGAGACTGAGACATTGAAACCCATAGACGCAGAGGCCCTGAGACCCTGATACACTGAGACCCTGAGACCCAGAGGTCCTGAGACACTGAGGCACTCAGACACAGAGGCACTGAGACACTGAGACACAGAGACCCAGAAGCCCTGATACCCTGAGACACTGAGACGCAGACACCCAGATGCCCTGAGAACCTGGGACCCTGAGACACTGAGACACTGCGACACTGGGACATTGAGACTGAGAGACCCAGAGGCTCTGAGTCCCTGAGACACTGAGACATTGAGACACAGAGACCCAGAGGCCCTGAGACCCTGGGACACATAGACCCAGAGGCCCTGAGACCCTGAGACACTGAGTCCCAGAGACCCAGAGGCCCTGAGACACTGAGACACTGAGAATCAGAGACCCAGAGGCCCTGAGAACCTGAGACCCTGAGACACTGAGACATTGAGACTCAGAGACCCAGAGACCCAGAGGCCCTGAGACCCTGAGAACCTGAGACACATAGACCCAGAGGCCCTGAGACCCTGAGACCCTGAGACATCAGACACTTTGACATCGAGACTCAGAGACCCAGAGACCCAGAGGCCATGAGACCCTGAGACCCTGAGACACTGAGACCCTGAGACACTGAGATGCTGAGACATTGAGACTCAGAGACCCAGAGACCCTGAGACCCTGAGAATCTGAGACATTGAGACTGAGAGACCCAGAGAACCTGAGACCCTGAGATCCTGAGACACTGAGACACTGCGACACTGGGACATTGAGACTGAGAGACCCAGAGGCTCTGAGTCCCTGAGACACTGAGACATTGAGACACAGAGACCCAGAGGCCCTGAGACCCTGGGACACAGAGACCCAGAGACTCTGAGACCCTGAGACCCTGAGACCCTGAGACCCAGAGTTCCTGAGACCCTGAGACCCTGAGACACTGAGACCCTGAGACCCAGAGACCCAGAGGCCCTGAGACCCTGAGACACAGAGACCCAGAGGCCCTGAGACCCTGAGACCCTGAGACCCTGAGACACTGAGACCCAGAGACCCAGAGGCCCTGAGACATTGAGACTCAGAGACCCAGAGACCCAGAGGCCCTGAGACCCTGAGACCCAGAGACCCAGATACCCTGAGACCATGAGACACTGAGACACTGAGACACTGAGACATAGAGAAAAAGAGGCCCTGAGACCATGAGACACTGAGAATCAGAGACCCAGAGGCCCTGAGACCCTGAGACCCTGAGACACTGAGACATTGAGACTCAGAGACCCAGAGGCCCAGAGGCCCTGAGACCCTGAGAACCTGAGACACATAGACCCAGAGGCCGTGAGACCCTGAGACACTGAGACTCAGACGCCTTGAGACCCTGAGACATCAGACACTGAGACATTGAGACTCAGAGACCCAGAGACCCAGAGGCCATGAGACCCTGAGACCCTGAGACCCTGAGACAAAGAGACCCAGAGGCCCTGAGACCCTGAGAAACTGAGACACTGAGACACAAAGAAAAATATGCCCTGAGACCCTGAGACAAAGAGAGCCAGAGGCCCTGAGACCATGAGACACTGAGAATCAGAGACCCAGAGGCCCTGAGACCCTGAGACCCTGAGACACTGAGACATTGAGACTCAGAGACCCAGAGGCCCTGAGACCCTGAGACACAGAGACCCAAAGGCCCTGAGACCCTGAGACCCTGAGACACAGAGACCCAGAGGCCCTGAGACACTGAGACACTGAGACACTGAGACTCAGAGACCCAGAGGCCCTGAGACACTGAGACCCTGAGACACTGAGACCCTGAGACGCAGAGGCCCTGAGACACTGAGACACAGAGACCCAGACGCCCTGAGACCCTGAGACCCTGAGACACTGAGACCCAGAAGCCCTGAGACCCTGAGACACTGACACATTGAGCCTCAGAGTCCCAGAGACCAGGAGGACATGAGACACAGAGATCCAGATGCCCTGAGACCCTGAGACACTGAGACACTTAGACATTGAGACTCAGAGACACAGAGACCAGGAGGACATGAGACACAGAGATGCAGAGGCCCTGAGACCCTGAGACGCTGAGACATTGAGACACAGAGACCCAGAGGCCCTGAGACCCTGAGACCCTGAGACACTGAGACCTGGAGGCCCTGAGACCCGGAGACCCAGAGGCCCGGAGACCCTGTGACCCTGAGGCACTGAGACCCAGAGACCCAGAGGCCCTGAGACACTGAGACCCTGAGACCCAGAGACCCTGACACCCTGAGAAACTGAGACCCAGAGACCCAGAGGCCGTGGGACCCTGAGACCCTGAGACACTGAGACCCTGAGACCCAGAGGCCCTGAGACACTGAGACACAGAGACCCAGAGGCCATGAGAACCTGAGACACTGAGACATTGAGACCCAGAGGCCCTGAGACCTGAGACACAGAGACCCAGAGGCCCTGAGGCCCTGAGACACTGAGACCCTGAGACCCAGAGTCCCTGAGACCCTGAGACACTGAGACCCAGAGACCCAGAGACCCAGAGACACTGAGAACCTGAGACCCAGAGGCCGTGAGACCCTGAGACACTGAGACCCAGAGGCCCTGAGACGCTGAGAACCTGAGACACTGAGACCCAGAGGCCCTGAGACCCTGAGACACAGAGACCCAGAGGCCCTGAGACCCTGAGACACAGAGACACAGAGACCCAGAGGCCCTGAGACCCTGAGACCCTGAGACACAGAGACCCAGAGACCCAGAGGCCCAGAGACCCTGAGACACTGAGACCCAGAGGCCCAGAGGCCCTGAGACCCTGTGACCCTGAGACACAGAGACCCAGAGACCCTGAGACCCTGAGACTCAGAGAACCAGAAACCCAGAGACCCAGAGGCCCGGAGACCCTGTGAACCTGAGACACTGAGACCCAGAGACCCAGAGGCCCTGAGACCCTGAGACACAGAGACCCAGAGACCCAGAGGCCATGAGAACCTGAGACACTGAGACATTGAGACCCAGAGGCCCTGAGACACTGAGACACAGAGACCCAGAGGCCCTGAGACCCTGAGACACAGAGACCCTGAGACACAGAGGCCCTGAGACCCTGAGACACAGAGACCCAGAGGCCCTGAGACCCTGAGACACAGAGACCCAGAGAATCTGAGACCCTGAGAACCTGAGACACTGAGACCCAGAGGCCCTGAGACCCTGAGACACAGAGACCCAGAGGCCCTGAGACCCTGACACACAGAGACCCAGAGACCCAGAGGCCCAGAGACCCTGAGACACTGAGACCCAGAGGCCCAGAGGCCCTGAGACCCTGAGACCCAGAGACCCAGAGACCCTGAGACCCTGAGACTCAGACACCCAGAGACCCACAGGCCCGGAGACCCTGTGACCCTGAGACACTGAGACCCAGAGACCCAGAGGCCCTGAGACACTGAGGCCCTGAGACCCAGAGTCCCTCAGACCCTGAGACACTGAGACCCAGAGACCCTGAGACCCTGAGACACTCAGACCCTGAGACCCTGAGACCCAGAGGCCGTGAGACCCTGAGACCCTGAGACACAGAGACCCTGAGACCCAGAGGCCCTGAGACCCTGAGACACTGAGACACCGAGACCCCGAGGCCATGAGAACCTGAGACACTGAGACATTGAGACCCAGAGGCCCTGAGACCCTGAGACACAGAGACCCTGAGACACAGAGGCCCTGAGACCCTGAGAACCTGAGACACTGAGACCCAGACGCCCTGAGACCCTGAGACACAGAGACCCAGAGACCCAGAGGCCCAGAGACCCTGAGACACTGAGACCCAGAGACCCAGAGGCCCTCAGACCCTGAGACACAGAGACCCTGAGACCCTGAGAAACTGAGACCCTGAGACCCAGAGACCCTGAGACACTGAGACACAGAGACCCAGAGACCCTGAGACACTGAGACACAGAATCCCAGAGGCCCTGAGACCCTGAGACCCAGAGACACAGAGAACCAGAGGCCCTGAGACACTGAGACACTGAGTCACTGAGACTCAGAGACCCAGAGGCCCTGAGACCCTGAGACGCAGAGACCCAGAGGCCCTGAGACCCTGAGACACAGAGACCCAGAGGCCCTGAGACCCTGAGGCACTGAGACACAGAGACCCAGAGGCCCTGAGACCCTGAGAAACTGAGACACTGAGACTCAGAGACCCAGAGGCCCTGAGGAACTGAGACCCTGAGACACAGAGACCCAGAGGCCCTGAGACCCTGAGACCCTGAGACCCTGAGACACTGAGACCCAGAGACCCAGAGGCCCTGAGACATTGAGACTCAGAGACCCAGAGACCCAGAGGCCCTGAGACCCTGAGACCCAGAGACCCAGATACCCTGAGACCATGAGACACTGAGACACTGAGACACTGAGACATAGAGAAAAAGAGGCCCTGAGACCATGAGACACTGAGAATCAGAGACCCAGAGGCCCTGAGACCCTGAGACCCTGAGACACTGAGACATTGAGACTCAGAGACCCAGAGGCCCAGAGGCCCTGAGACCCTGAGAACCTGAGACACATAGACCCAGAGGCCGTGAGACCCTGAGACACTGAGACTCAGACGCCTTGAGACCCTGAGACATCAGACACTGAGACATTGAGACTCAGAGACCCAGAGACCCAGAGGCCATGAGACCCTGAGACCCTGAGACCCTGAGACAAAGAGACCCAGAGGCCCTGAGACCCTGAGAAACTGAGACACTGAGACACAAAGAAAAATATGCCCTGAGACCCTGAGACAAAGAGAGCCAGAGGCCCTGAGACCATGAGACACTGAGAATCAGAGACCCAGAGGCCCTGAGACCCTGAGACCCTGAGACACTGAGACATTGAGACTCAGAGACCCAGAGGCCCTGAGACCCTGAGACACAGAGACCCAAAGGCCCTGAGACCCTGAGACCCTGAGACACAGAGACCCAGAGGCCCTGAGACACTGAGACACTGAGACACTGAGACTCAGAGACCCAGAGGCCCTGAGACACTGAGACCCTGAGACACTGAGACCCTGAGACGCAGAGGCCCTGAGACACTGAGACACAGAGACCCAGACGCCCTGAGACCCTGAGACCCTGAGACACTGAGACCCAGAAGCCCTGAGACCCTGAGACACTGACACATTGAGCCTCAGAGTCCCAGAGACCAGGAGGACATGAGACACAGAGATCCAGATGCCCTGAGACCCTGAGACACTGAGACACTTAGACATTGAGACTCAGAGACACAGAGACCAGGAGGACATGAGACACAGAGATGCAGAGGCCCTGAGACCCTGAGACGCTGAGACATTGAGACACAGAGACCCAGAGGCCCTGAGACCCTGAGACCCTGAGACACTGAGACCTGGAGGCCCTGAGACCCGGAGACCCAGAGGCCCGGAGACCCTGTGACCCTGAGGCACTGAGACCCAGAGACCCAGAGGCCCTGAGACACTGAGACCCTGAGACCCAGAGACCCTGACACCCTGAGAAACTGAGACCCAGAGACCCAGAGGCCGTGGGACCCTGAGACCCTGAGACACTGAGACCCTGAGACCCAGAGGCCCTGAGACACTGAGACACAGAGACCCAGAGGCCATGAGAACCTGAGACACTGAGACATTGAGACCCAGAGGCCCTGAGACCTGAGACACAGAGACCCAGAGGCCCTGAGGCCCTGAGACACTGAGACCCTGAGACCCAGAGTCCCTGAGACCCTGAGACACTGAGACCCAGAGACCCAGAGACCCAGAGACACTGAGAACCTGAGACCCAGAGGCCGTGAGACCCTGAGACACTGAGACCCAGAGGCCCTGAGACGCTGAGAACCTGAGACACTGAGACCCAGAGGCCCTGAGACCCTGAGACACAGAGACCCAGAGGCCCTGAGACCCTGAGACACAGAGACACAGAGACCCAGAGGCCCTGAGACCCTGAGACCCTGAGACACAGAGACCCAGAGACCCAGAGGCCCAGAGACCCTGAGACACTGAGACCCAGAGGCCCAGAGGCCCTGAGACCCTGTGACCCTGAGACACAGAGACCCAGAGACCCTGAGACCCTGAGACTCAGAGAACCAGAAACCCAGAGACCCAGAGGCCCGGAGACCCTGTGAACCTGAGACACTGAGACCCAGAGACCCAGAGGCCCTGAGACCCTGAGACACAGAGACCCAGAGACCCAGAGGCCATGAGAACCTGAGACACTGAGACATTGAGACCCAGAGGCCCTGAGACACTGAGACACAGAGACCCAGAGGCCCTGAGACCCTGAGACACAGAGACCCTGAGACACAGAGGCCCTGAGACCCTGAGACACAGAGACCCAGAGGCCCTGAGACCCTGAGACACAGAGACCCAGAGAATCTGAGACCCTGAGAACCTGAGACACTGAGACCCAGAGGCCCTGAGACCCTGAGACACAGAGACCCAGAGGCCCTGAGACCCTGACACACAGAGACCCAGAGACCCAGAGGCCCAGAGACCCTGAGACACTGAGACCCAGAGGCCCAGAGGCCCTGAGACCCTGAGACCCAGAGACCCAGAGACCCTGAGACCCTGAGACTCAGACACCCAGAGACCCACAGGCCCGGAGACCCTGTGACCCTGAGACACTGAGACCCAGAGACCCAGAGGCCCTGAGACACTGAGGCCCTGAGACCCAGAGTCCCTCAGACCCTGAGACACTGAGACCCAGAGACCCTGAGACCCTGAGACACTCAGACCCTGAGACCCTGAGACCCAGAGGCCGTGAGACCCTGAGACCCTGAGACACAGAGACCCTGAGACCCAGAGGCCCTGAGACCCTGAGACACTGAGACACCGAGACCCCGAGGCCATGAGAACCTGAGACACTGAGACATTGAGACCCAGAGGCCCTGAGACCCTGAGACACAGAGACCCTGAGACACAGAGGCCCTGAGACCCTGAGAACCTGAGACACTGAGACCCAGACGCCCTGAGACCCTGAGACACAGAGACCCAGAGACCCAGAGGCCCAGAGACCCTGAGACACTGAGACCCAGAGACCCAGAGGCCCTCAGACCCTGAGACACAGAGACCCTGAGACCCTGAGAAACTGAGACCCTGAGACCCAGAGACCCTGAGACACTGAGACACAGAGACCCAGAGACCCTGAGACACTGAGACACAGAATCCCAGAGGCCCTGAGACCCTGAGACCCAGAGACACAGAGAACCAGAGGCCCTGAGACACTGAGACACTGAGTCACTGAGACTCAGAGACCCAGAGGCCCTGAGACCCTGAGACGCAGAGACCCAGAGGCCCTGAGACCCTGAGACACAGAGACCCAGAGGCCCTGAGACCCTGAGGCACTGAGACACAGAGACCCAGAGGCCCTGAGACCCTGAGAAACTGAGACACTGAGACTCAGAGACCCAGAGGCCCTGAGAAACTGAGACACTGAGACTCAGAGACCCAGAGGCCCTGAGACACTGAGACACAGAGACCCAGACGCCCTGAGACCCTGAGACCCTGAGACACTGAGACCCAGAAGCCCTGAGACCCTGAGACACTGAGACATTGAGCCTCAGAGTCCCAGAGACCAGGAGGACATGAGACACAGAGATCCAGATGCCCTGAGACCCTGAGACACTGAGACCCAGAAGCCCTGAGACCCTGAGACACTGAGACATTGAGCCTCAGAGTCCCAGAGACCAGGAGGACATGAGACACAGAGATCCAGATGCCCTGAGACCCTGAGACACTGAGACACTTAGACATTGAGACTCAGAGGCCCAGAGGCCCTGAGACCCTGAGACCCTGGGACACTGAGACCTGGAGACCCTGAGACACTGAGACCCTGAGACCCAGCGGCCCTGAGACCCTGGGACCCTGAGACACTGAGACACTGAGACACTGAGACACTGAGACACTGAGACATTGAGACTCAGAGACCCAGAGACCCAGAGGCCCAGAGGCCCGGAGACCCTGAGACACTGAGACCCTGAGACCCAGAGGCCCTGAGACCCTGGGACCCTGAGACACTGAGACACTGAGACACTGAGACACTGAGACACTGAGACATTGAGACTCAGAGACCCAGAGACCCAGAGGCCCTGAGACCCTGAGACTCAGAGACCCAGAGACCCAGAGACCCAGAGGCCCGGAGACCCTGTGACCCTGAGACACTGAGACCCAGAGACCCTGAGGCCCTGAGACACTGAGACCCTGAGACCCAGAGTCCCTGAGACCCTGAGACACTGAGACCCAGAGACCCAGAGACCCAGAGACACTGAGACCCTGAGACCCAGAGGCCGTGAGACCCTGAGACACTGAGACCCAGAGGCCCTGAGACGCTGAGAACCTGAGACACTGAGACCCAGAGGCCCTGAGACCCTGAGACACAGAGACCCAGAGGCCCTGAGACCCTGAGACACAGAGACACAGAGACCCAGAGGCCCTGAGACCCTGAGACCCTGAGACACAGAGACCCAGAGACCCAGAGGCCCAGAGACCCTGAGACACTGAGACCCAGAGGCCCAGAGGCCCTGAGACCCTGTGACCCTGAGACACAGAGACCCAGAGACCCTGAGACCCTGAGACTCAGAGAACCAGAGACCCAGAGACCCAGAGGCCCGGAGACCCTGTGAACCTGAGACACTGAGACCCAGAGACCCAGAGGCCCTGAGACCCTGAGACACAGAGACCCAGAGACCCAGAGGCCCAGAGACCCTGAGACACTGAGACACAGAGACCCAGAGGCCATGAGAACCTGAGACACTGAGACATTGAGACCCAGAGGCCCTGAGACCCTGAGACACAGAGACCCTGAGACACAGAGGCCCTGAGACCCTGAGACACAGAGACCCAGAGGCCCTGAGACCCTGAGACACAGAGACCCAGAGACCCAGAGGCCCAGAGACCCTGAGACACTGAGACCCAGAGACCCAGAGGCCCTGAGACCCTGAGACCCAGAGACCCAGAGACCCTGAGACCGTGAGACACTGAGACCCAGAGACCCTGAGACCCTGAGACCCTGAGACACTGAGACCCTGAGATCCAGAGGCCCTGAGACCCTGAGACACTGAGACACAGAGACCCAGAAGCCATGAGAACCTGAGACACTGAGACATTGAGACCCAGAGGCCCTAAGACACTGAGTGAGACACAGAGGCCCTGAGACCCTGTGACACTGAGTCATTGAGACCCAGAGACCCAGAGACCCTGAGGCCCTGAGACACTGAGATATTGCGTTCAGAGACCCAGAGGCCCAGACGCCCTAAGACACTGAGACACTGAGACCCAGAGACCCAGAGGCCCTCAGACCCTGAGACACTGAGACCCAGAGACCCAGAGGCCCTCAGACCCTGAGACACAGAGACCCTGAGACCCTGAGAAACTGAGACCCTGAGACCCAGAGACCCTGAGACACTGAGACACAGAGACCCAGAGACCCTGAGACACTGAGACACAGAGTCCCAGAGGCCCTGAGACCCTGAGACCCAGAGACACAGAGACCCAGAGGCCCTGAGACACTGAGACACTGAGTCACTGAGACTCAGAGACCCAGAGGCCCTGAGACCCTGAGACGCAGAGACCCAGAGGCCCTGAGACCCTGAGACACAGAGACCCAGAGGCCCTGAGACCCTGAGGCACTGAGACACAGAGACCCAGAGGCCCTGAGACCCTGAGAAACTGAGACACTGAGACTCAGAGACCCAGAGGCCCTGAGAAACTGAGACACTGAGACTCAGAGACCCAGAGGCCCTGAGACACTGAGACACAGAGACCCAGACGCCCTGAGACCCTGAGACCCTGAGACACTGAGACCCAGAAGCCCTGAGACCCTGAGACACTGAGACATTGAGCCTCAGAGTCCCAGAGACCAGGAGGACATGAGACACAGAGATCCAGATGCCCTGAGACCCTGAGACACTGAGACACTTAGACATAGAGACTCAGAGGCCCAGAGGCCCTGAGACCCTGAGACACAGAGACACAGAGACCCAGAGGCCCTGAGACCCTGAGACCCTGAGACACAGAGACACAGAGACCCAGAGACCCAGAGGCCCAGAGACCCTGAGACACTGAGACCCAGAGGCCCAGAGGCCCTGAGACCCTGTGACCCTGAGACACAGAGACCCAGAGACCCTGAGACCCTGAGACTCAGAGAACCAGAGACCCAGAGACCCAGAGGCCCGGAGACCCTGTGAACCTGAGACACTGAGACCCAGAGACCCAGAGGCCCTGAGACCCTGAGACACAGAGACCCAGAGACCCAGAGGCCCAGAGACCCTGAGACACTGAGACACAGAGACCCAGAGGCCATGAGAACCTGAGACACTGAGACATTGAGACCCAGACGCCCTGAGACCCTGAGACACAGAGACCCTGAGACACAGAGGCCCTGAGACCCTGAGACACAGAGACCCAGAGGCCCTGAGACCCTGAGACACAGAGACCCAGAGACCCAGAGGCCCAGAGACCCTGAGACACTGAGACCCAGAGACCCAGAGGCCCTGAGACCCTGAGACCCAGAGACCCAGAGACCCTGAGACCGTGAGACACTGAGACCCAGAGACCCTGAGACCCTGAGACCCTGAGACACTGAGACCCTGAGATCCAGAGGCCCTGAGACCCTGAGACACTGAGACACAGAGACCCAGAAGCCATGAGAACCTGAGACACTGAGACATTGAGACCCAGAGGCCCTAAGACACTGAGTGAGACACAGAGGCCCTGAGACCCTGTGACACTGAGTCATTGAGACCCAGAGACCCAGAGACCCTGAGGCCCTGAGACACTGAGATATTGCGTTCAGAGACCCAGAGGCCCAGACGCCCTAAGACACTGAGACACTGAGACCCAGAGACCCAGAGGCCCTCAGACCCTGAGACACTGAGACCCAGAGACCCAGAGGCCCTCAGACCCTGAGACACAGAGACCCTGAGACCCTGAGAAACTGAGACCCTGAGACCCAGAGACCCTGAGACACTGAGACACAGAGACCCAGAGACCCTGAGACACTGAGACACAGAGTCCCAGAGGCCCTGAGACCCTGAGACCCAGAGACACAGAGACCCAGAGGCCCTGAGACACTGAGACACTGAGTCACTGAGACTCAGAGACCCAGAGGCCCTGAGACCCTGAGACGCAGAGACCCAGAGGCCCTGAGACCCTGAGACACAGAGACCCAGAGGCCCTGAGACCCTGAGGCACTGAGACACAGAGACCCAGAGGCCCTGAGACCCTGAGAAACTGAGACACTGAGACTCAGAGACCCAGAGGCCCTGAGAAACTGAGACACTGAGACTCAGAGACCCAGAGGCCCTGAGACACTGAGACACAGAGACCCAGACGCCCTGAGACCCTGAGACCCTGAGACACTGAGACCCAGAAGCCCTGAGACCCTGAGACACTGAGACATTGAGCCTCAGAGTCCCAGAGACCAGGAGGACATGAGACACAGAGATCCAGATGCCCTGAGACCCTGAGACACTGAGACACTTAGACATTGAGACTCAGAGGCCCAGAGGCCCTGAGACCCTGAGACACAGAGACACAGAGACCCAGAGGCCCTGAGACCCTGAGACCCTGAGACACAGAGACCCAGAGACCCAGAGGCCCAGAGACCCTGAGACACTGAGACCCAGAGGCCCAGAGGCCCTGAGACCCTGTGACCCTGAGACACAGAGACCCAGAGACCCTGAGACCCTGAGACTCAGAGAACCAGAGACCCAGAGACCCAGAGGCCCGGAGACCCTGTGAACCTGAGACACTGAGACCCAGAGACCCAGAGGCCCTGAGACCCTGAGACACAGAGACCCAGAGACCCAGAGGCCCAGAGACCCTGAGACACTGAGACACAGAGACCCAGAGGCCATGAGAACCTGAGACACTGAGACATTGAGACCCAGACGCCCTGAGACCCTGAGACACAGAGACCCTGAGACACAGAGGCCCTGAGACCCTGAGACACAGAGACCCAGAGGCCCTGAGACCCTGAGACACAGAGACCCAGAGACCCAGAGGCCCTGAGACCCTGAGACCCAGAGACCCAGAGACCCTGAGACCGTGAGACACTGAGACCCAGAGACCCTGAGACCCTGAGACCCTGAGACACTGAGACCCTGAGATCCAGAGGCCCTGAGACCCTGAGACACTGAGACACAGAGACCCAGAAGCCATGAGAACCTGAGACACTGAGACATTGAGACCCAGAGGCCCTACGACACTGAGTGAGACACAGAGGCCCTGAGACCCTGTGACACTGAGTCATTGAGACCCAGAGACCCAGAGACCCTGAGGCCCTGAGACACTGAGATATTGCGTTCAGAGACCCAGAGGCCCAGACGCCCTAAGACACTGAGACACTGAGACCCAGAGACCCAGAGGCCCTCAGACCCTGAGACACTGAGACATTGAGACTCAGGGGCCCAGAGGCCCAGAGACCCTGAGACCCTGAGACACAGAGACCCAGAGGCCCTGAGACCCTGAGACCCTGAGACACAGAGACCCAGAGGCCCTGAGACCCTGAGACACTGAGACACTGAGACCCAGACGCCCTGAGACACTGAGACCCTGAGACACTGAGACCCTGAGACGCAGAGGCCCTGAGACACTGAGACACAGAGACCCAGACGCCCTGAGACCCTGAGACTCTGAGACACTGAGACCCAGAAGCCCTGAGACCCTGAGACACTGAGACATTGAGCCTCAGAGTCCCAGTGACCAGGAGGACATGAGACACAGAGATCCAGATGCCCTGAGACCCTGAGACACTGAGACACTGAGACACTTAGACATTGAGACTCTGAGACACAGAGGCCCTGAGACCCTGAGAACCTGAGACCCTGAGACATTGAGACACAGAGACTCAGAGGCCCTGAGACCCTGAGACACTGAGACACAGAGACCCAGAGGCCCTGTGACCCAGAGACCCTGAAGCCCTGAGGCCCTGAGACCCTGAGACACTGAGACCTGGAGGCCCTGAGACCCTGAGACACTGAGACCCTGAGACCCAGAGGCCCTGTGACCCTGAGAACCTGAGACACTGAGACATTGAGACTCAGAGACCCAGAGACCCAGAGGCCCTGAGACCCTGTGACACTGAGACTCAGGGACCCTGAGAACCTGAGACACTGAGACATTGAGACACTGAGACCCTGAGACCCAGAGTCCCTGAGACCCTGAGACACAGAGACCCAGAGACCCTGAGACCCTGAGACACTGAGACCCTTAGACCCAGAGGCCCTGAGACACTGAGACCCTGAGACACTGAGACCCTAAGACCCAGAGGCCCTGAGACCCTGAGACACTGAGACACAGAGACCCAGAGGCCCAGAGACCCTGAGACACTGAGACATTGAGTCCCAGAGACCCAGAGGCCCTGAGACCCTGGGACCCAGAGACACAGAGACCCTGATGTCCAGAAACCCTGAGACCCTGAGACCCAGAGACACTGAGACACTAAGACGCAGAGCCCTAGAGACCCAGAGACTCTGAGACCCAGTTATCCAGAGACAATCTGACAATGAGACCCAGAGACCCTGAGACCCTGAGACACCGAGAACCAGAGACTCAGAGACCCTGAAACCCAGAGAACCAGACACCCAGAGACCCTGTGACACTGAGACACTGAGAAACTGAGACACTGAGACCCAAAGACACAGAGACCCAGAGACCCGGAGACCCTGAGACACTGAGACCCAGAGACCCAGAGACACTGAGACCCTGAGACACTTCGACATTGAGACAGTGAGACACAGAGACACTGTGACCCTGAGACACTGAGACACAGAGACCCCGAGACCCAGAGACCCAGAGACACTGAGACCCAGAGACACTGGGACCCTGAGACACTGAGAACCTGAGATACTGAGACATGAGACCCTGAGACCCTGACACCCTGAGACACTGAGACACTGCGGCACTGATACCCAGAGACTCTGAGACACTTAGACCCTGAGATCCAGAGACCCTGAGACCCAGCGAGGCTGAGACACTGAGATCCTCCGCCACTGAGACACTGAGTGACTGCAAACCTGAAACCCTGAGAACCTGAGCCGCTGAGACACCGAGAGACTGAGACTCTGAGAACCTGAGACACTGCGACCCGGAGACACTGAAACACTGAGACCCAGGGACCCAGAGATGCAGATACCCTGTGACCATGCGACCCAGAGAAAATTAGACACTGATTCCCAGGGACCCTGAGACCCAGAGACCCTGAGACCCTGAGACACTGGGACACTGAGACATTGAGACACTGAGACCCTGAGAAACTGAGACCCAGAGAAACAGAGACCCTGAGATACAGGGACAGTGAGACCAACAGACCAAGAGACCCTGAGACCCAGAGACCCTGAGATACAGAGACACAGAGACCCAGAGACCCTCAGATGCTGAGACACTGAGACCCTGAGACACTGGGACATTGAGACAATGCAACCCTGAAACCCTGAGACCCAGAGACCCAGTGAAACTGAGACCCTGAGACACTGAGACCCGGAGACACTG
Organism: Carcharhinus amblyrhynchos; assembly: GCF_965287045.1. Lineage (NCBI taxonomy): Eukaryota > Metazoa > Chordata > Chondrichthyes > Carcharhiniformes > Carcharhinidae > Carcharhinus > Carcharhinus amblyrhynchos. The sequence goes on from NW_027649870.1 coordinate 55,048, forward strand.
AGATACTGAGACCCTGAAACACTGAGAACTTGAGACACTGAGAGCTCTGACTCTGAGACCCTGAATCCCTGAGACACTGAGACACAGAGAGACTGAGAACATGAGACACTGAGACCCTGAGACACTGAGACCCTGAGACCCTGAGAAGCAGAGACCCTGAGACCAAGAGAACCTGAGAACCTGAGACACTGAGACCCTGTGGCACTGAGACACTGAGACATTGAGACGCTGCAACCCTGAAACCCTGTGACCCTGACACCCTAATACGCAGAGACCCTGAGAAAATGAGACCCTGAGACTCTGAGACACTGAGAAACTGAGACACTGAGACCCAGAGACTCTGAGAACCAGAGATCCAGATACCCAGAGATCCTGAAATCCTGAGACACTGAGACCCTGAGACACTGAGCCACTGAGACCCTGAAAAACTGAAACACTGAGACACTGAGAAGCTGAGACACGGAGACACTGAGGCACAGAGACCCTGGGACACTGAGACCCTGAAACACTGAGACACTGAGAAGCTGAGACCCTGAGACACTGAGACACAGAGACCCTGAGACCCAGAAACCCTGAAACACTGAGACCCTGAGACCCTGAGACACTGAGACACTGAGACACAGAGACACAGAGAAACTGAGACCTAGAGACCCAGTGGCCCTAAGAAGCAGGGACCCTGAGACCAAGACAAACTGCGAACCTGAGGCACTGATACCCTGCGACAATGAGACCCTGAGACATTGAGACACTGCAACCCTGAAAACCTGAGACCCAGAGACCCAGTGACTCTTAGACCCTGAGACACTGAGACACTGATACCCTGAAACACCGAGACACTGAGACCCTGAAACACTGAGACACTGAGACCCTGAGACACTGAGACCCTGAGACACGGAGACATGGAGACACTGAGGCCCTGAGACACTGATACCCTGAAACACAGAGACACTGAGACACTGAGACAGTGAGACACTGAGACCCTGAGACACTGAGACCCTGAGACACGGAGACATGGAGACACTGAGGCCCTGAGACACTGAGACCCTGAGACACAGAGGCACTGAGGCCCTGAGCCCTTGAGACACTGAGGCTCTGAATCCCTGAGGCTCTGAGACACTGAGAAACTGAGACCCAGAGACCCTGAGAAGCTGAGACCCTGAGGCCAAGAGACACTGAGACAATGTAACCGTGAGACCCTGAGACACTGAGATCCTGAGACCCAGAGACCCTAAGAAAATGAGACACTGAGAACCTGAGACAATGACACACTGAGACCCTCCGACCCAGGGAACCAGAGACCTTGAGACACTGAGACACTGAGACCCTGAGACACTGAGAGACTGTGACCATGAGCCCCTGAGACCCAGAGACACTGAGACCTTGAGAGACTGAGACCCTGAGACACTGAGACACTGAGGCACAGAGACCCTGAGACCCAAAGGACCAGAGACGCAGAGACACTGAGACCCGGAGACCCTGAGACACAGAGACACCGAGACACTGGGACAGAGACATTGAGGCACAGAGACGTTGCGACCCTGAAACCCTGAGAGCCTGAGACACTGAGACCCAGAGACCCAGAGTCCCTGAGAGCCATAGACCCAGAGACCCTGAGGCACTGAGACCCAGAGTCACTGAGACCCAGACACGCAATGACCCAGAGACCCTGAGACCCTGAGACACTGAGACACAGAGACCCTGAAACCTTGACAAACTGAGACCCAGAGACCCTGAGACACTGAGACCGTGCGACACTGAGACACTGAGACCCTGAGACACAGAGCTGAGACTCTGAGACCCTGAGACACTGAGACCCTGAGACACTGATACACAGAGACCCTGAGACCCTGAGACACTGAGACCTTGAGACCCTGAGACACTGAGGCCCTGAGACCCTGAGACCCTGAGACCCTGAGACACAGAGACCCTGAGACCCTGAGACACTGAGACACTGAGGCCCTGAGAAACTGAGATCCTGAGGCAGTGAGACACAGAGATCCTGAGACACTAAGACACTGCGACACTGAGACCCTGAGACCCTGAGACCCTGAGACACTGGGACCCTGAGACCCAGAGACACTGAGCCACAGAGACGCAGAGACCCTCAGGCACTGAGACACTGAGCCCTGAGACACAGAGACACCGAGCCCTGAGACACTGACGCACTGAGACACTGAGGCCCTGAGCCCCTGAGCCACTGAGGCCCTGAGCCCCTGAGACACTGAGACACTGCGACCCTGAGAACCAGAGACCCTGAGACACAGCGACACAGAGACCCTGAGACGCTCAGACACTGAGACCCTGCGACCCAGGGAACCAGAGACCCTCAGACACTGAGACCCTAAGACACTGTGACACTGAGATCCAGTTACCCAGAGACACAGAGACTCTGAGACACAGAGACAGTGAGATCAACAGACCAAGAGACCCAGAGAACCAGACATCCAGAGACCATGAGACCCTGAGACCCTAAGACCCAGGCACGCAGTGACCCAGAGATCCTGAGACTCTGAGACACTGAGACACTGAGACCTTGAGACACAGAGACACTGAGACGCTGAAACACTGAAATACTGAGACCCTGAGACACTGAGACCCTGAAACACTGACACACTGAGACACAGAGACCCAGGGACCCTGAGACACTGAGGCACTGAGACCCTGAGACACCTCGACCCTGAGACACTGAGTCTCTGAGACCCTGAGACACTAAGCACTGAGACATTGAGACACTGAGACCCTGAGACACGAGACACTGAGACAATGGGACACTGAGACCCTGAGACATTGAGACACTGAGACCCTGAGACACTGAGACACTGAGACGCTGAGAAACGAAACACTTGGACATTGAGACACAGAGGCCCAGAGTCCCTGAGACACTGAAACCCTGAGACACAGACACTGAGACATTGAGTCGCTGAGACCCTGAGACGCTGAGACTCTGAGACTCAGAGACACTGAGACCCTGAGACACTAAGACACTGAGACCCAGAGACCCTGAGACCCTGAGACACTAAACACTGAGACATTAAGACACTGAGATCCTGTGACACTGAAACCCTGAGACTCTGAGACACTGAGCCCCTGAAACACCGAGACCCTGAGACATTGAGCCGCTGAGTCCCTGAGACACTAAGCACTGAGACCCAGAGACCCTGAGACACTGAGGCGCTGAAACTCAGAGACCCGGAGACCCAGATTCCCAGAGATCCTGAGAAACTGAGACCCGAAGACACCGAGACACTGAAACACTGAGACCCTGAGATACTGAGACCCTGAGATGCTGAAATGCAGAGTCACTGAGATCCTGAGACCCAGAGACACAGAGACCCAGAGACACTGAGACACTGTGTCCCTGAGACACTGCGACACTGAGTCCCTGAGACACGAAGCAATGAGATATTGAGACACTGAGACCCTGAGGCACTGAGACCATGAGACATTGACCCTGAGACCGTGAGACATTGACCCTGAGACACTGACAAATTGAGTCCCTGAGACCCTGAGACACTATGCACTGAGACCCAGAGACCCTGAGACCCTGAGACACGGAGACACTGAGACCCAGACACCCAAAAACCCAGAGACCCTGAGACAGTGAGACACTGAGACCCTGAGACTCAGAGACCCGGAGACCCAGCTTCCAAGAGACCCTGAGAAACTAAGACCCTGAGACACCGAGACACTGAGACACTGAGCCCCTGAGACGCTGAGATACTGAGACCCTGAGACACTGAGACCCAGAAACCCAGAGACCCTGAGACACTAAGCACTGAGACATTGAGACACTGAGATCCTGAGACACTGGGCCCCTGAGACGCTGAGATACTGAGACCCTGAGACCCAGAGACCCAGAGACCCTGAGACACTGATACACTGAGACACAGAGACCCTGAGATACTGAGACCCTGAGACACTGAGTCCCTGAGACCCTGACAAATGAAGCACTGGGACACTGAGACACTGAGACCCGGAGACCCTGAGACCTCGAGACTCAGAGACCTTGAGACCCTGAGATACTGAGATACTGAGACCCTGAGAGCCTGAGACACTGTGACCCGGATACCCTGAGATACTGAGACCCCGAGACACTGAGACACTGAGACACAGAGACACTGAGACCCTGAGAACTTTAGACCCTGAGACACTGAGACACTGAAACCTTTAGACACTGAGACCCTGAGACCTGAGGCCCACATCGCTGAGACACTGAGACACTGAGACCCTGAGACCCTGAGACACTGAGACACTGAGACCCTGTGACCCAGACCCTGAGACACTGAGGCTCTGAGACACTGAGACACTCAGAACTTGAGACACTGAGACCCTGACACCCTGACACCCTGAGACACTAAGCACTGAGGCCCAGTGACCCTGAGACCCTGAGACACTGAGACACAGAGACACTGAGACACTGAGATCCAGAGACCCAGAAACCCAGAGACGCTGAGACCCAGAGACCCTGAGAGCCTGTGACACTGAGACACTGCGACCCTGAGACCCAGAGACCGAAAGACTCTGAGACACAGAGACTCTGTGACGCTGAGACACTGAGACCCTGACTCACTGAGATGCTGAGACCCTGAGACACTGAGACACAGAGAGCCTGAGACCCTGCGACACTGAGTCTCTGAGACCCTGAGACATGAAGCACTGTGACATTGAGACACTGAGACCCTGAGACCCTGAGACACTGAGTCCCTGAGACTCTGAGACACGAGCACAGAGACGCAGAGACCCTGAGACGGTGAGACAGTGAGACACGGTGACACTGCGACCTAGACACCCAGAAACCCACAGACACTGAGACCCTGAGATACTGAGACCCTGAGACACTTAGTCCCTGAGACGCTGAGACACTAAGCACTGAGACTCCGAGACTCTGAGACGCTGAGACTCTGAGACTCAGAGACCCGGAGACCCAGTTTCCCAGAGACCCTGAGAAACTGAGACCCAAAGGCACCGACACACTGAGGCACTGAGACCCTGAGACACTGAGACGCTGACACGCTGAAACACAGAGACACTGAGACCCTGAGACACTGACACCCTGAGACACTGAGAACCTGAGACCCTGAGACACGGAGGCACTGAGACTCAGACACCCAGAAACCCAGCGACCCTGAGACACTGAGACTCTGAGACCCTGAGACACTGAGACCCTGAGACTCTGAGACCCGGAGACCCAGTTTCCCAGAGACTCTGGGAAACTGAGATCCTAAGACACCGAGACTCTGAGACACTGAGACCCTGAGCCCCTGAGAGGCTGAGACACTGAGATGCTGAGACGCTGAAACATAGAAACACTGAGACCCTGAGGCCCTGAGACTCTGAAACCCTGAGACACGAAGGAACTGAGACCCAGACACCCAGAAACCCAGAGACCCTGAGACAATGAGACTCTGAGACTCTGAGACCCTGAGACCCAGAAACCCAGCCACCCTGAGACACTGAGACCCTGAGATACTGAGACCCTGAGACACTGAGACCCTGAGACCCTGAGACCCAGAGAGCCGGATACCCAGAGACCCTGAGAAACTGAGACCCTCAGACACTGAGACACAGAGACTCTGAGACACCAAGACACTGAGCCCCTGAGACACTGAGACCCTTACTCACTGAGGCCCTGAAACACAGGAACACTGAGACCCTGAGACCCTGAGGCCCTGAGACACTGAGACATTGACACATTGAGGCACCGAGACCCTGAGTCACTGAGACACTGAGAAGCTGAGAGACTGAGACCCTGAGACACTGAAACCCTGAAACACAGAGACACTGAGACCCTGAGACACTGAGACATTGAGATAACCAGACACTGAGACCTTGAGACACTGAAACCCTGACACCCTGAGACCCTGAGACACTGAGACCCTGAGACGCAGAGGCACAGAGAAACTGAGACACTGAGACACAGAGACCCAGACACCCAGAGACTCTGAGACCCCGAGACCCCGAGACCCAGAGACCCAGGGACCCTGATTCCTGCGACACTGAGACCTGGAGACGTTGAGACACTAAACACTGAGACACTGAGACATTGAATCCCTGAGACCCAGAAACCCAGAGAACCTGAGACCCAGACACCCAGAGTCCCAGAGACCCAGATAACCATGGACTCTGAGACCCTGAGGCACTGAGACCCTGAGACTCAGAGACCCTCAGACCCAGAGACCCAGAGACACACAGGCCCAGAGACCCTGAGACACTGAGAGTCATAGACCCTGAGACACTGGGACATTGAGACCCGGATACCCTGAGACACTGACACCCTGAGACACTGAGACCCTGAGACACTGAGGCCCAGAGGCCCAGAGACCCTGAGACCAAGAGACCCAGAGACCCAGAGTCACTGAGACCCTGAAATACTGAGATACTGAGACCCTGAGATCCTGAGACACTGAGACCGAGAGACACAGAGACACTGAGACCCTGAGACACTGAGACCCAGAGACCCTGAGACACTGAGACACTGAAACCCGGTGACCCTGAGACAGTGAGACCCTGAGACTCAGAGACACGGGCACCCTGAGACACAGAGACCAGGAGTCCCAGAGACCCAGACACTGAGACACTGACACACTGAGACACTGAGACACTGAAACCATGAAACCCTGAAACCCTGAGACCCAGAGACCCAGAGACCCAGAGACCCAGAGGCCCTGAGACCCTGAGACACTGAGACCCTCAGACCCAGAGACCCAGAGACCCTGAGACCTCGAGGCCCTGAGACCCAGAGACTTTGAGACCCAGAGACACTGAAACCCTGTGACCCTGAGACAGTGAGAACCTGAGACTCAGAGACACGGGCACCCTGAGACACAGAGACCAGGAGTCCCAGAGACCCAGACCCTGAGACACTGAGACACTGAAACCCTGAAACCCTGAAACCCTGAGACCCAGAGACCCAGAGGCCCTGAGACCCTGAGACACTGAGACACTGAGACCCTGAGACCCAGAGGCCCTGAGGCCCTGAGACCCTGAGACCCAGAGACCCTGAGACCCTGAGACCTAGAGGCCCTGAGACCCAGAGACACTGAGACACTCAGGCCTTGAGACACTGAAACCCTGACACCCTGAGACCCTGAGACTCTGAGACCCTGAGAGACTAAGCACTGAGGAACAGGGACCCTGAGACCCTGAGACACGAAGACACTGAGATCCAGAGACCCAGAAACCCAATGGCCATGAAACCCAGGGACCCTGAGACACTGAGACACTGTGACCCTGAGACCCTGAGGCCCTGTGGCCCTGAGACCCAGAGACCCTTAGCCGCAGAGACCAAGAGACCCAGAAACCCAGAGACACTGAGACCCTGAGAGACTGAAACACTGAGTCCCAGAGACCCTGAGACCCAGACCCTGAGGAACTGACACACTGACACTCTGAGACTCTGAGACACTGAGACACTGAGATCCAGAGACCCAGAGGCCCTGAGACTCTGAGACACTGAGACCCTGAGACCCTGAGATACTAAGACACTGAGACACTGACACCCTGAGACACTGAGACCCAGAGACCCTGAGACCCTGAGACACTGAGACACAGAGTCCCTGAGACCCTGAGACACTAAGCACTGAGACGTTGAGACACTGTGATCCTGAGACGCTGAGACACTGAGACATTGAGTCCCTGAGACCCTGAGACACTGTGACCCAGAGACCCTGAGACCCTGAGACACTGTGTCCCTGAGAACCTGAGACACTAAGCACTGAGACCCAGACACCCTGAAACTCTGAGTCACGGATACACTGAGACACTGAAACCCTGTGACCCTGAGACACTGAGACCCTGAGACTCAGGGGCATGGGCACCCTGAGACACAGAGACCAGGAGACCCAGAGGCCCTGAGACACTGAGACCCAGAGAGCCAGAGACCCATACCCTGAGATACTGACACACTGAGACACTGAGACACTGATGCACTGAGGCACTGAAACCCTGAAACCCTGAAACCCAGAGACCCTGAGACACTGAGACACTCAGACCTTGAGACACTGAGACACTCAGACCTTGAGACACTGAAACCCTGACACCCTGAGACCCTGAGACTCTGAGACCCTGAGACACTAAGCACTGAGGAACAGAGACCCTGAGACCCTGAGACACTAAGACACTGAGATCCAGAGACCCAGAAACCCAAAGGCCATGAGGCCCAGAGAAACAGGGACCTTGCGACACTGAGACCCTGACACCCAGAGACCCTGAGACCCAGAGACCCTGATACCCTGAGACACTGTGACCCTGACACGATGAGAGACTGAGACACAGAGACACTGAGACACTGAGACTTTGAGAACCTGAAAAACTGAGACACTGAGACACAGAGACCCTGAGGCACTGACACACTGAGACATTGAGACACTGAGATCCAGAAACCCAGAAACACAAAGACCCCGAGACCCTGAGACACTGAGACACTGAGACAATGAGACACTGAGACCCCGAAACACTGAGACACTGAGACCCTTAGACCTGAGAAACTGAGACCATTAGACCCTGAAACACAGAGACACTGAGACCCTGAGACACTGAGGCAATGAGACATTGAGACATAGAGACACAGCGACCCAGAGACCCTGAGACACAGAGACCAAGAGACCCAGAGACACTGAGACCCTGAGACACTAAGCACTGAGACACGGAGACCCTGAGACCCAGAAACCCTGAGACCCGGAGAACAAGACACCCAGAGACCCAGAGACACAGATACCCATGGACCCTGAGACACTGAGGCACTGAGACCCTGAGGCTCAGAGACCCTCAGGCCCAGAGACCCTGAGACCCACATACCCAGAGACCCTGAGACACTGAGACCCAGAGACCCAGAGACCCTGAGACCCTGAGACACTGAGACCCAGTGACCCAAACCCTGAGACACTGATGCACTCAGGCACTGAGACACTGAGGCACTGAGACCTTGAGACACTCAGACACTTAGACACTCAGACACTCAGACCTTGAGACACTGAGACCCTGACACCCTGAGACCCTGAGACACTGAGACGCTGAGACGCTGAGACAGAGACACTGAGACCCGGAGAAACTGAGACCCAGAGACACTGAGACCAAGAGACCAAGGTACCCAGAGACCCTGAGACCCTGAGACACTGAGACACTGAGACACTGAGACCGAGAGACCCGGCGACCCAGAGACCCGGAGAAACTGACACCCAGAGACCCTGAGACCCAGAGAACCAGAGACCCACAGACCCAGAGACCCGGAGAACTGAGACCCTGAGACACAGGCACACTGAGACGCTGAAACCCTGAGACTCTGAGAAACTGAGACACAGAGACCCAGACAACCAGAGACCCTGAGACACTGAGACCCAGGGACCCGGAGACCCTGAGACACTGGGATACTGAGACCCGGATACCCTGAGACACTGAGACACTGAGACACTGAGACCCTGAGACACGGAGACACTGAGACCCAGACCCTGAGACACTGAGAACCTGTGACACTGAGAGATTGTGACCATGAGAACATGAGACCCAGAGACACTGAGACCGAGAGATCCAGAGACCCTGAGACACTGAGGCACAGAGACCCTGAGACCAGAGTACCAGAGACACAGAGACCCTGAGACCCAGAGACCCTGAAACACTGAGACACTGAGAAGCTGAGACCCTGAGACACTGAGGCACAGATACCCTGAGACCCAGAGACCCAGAGACGCAGAGACACAGAGACCCTGAGGCCCAGTGACACAGAGACTCAGAAAGCCTGAGACCCTGAGACACTGAGACACAGAGACCCTGAGACACAGAGACACTGCGACCCTGAGACAATGAGGCACTAAGACACTGAGGCACTAAGACACTGAGACCCTGAGACCCTGAGACACTGAGACACAGAGACCCTGAGACACAGAGACACTGCGACCCTGAAAACCTGAGACCCTGAGACACTGACAGCCTGAGACTCTGAGACACTGAGACCCAGAGACCCAGAGAGCCTGAGACCCTGAGAAACTGAGACACTGAGACCCTGAGACCCTGAGACCCTGAGACACTGAGACACAGAGACCCTGAGACACAGAGACATTGCGACCCTGAAACCCTGAGACCCTGAGACACTGAGACCCAGAGACCCTGAGAGCCATAGACCCAGAGACCCTGAGGCACTGAGACCCTGAGACACTGAGACAGTGAGAAACTGGGACACTGCGACCCTGAGACCTGAGTCACTGATATCCTGAGCCCCTGAGACACTGAGGGTCTGAGGCCCTGAGACAATGAGTCACTGAGATCCTGAGACACGGAGACACTGAGAACCGGAGACTCTGAGTCACTGAGACACACAGACCCAGAGACACAGAGACCCTGTGACCCTGAAACACTGAGACCGTGAGACACTGTGATACTGAGGCCCTGATACACTGAAACACTGAGCCTCTGAGACGCTGAGTGCTGAGAAACTGAGACCCTGAGTCCCTGAGACACTGAAAGCCTGACGCACTCAGACAATATGACCATGAGACCCTGGGACACTGAGGCACTGAGACCCTGAGACCCTGTGAAACTGTGACCCAGAGACAAAGAGACCCAGACACCCTGAGACACGGAGACCCGGAGACACTGAAACCCTGAGACCCTGGGACACTGAGACACCAAGACCCTGAGGCACTGAGAGCCTGAAAAACTGAGACACCGACACCCTCATACACTGAGTCCCGGATATACTGAGACTCTGTGACCCTGAGACACTGAGAAACTGAAAAACTGAGACACCGACACCCTCATACACTGAGTCCCTGATATACTGAGACTCTGTGACCCTGAGACACTGAGAAACTGAAAAACTGAGACACCGACACCCTCATACACTGAGTCCCTGATATACTGAGACTCTGTGACCCTGAGACACTGAGAAACTGAGACACTGAGAAACTGAGACACTGAGACACTGAGACCCAGAGACCCAGAGTCTCAGGGTCTCAGTGTCACGGTATCTCAGGGTCTCTGGGTCTCTGTGTCTCAGTGTCTCTGGGTCTCAGGATCTCTGGGTGTCTGGGTGTCTGTGTCTCAGTTCCTCAGTGTCTCAGTGTCTCAGTGTCTCAGGGTCTCAGTGTCTCAGTCTCTCAGTGTCTCAGGGTCACAGAGTCTCAGCGTCTGAGTGTCTCTGGGTCTCAGGGTCTCTGCGTCTATGGGTCTTTGGGTCTCAGGGCCTTTGGGTTTCTGGGTCTCTGGATCTCAACGTCTCAGTGTCTCAGGGTCTCAGTGTCTCAGGGTCTCATAGTCACATTGTCTCAGAGTCTCAGGTTCTCAGGGTCTCTGGGTCACTGCGTGTCTGGGTCTCTGTGTCTCAGGGTCTCATGGTCTCAGTGTCTCAGGGTCTCAGGCTCTCTGGGTCTCTGGGTCTCAGGGTCTCAGAGTCTCAGTTTCCGGGGGTTTCAGTGTCTCAGTGTCTCAGTGTGTCAGGGTCACAGGGTCTCAGGGTCTCTGCATCTCTGGTTGTCTGGGTCTCAGTGTCTCAGTGCCTCAGTGTCTTAGTTTCTCAGGGTCTCAGTTTCTCAGGGTCTCAGGGTCTCAGAGTCTCAGGGTCTCAGTGTCTCAGTGTCTCAGGGTCTCAGGTTCACAGGGACTCTGGGTCACTGCATGTCTGGGTCTCTGTGTCTCAGGGTCTCAGTTTCTCAGTGTCTCAGGGTCTCAGTGTCTCAGGGTCTCTGGATCTCTCGTTCTCAGGGTTTCTGGGTCTCAGTGTATCAGTGTCTCAGTGTCTCACGGTCTCAGTCTCTCAGGATCTCAGTGTCTCTGGGTCTCAGGGTCTCATGGTCACAGTGTCTCAGTGTCTCAGGGTCTCAGTGTCTCAGGGTCTCAGTGTCTTCGGGTCTCTGGTTCCCTGGGTCCCATGGTCTCAGTGTCTCAGTGTGTCATTGTCTCCGGGTCTCAGGGTCTCAGTGTCTCATTTTCTCAGGGTCTCTGGGTCTCAGGGTCTCAGTGTCTCAGGGTCTCATGGTTACATTGTCTCAGTGTCCCAGGTTCTCAGTGTCTCAGGGTCTCAGGGTTTCAGTTTCTCAGTGTCTCAGAGTCTCCGGGACTCAGAGTTTCAGTGTCTCAGGGGCTCTGGGCCTTAGTGCCTCTGTGTCTCAGGGTCTCAGTGTCTCAGGGCCTCAGTGTCTCAGGGTGTCAGGGTCTCTCGGTCTCTGGATCGCTCGTTCTCAGGGTTTCTGGGTCTCAGTGTATCATTGTCTCAGGGTCTCAATGTATCAGTGTCTCAGTGTCTCAGGGTCTCAGTTTCTCTGTGTCTCAGAGTCTCTGCTCTCAGTGTCTCAGGGTCTCAGTGTCTCAGTGCTTAAGGGTCTCAGTGTCTCAGTGTCTCAGAGTCTCTGGGTCTCAGTGTCTCAGTGTCTCAGTGTCTCAGGGTCTCTGGGTCTCAGTGTCTCAGTGTCTCAGTGTCTCAGGGTCTCAGTGTCTCTGGAGCTCTGGGTCTCAGGGTCTGAGGGTTTCAGGGTTGCAGTGTCTCAGTGTCTCAGGGTCTCTGGTTCTCTGTGTCTCTGTATCTCAGGGTCTCTTGGTCTGTGGGTCTCGCTGTCTCTGTGTCTCAGGGTCTCAGTTTCTCTGTGTCTCTGGGTCTCTGTGTCCCTGGGTCTCAGTGTCTTAGCGACTCAGGGTCTCAGGATCTCTGGGTCCCTGCATGTCTGGGTCTCAGTGTTTCAGGGTCTCAGGGTCTCTGGATGTCTGGTTCTCTGGTGTCTTGGTCTGTTGATCACACTGTCTCTGTGTCTCAGACTCTCTCTGTCTCTGGGTAACTGGGTCTCAGTGTCACAGTGTCTCAGTGTCTCAGGCTCTCAGTGTCTTAGGGTCTCAGTGTTTCAGTGTCTCAGGGATTCAGGGTCTCTGGTTCACAGTTTCTCAGGGTCTCAGTGTCTCAGGGAATCAAGGTCTCAGAGTCTCAGCTCTCAGTTTCTCAGGGTCTCAGTGTCTCAGTGTTTCAGGGTCTCAGTGTCTCAGGGTCTCTGGGTCTCAGGGTCTCTGGGTGAATTATATTGAAACATATAAGATGATTAGAGGTTTAGATAGGGTGGATAGTGATAGCCTTTTTCCTCGGATGGAGAAAGCTAGCACGAGGGGGCATGGCTTTAAATTAAGGGGGGGTAGTTATAGGACGGATGTCAGGGGTAGGTTCTTTACCCAAAGGGTGGTGAGGGATTGGAATGCCCTGCCTGCTGCAGTTGTAAATGCGTCTAGTTTGGGGGCGTTTAAGAGATCTGTGGATAGGTTTATGGATGGAAAGGGATTGGTTTAGGTTAGTGGGTCATTGTTTTTTAACTGGTCGGCGCAACATCGTGGGCCAAAGGGCCTGTTCTGCGCTGTAATGTTCTATGTTCTATGTTCTATATAGAGTCTCAGCGTCTCAGGGTCTCATTGTCTCAATGTCTCAGTGTCTCAGTGTCTCAGTGCCTATGTGTCTCAGGGTCTCAGGGTCTCCGGGTCTCTGGGTCTCTGTGTCTTTGGGTCTCAGTTTCTCAGTGTCTCAGGGTCTCTGGGAGTCTTGTTCTCTGGGTTTCAGGGTCTCTGGGTCTCAGTGTCTCAGGGTCTCAGTTTCTCAGGGTCTCAGGGTCTCTGGGTCTCTGTGTCTCATTGTATCAGTGTCTCAGGGTCATAGCATCTCGGGGTCTCATGGTCTCTGTGTCTCAGTGTCTCTGTGTCTCAATGTCTCATGGTCTCTAGGTCTCTGGGTCACTGGGTCTCAGAGTCTCAGGGTCTCAGGGTCTCAGTGTCTCAGCGTCTCAGGGTCTCAGTTTTTCATTATCTCAGGGTCTCAGTATCTCACGGTCTCGGGGTCTCTGCGCCTTTGCATCACTGGGTCTCTGGGTCTCTGTGTCACACTGTCTCAGTGTGTCACTGTGTCAGGGTCTCTGGGTACCATGGTATCTGGGTCTCTGGGGCTCTGGGTCACTGGGTCTCAGTGTCTCAAAGTCTCAGTGTCTCAGCGTCTCAGGTTCTCTGGGTCTCAGTGTCTCAATGTCTCAGTGTATCAGGGTCTCAGGGTCTCAGTTTCTCAGGGTGTCTGGGTCTCTGGGTCTGGGTATCTCATTGTACCAGTGTCTCAGGGTTATAGCGCCTCGGGGTCTCAGGATCTCTGGTCTCAGGGTCTTTGTGTCTCAGTGTCACAGAGTCTCTGGGTCTCTGAGTCTCAGTTTTTCATTGTCTCAGGGTCTCAGTGTCTCACGGTCTCTGGGTCTCTGTGACTTTGCATCACTGGGTCTCTGGGTCTCTGTGTCACACTGTCTCAGTGTGTCACTGTGTCAGGGTCTCTGGGTCCCGTGGTCTCTGGGTCTCTGGGACTCTGGGTCACTGGGTCTCAGTGTCTCAGGGTCTCAGTGTCTCAGAGTCTCAGGGTCTCTGGGTCTCAGTGTCTCAGGGTCTCACTGTCTCAGAGTCTCAGGGTCTCTGGGTCTCAGTGTCTCAGGGTCTCAGTTTCTCAGGGTGTCTGGGTCTCTGGTTCTAAGTGTCTCATTGTCTCTGGGTCTCTGGGTCTCTGGGTGTCTGGCTCTCAGTGTCTCAGGATCTGTGGGTATCTGGGTCTCAGTGTCTCTGGGTATCTGGGTATCAAGGCCTCTGGGACTCTGGGTCTCAGCTTCTCAGGGTCTCTAGGTCTCTGGGTCTCTGGTTCTCAGGGTCTCTGGGTCACAGTGTCTCAGTGTCTCAGGGTATCAGTGTCTCAGGGTCTCTGGGTCACACCGTCTCAGTGTCTCAGGGTATCAGTGTCTCTGGGTCTCTGGGCCTCAGTGTCTCAGGGTTTCAGGGTCTTTGGGTCTCTGGTCTCATTGTCCCAGTTTCTCAGTATCTCAGTGTCTCAGGGTCTCAGGGTCTCTGAGTGTCTGGGTGTCTGGGTCTCTGGGTCTCAGGGTCCCTGGGTCTCAGAGTCTCAGGGTCGTCTCAGGGTCTCAGTTTCACAGGGTCTCAGTGTCCCTGGGTCACTGTGTCTCATTGTATCAGTCCCTCAGGGTCTCTGGGTCTCTGGGCCTCTGCGTCACTGGGTCTCTGGGTGTCCGTGTCTCATTGTCCCCTGGTCTCTGTGTTTCTGGGACTCTGGGTCATGGGGTCTCAGCGTCGCAGGGTCTCTGGGTCTCATTGTCTCTGGGTCTCAGTTTCTCGATGCCAAAGTGTCTCAGTTTCTCAGGGACTGAGGGTCTCTGAGTTTCTGGTTCTCAGTGTCTCTGTGTCTCAGTGACTCAGGGTCTCAGTTTCTCAGGATCTCTAGGTCTCAAGGTCTCGAGGTCTCTGGGTCTCAGTGTCTCAGTGTCTCAGGGTCTCTGGGTCTCAAGGTCTCAGGGTCTCATGGTCACATTGTCTCAGTTTTTCAGGGTCTCAAAGCCTCTGGGTCTCAGTGTCCCAGTGTCTCAGCGTCTCATTGTCTCGGTGTCTCGGTGTCTCAGGTTCTCAGGGTCTCAGTGCATCAGTGTCTCATGGTCTCAGTGTCTCAGGGTCTCAGGGTCACTGGGTCTCTGGGTCTCAGGGTCTCTGTGTCTCAGTGTCTCAGTGTCTCAGTATCTCAGGGTCTCTGGGTCTCTGGGTCTCAGTGTCTCTGGGTCTCTGGGTCTCAGGGTCTCTGAATCTCAATGTCTCAGGGTCTCTGGGTCTCTGGGTTTCTAGGTCTCTGGGTCTCTCGGTCTCTGTGTCTCTGTGTCTCAGTTTCTCAGGGTCTCTGGGTCTCTGGGAGTCAGGGTCTCTAGTTCTCAGGGTCTCAGGGTCTCAGTGTCTCAGGGTCTCTGGGCCTCTGGGTCTTCGGGTCTCAGGGTCTCTGTTTCTCTGCGTCTCAGTGTCCAGGATCTCAGTGCCTCAGTCTCTCAGTGCCTCAGGGTCTCTGGTCACTGGGTCTCAGGGTGTCTGGGTCATAGGTTATCAGTGTCTCTGGGTCTCAGGTTCTCAGGGTCTCTCGGTCTCTGGTTCTCAGTGACTCAGTGTCTCAGAGTCTCTGGATCTCTGGGTCTCTGTATCTGGGTCTCAGGGTCTCTTGGTCTCTGGGTCTCTGGGTCTCAGTGTCTCTGGGTATCTGGGTCTCAGTTTCTCAGTGTCTCAGTGTCCCTGGTTCTCAGTGTCTCTGGGTCTTAGGGTCACAGTGTCACTGGGTCTCAGGGTCTCAGTGTCTCAGGGTCTCTGGGTGTGTATTTCTCAGGGTCTCTGGGTCTCTGTGTCTCAGTGTCACAGTTTCTCAGGGTCTCTTTGTCTCTCGGCCTCAGTGTCTCAGTGATCAACGTCTCAGGGTCTCACGGTCTCTGGGACACTGGGTCTCAGTGTCTCAGGGTCTCATGGTCTCAGTGTCTCAGGGTCTCTGGTCTCTGTGTCTCAGGGTGTCTGGGTCATTGGTTCTCAGTGTTTCTGGGTCTCAGGGTTTCTGGGTCTCAGGGTCTCTGGCTGTCTTGGTCTCAGGCTCTCTGGGTCCCTGGTTCTCAGTCACTCAGTGCCTCAGAGTCTCTGGATCTCTGGGTCCCAGGGTCTCTGCGTCTCTGTGTCTCTGGGTCTCAGTGTCTCAGTGTGTCTGAGTATCTGGGTCTCAGATTCTCAGGGTCTTAGTGTCCCTGGGTCTCTGTGTCTCAGTGTCTCAGTGACTCAGTGACTCAGGGCCTCTGGGTCTCAGTGTCTCAGAGTCTCAGTGTCTCAGTGTCTCAAGGTCTCTGGGTCTCAGTGTCTCAGTTTCTCAGGGTCTCTGTGTCTCACGGTCTCTGGGTCTCAGTGTCTCAGATTCTCAGGGTCTCTATGTCTCAGTGGCTCAGGTTCTCAGGGTCTCAGTGTCTCAGGGTCACAGGGTCTCTGGGTCTCTGGGTCTCTGTGTCTCTGGGTGTCTGTGTCTCAGGGTCTCAGTGTCTCCTGGTCTCTGGGTCTCTGGGTCTCTCGTTCTCTGGGTCTCAGTGTCTCAGTATCTCAGGGTCTCTGGGTCTCAGTGTCTCTGGGTCTCAGGGTCTCTGGGTCTCGGTGTCTCGGTGTCTCAGGTTCTCAGGGTCGCTGTGTATCAGTGTCACAGGGTCTCAGCGTCCCAGTGTCACAGGGTCTCAGTATCTCTGTGTCTCAGGTTCTCAGTGTCTCTGGGTCTCTGTGTCTCAGGGTCTCAGTGTTTCTGGGTCTCTGGGTCTCAGGGTCTCAGTGTCTCTGGGTCTCAGGGTCTCTGGGTCTCAATGTCCCGGTGACTCAATGTCTCAGGGTCTCTGGGTCTCAGGGTCTCAGTGTCTCTGTGTCTCTGGTTCTCTGGGTCTCAGGGTCTCAGGGTCTCAGAGTCTCAGCGTCTCTGGGTCTCAGAGTCTCTGGGTCTCTGGATCTCCGCGTCTCTGGCTCTCAGTGTCTCAGGGTCTCTGGGTCTCTGTGACTCTGTGTCTTTGGATCTCTGGGTCCCAGGGCGTCTGGGTCTCTGTGTCTCAGTTTTTCATTGTCTCTGGGTCTCTGGGTTTGAGTGCCTCAGTGTCTCAGTGTCTCTGGGTCTCTGGGAATCAGTTTCTCAGGGTCTCTGGGTCTCAGGGCCTCAGTGTCTCAGTGTCTCAGGGTCTCAAGGTCTCAGTGTCTTAGGGTCTCAGTATCTCAGTTCTCAGTGACTCAGAGTCTCAGTATCTCAGTGTCTCAGGAACTGTGGGTCTCTGGGTCTCAGTGTCAATGTGTCTTGGTGTCTCTGGGTCTCTGGGTCTCTGTGTCTCTGGGAGTCAGTGTCTCAGTGCCTCAGGGTCTCAGTATCTCAGTATCTCAGTGTCTCAGTGACTCAGTATCTCAGTGTCTCAGTGTCTCAGGGTCTCAGGGTTTCAGGGTCTCAGGGTCTCAGGGTTTCTCGGTCTCTGGGTGTCTGGGTCTCATGGTCTCTGCGTTCTGGGTTTCAGGGTCTCAGAGTCCCAGGGTCGCAGGGTCTCTTTCTCTCTGGGTCACTGTGTCTCAGGGTTTCTGGGTCTCTGCGTCCCAGTGTCTCCGGGTCTCAGGGTCTCAGTGTCTCTGGGTTTCTGAGTCCCAGGTCTCTGGGTCTCAGGGTCTCTGGGTCTCAATTTCTCTGGGTCGCTGCTTCTCAGTGTCTCACAGTCTCTGGTTCTCTGGTTCTCAGGGTCTCTGGTTCTCAGGGTCTCTGGGTCTCTGTGTCTCTGGGTCTCTGTGTCTAAGTGCCCCTGGGTCTCTGTGTCTTAGTGTCTCAGTGACTCAGGGTCTCTGGGTCTCTGGGTCTCAGTGTCTCAGGGTCTCAGTTTCTCAGGGTCTTTGGGTCAATGGGTCTCTGTGTCTCAGGGTCTCAGTGTATCAAGGTCTCAGTGTCACCGGGTCGCTGGGTCGCTGGGTCTCTGTGTCTCTGCGTCTCAGGGTCTCAGTGACTCAGTGTCTCAGAGTCTCAGGTTCTCAGGGTCTCTGGGTCTTTGCGTCCCAGTGTCTCAGGGTCTCTGTGTCTCAGTGTCTCTGGCTCACTGGATCTCAGGGTATCTGGGTCCCTGAGTCTCTGGGTCTGTCGGCCTCTGGGTTTCTGTGTCTCAGTGTCTCCGTGACTCATTATTTCAGGGTCTCAGTGTCTCAGTGTCTCAGTCTCTCTGTGTCTCTGGGTTTCAGTGTCTCAGTTTCTCAGGGTCTCAGCGTCTCTGGGTCTCTGTGTCTCAGTGTCTCAGGGTCTCAGGGTCTCGGGGTCTCTGGGTCTCAGTGTCTCTGTGTCTTTCAGTCTCTGGGTCTCAGGGCCTCTGGGTCTCTGTATCTCCATCTCTCTGTGACCCAGGGTCTCAGTGTTTCAGTGTCTCTGGGTCTCTGGGCCTCAGTGTCTCAGTTTCTCAGGGTCTCAGGGCCTCTGGGTCTCTGTGTCTCAGGGTTCAGGGCCTCTGGGTCTCTGGGGCTCAGGGTCTCGGTGACTCAATGTCTCAGGGTCTCTGTGTCTCTGGGTCTCAGGGTCCCAGTGACTCAATGTCTCAGGGTCTCTGTGTCTCTGGGTCTCTGGGTCTCAGGGTCTCGGTGACTCAATGTCTCAGGGTCTCTGGGCCTCTGAGTCTCTGTGTCTCTTGGTCTGCCGGTCTCTGTGTCTCAGTGTCTCAGTGTCTCTGGCTCGCTGGATCTCAGCGTCTCTGGGTCTGTCGGACTCTAGGTGTCAGTTTCTCAGGGTCTCTGTGAGTCAGTGTCTCAGTGTCTAAGTCTCTCTGGGTCTCTGGGTCTCAGGGTCTCAGGGTCTCAGGTGCTCTGGGTATCTGGGTCTCTGTGTCTCAATGTCTCAGTGTCTCAGGGCCTCTGGGTCTCAGGGTCTCAGTGTCTCAGGGTCTCAGGGCATCTGGGTCTCTGTGTCTCAGTGTTTCAGGGTCTCAGGGTCTCTGGGTCTCTGAGTCTCAATGTCTCAGCGTCTCAGGGTCTCAGGGTCTAAGGGCCTCTGGGTCTCTGAGTCTCAATGTCTCAGTGTCTCAGAGTCTCAGGGTCTCAGGGCATCTGGATCTCTGAGTCTCAGGGTCTCATGGACTCTGGGTCTCTTTGTCTCTGTGTCTCAGGGTCTCAGGGCCTCTGGGTCTCCGTGTATCAGGGTCTCAGGATCTCAGTGTCTCTGGGTCTCTGTGTCTCTGAGTCTCAGTGTCTCAGTGTCTCAGGGTCTCTGGGTCTCAGTGTCTCAGTGTCTCAGTGTCACAGGGTCTCAGGGCCTCTGGGTCGCTGTGTCTCAGGGTCTCAGGGCCTCTGGGTCTCTGGGTCTCTGGGTCTCAGTGTCTCAGGGTCTCAGGGCCTCAGGGTCTCTGTGCCTCAGGGTCTCAGGGTCTCAGGGCCTCTGGGTCTCTGTGTCTCAATGTCTCAGAGTCTCAGGGTCTCAGAGCCTCTGGGTCTCTGAGTCTCAATGTCCCAGTGTCGCAGTGTCTCAGTGTCTCAGGGTCTCAGTGTCTCAGGGTCTCAGTGTCTCAGGGTCTCAGTGTCTCAGGGTCTCAGGGCCTCAGGGTCTCAGGGCCTCTGGGTCTCTGGTTCTCTGAGTCTCAATGTCTCAGTGTCTAAGGTTATCAGGGTATCAGGGTCTCAGTGTCTCAGGGCCTCTGGGTCTCAGGGTCTCAGGGCCTCAGGACCTCTGGGTCTCTGGGTCTCTGAGTCTCAATGTCTCAGTGTCTCAGGGTCTCAGGGTCTCACGGCCTCTGGGTCCCTGAGTCTCAGTGTCTCAGGGCCTCTGGGTCTCAGGGTCCCTGTGTCTAAGGGTCTCAGGGTCTCAGGGCCTCAGGGCCATTGGGTCTCAGGGTTTCAGTGTCTCAGGGTCACAGGGCCTCTGGGTCTCTGTGTCTCAGGGTCTCAGTGCCTCTGGGTCTCAAGGTCTCTGGGTCTCTGTGTCTTTGGATCTCAGGGTCTCAGGGTCTCAGGGTCTCAGGGCCTCTGGGTCTCAGGGTCTCAGGGTCTCTGGGTCTCTGTGTCTCAGCGTCTCAGCGCCTCTGGGTCTCTGATTCTCAATGTCTCAGGGTCTCAGGGTCTCACGGCCTCTGGGTCTCTGAGTCTCAGTGTCTGAGTGTCTCAGGGTCTCAGGGCCTCTGGGTCTCTGTGTCTCAGGGTCTCTGTGTCTCTGAGTCTCAATGTCTCAGGGTGTCTGGGTCTCTGAGTCTCAATGTCTCAATGTCTCAGGGTCTCAGGGTCCCAGGGTCTCAGGGCCTCTGGGTGTCTGTGTCTCAGTGTCTCAGGGTCTCTGGGTCTCTGAGCCTCAATGTCTCAGTGTCTCTGGGTCTCAGGGTCTCAGTGCCTCTGGGTCTCAGGGTCTCAGTATCTCAGGGTCTCAGTGTCTCAGGGACTCAGAGTCCCAGGATCTCAGGGCATCTGGGTGTCTGTGTCTCAGTGTCTGAGGGTCTCAGGGCCTCTGGGTCTTTGTGTCTCAGTGTCTCAGGACCTCTGGGTCTCAGGGTCTCAGTGTATCAGGGTCTCAGGGCCTCTGCGTCTCTGGGTCACAATGACTCAGTGTCTCAGTTTCTCAGAGTCTCAGGGCCTCTGCGTCTCTGTGTCTCAGTGTCTCAGGGTCTCAGAGACTCTGCGTCTCTTGGTCTCTGAGTCTCAATGTCTCAGTGTCTCAGTGTCTCAGTGTCTCAGGGTCTCAGGGCCTCTGGGTCTCTGTGTCTCAGGATCTCAGGACATCTGGCTCTCAGGGTCTCAGAGTATCAGGGTCTCAGGGCCTCTGCGTCTCTGGGTCTCAATGTCTCAGTGTCTCAGTGTCTCAGGGTCTCAGTGTCTCAGGTCCTCTGGGTCTGTGGGTCTCTGAGTCTCAATGTCTCAGTGTCTCAGTGTCTCAGGGACTCAGGTCCTCTGGGTCTCTGTGTCTCAGGGCCACTGAGTCTCTGTGTCTCAGTGTCTCAGGGTCTCAGGGCCTCTGGGTCTCTGTGTCTCAGTGTCTCAGTGTCTCAGGGTCTCAGGGCCTCTGGGTCTCATGGACTCAGGGTATCAGTGTCTCAGAGTCTCAGGGTCTCTGGGTCGCAGTCTCTCAGTGTCTCAGGGCCTCTGGGTCTCTGGGTCTCTGAGTCTCAATGTCTCAGTGTCTGAATGTCTCAGGGTCTCAAGGCCTCTGAGTCTCAGTGTCTCAGGGCATCTGGGGGTCTGTGTCTCAGTGTCTCCGGACCTCTGGGTCTCAGTGTATCAGGGTCTCAGGGCCTTTGCGTCTCTGGGTCTCAATGTCTCACTGTCTCAGAGTCTCAGTGCCTCTGGGTCTCTGTGTCTCAGTGTCTCAGAGACTCTGGGTCTCTGAGTCTCAATGTCTCAGTGTCTCAGAGTCTCAGGGCCGCTGCGTCTCTCTGTCTCAGTGTCTCAGGGTCTCAGAGACTCTGGGTCTCTTGGTCTCTGAGTCTCAATGTCTCAGTGTCTCAGTGTCACAGGGTCCGAGGGTCTCAGGGCCTCAGGGTGACTGTGTCACAGGGTCTCAGGGCCTCTGGGTCTCTGTGTCTCAGGGTCTCAGGGCCTCTGCGTCTCTGGGTCTCAGTGTCTGAGTGTCTTAGGGTCTCAGGGCCTCTGTGTCTCAGTGTCTCAGTGTCTCAGGTCCTCTGGGTCTCTGGGTCTCTATGTCTCAATGTCTCAGTGTCTCAGTGTCTCAGGGTCTCAGGGTCTCAGAGTCCCAGGTTCTCAGGGCATCTGGGTGTCTGCGTCTCAGTGTCTCAGGGTCTCAGGGCTTCTGGGTCTCTGTATCTCAGTGTCTCAGGGTCTCAGTGCCTCTGTGTCTGAGTGCCTCAGTGTCTCAGGACCTCTGGGTCTCAGGGTCTCAGTGTATCAGGGTCACAGGGCCTCTGCGTCTATGGGTCTCAATGTCTCAGTGTCTCAGAGTCTCAGGGCCTCTGGGTCTCTGTGTCTGAGTGCCTCAGGATTTCAGGGCCTCTGGGTCTCTGTGTCTCAGGGTCTCAGGGTCTCAATTACTCAGTGTCTCAGGGTCTCAGGGCCTCTGTGTCTCAGTGTCTCAGGTCCTCTGGGTCTCTGGGTCTCTGAGTCTCAATGTCTCAGTGTCTCAGGGTCTCAGGGTCTCTTGGCCTCTGAGTCTCAATGTCTCAGTGTCTCAGGGTCCCAGGGTCTCAGGGCCTCTGGGTATCTGTGTCTCAGTTTTTCACGGTCTCAGGGCCTCTGGGTCTCTTTGTCTCAGGGTCTCAGAGTCTCAGGGCCTTTGGGTCTCTGGGTCTCAATGTCTCAATGTCCCAGTGTCTCAGGGTTTCAGGGTCTCATGCCTCTGGGTCTCAATGTCTCAGTGTCTGAGTGTCTCAGGGTCTCAAGGCCTCTGAGTCTCAGTGTCTCAGTGTTTCAGGGTCTCAGGGCCTCTGGGTCGATGTGTCTCAGGTTCTCAGGATCTCAGGGTCTCTGGGTCTCTGAGTCTCAATGTCTCAGTGTCTCAGGGTCTCAGGGCCTCTGGGTCTCTGGGTCTCCGAGTCTCAATGTCTCAGTGTCTCAGGACCTCTGGGTCTCTATGTCTCAGGGCCTCTGGGTCTCTGTGTCTCAGTGTCTCAGGGTCTCAGGGCCTCTGTGTCTCTGGGTCTCAGAGTCTCAATGTCTCAGTGTCTCAGGGTCTCACGGTCTCAGGGTCTCATGGCTTCTGGGTCTCTGTGTCTCTGGGTCTCAGGTCCTCTGGGTCTCTGGGCCTCTGGGTCTCTGTGTCTCACTGTCTCAGGGCCTCTGGGTCTCTGTGTCTCAGGGTCTCAGTGCCTCTGAGTCTCAGTGTCTCAGTGTCTCAGGCTCTCAGGGTCTCTGGATCTCTGGGTCTCTGGGTCTCAGTGTCTTAGGGTCTCAGGGCCTCTGGGTTTCTTTGTCTCTGAGTCTCAGTGTCTCAGGGTGTCAGGGCCTCTGGGTCTCTGGGTCTCAATTTCTCTGTGTCTCAGGGTCTCTGGGTCTCAGGGTCTCATGGTCTCTGGGTTTCTGTGTCTCAGGGTCTCAGGGCCTCTGGGTCACTGTCTCTCATGGTCTCAGGGCTTCTGGGTCTCAGGTTCTCAGTGTCTCAGGGTCCCAGGGTCTCACTACCTTTAGGTTCCAGGGTCTCAGGGTCTCTGGGTCTCTATGTCTCAGGGTCTCAGGGCCTCTGCGTTTCAGGGCCTCAGTGTCTCAGGGTCTCAGGGCCTCTGGGTCTCTGTGTCTCAGGGTCTCAGCGTCTCAGGGCCTCTGTGTCTCTGTGTCTCTGTGTCTCATTGACTCAAGGCCTCTGGGTCTCTGTGTCTCAGGGTCTCTGTGTCTCAGGGTCTCAGGGCCTCTGGGTCTCAGGGTCTCAGTCTTTCAGTGCCTCTGGGTCCCTTGGTCTCTGGGTCTCAATGTCTCAGTGTCTCAGGGTCTCAGGGCCTTTGGGTCTCAGTGTTTCAGGGTCTCAGGGCCTCTGGGTCTCTGTGTCTCAGTGACTCAGTGTCTCAGGGTCTCAGGGCCTCTGGGTCTCTGGGTCTCAATGTCTCAGTGTCTCAGGGTCTCAGGGCCTCTGTGTCTCAGGGTCTCAGGGCCTCTGGGCCTCCGGGTCTCAATGTCTCAGGGTCTCATGGGCTCAGGGCCTCTAGGTCTCAGGGTCTCAGGGTCTCTGTGTCTCACTGTCTCAGGGTCTCAGGGCCTTTGGGTTTCTGGGTCTCTGGGCCTCTGAGTCTCAATGTCTCAGTGTCTCAGGGTCTCAGGGCCTGTGGGTCTCTGTGTCTCAGGGTCTCAGGGCCTCTGGGCTTCTGGGTCTCAATGTCTCAGTGTCTCAGGGTCTCAGGGCCTCAGTCTCTCAGGGTCTCAGGGCCTCTGGGTCTCTGGGTCTCAATGTCTCAGTGTCTCAGGGTCTCAGGGCCTCTGTGTCTCAGGGTCTCAGGGCCTCTGGGCCTCCGGGTCTCAATGTCTCAGGGTCTCATGGGCTCAGGGCCTCTAGGTCTCAGGGTGTCAGGGTCTCTGTGTCTCACTGTCTCAGGGTCTCAGGGCCTCTGGGTCTCTGGGTCTCAGGGCCTCTGGGTCTCTGTGTCTCAGGGTCTCAGGGTCTCAGTGTCTCAGGGCCTCTGAGTCTCAGTGTCTCAGGGTCTCAGGGCCTCTGGGTCTCTGTGTCTCAGGGCCTCAGGGTCTCAGTGTCTGAAGGACTCAGTGCCTCTGGGTCTCAGGGACTCAGGGTCTCAGTGTCTCAGGGTCTCAGGGCCTCTGGGTCTCAGGGTCTCATTGCCTCAGAGTCTCAGGGCCTCTGGGTCTCGGTGTCTCAGGGCCTCAGGGTCTCAGGGCCTCTGGGTCTCTTTGTCTCATGGTCTCAGGGCCTCAAGGCCTCTGGGTCTCAGGCTCTCAGTGTCTCAGGGTCTCAGGGCCTCCGGGTCTCAGGGTTTCTGGGTCTCAGGGTCTCTGAGTGTCAGTATCTCAGTGTCTCAGGGTCTCAGTGTCTCAGCGTCTCAGACTCTCAGGGTCTCAGGGTCTCTGGGTCTCTGTGTCTCATGGTCTCAGGGCCTCAGGGCCTCTGGGTCTCAGGCTCTCAGCGTCTCAGGGTCTCTGGGTCTCAGTGTCTCAGGGCCTCTGGGTCTCTTTGTCTCATGGTCTCAGGGCCTCAGGGCCTCTGGGACTCAGGCTCTCAGTGTTTCAGGGTCTCAGGGCCTCTGGGTCTCAGGGTTTCTGGGTCTCAGGGTCCCTGGGTTTCAGTGTCTCAGGGTCTCAGGGCCTCAGGGCCTCTGTGTCTCAGGGTCTCAGGGTCTCAGGGCCTCTGGGTCTCTGTGTCTCAGGGTCTCAGGGTCTCAGGGCCTCTGGGTTTCAGGGTCTCAGTGCCTCAGGGTCTCTGGGTCTCTGTGTCTCAGGGTCTCAGGGCCTCAGGGCCTCTGAGTCTCAATGTCTCAGTGTGTCAGGGTCTCAGGGCCTCTGGGTCTCTGTGTCTCAGGGCCTCTGGGTCTCTGTGTCTCAGGGTTTCTGTGTCTCTGTGTCTCAGGGTCTCAGGGCCTCTGGGTCTCAGGGTCTCAGGGCCTCAGGGTCTCTTGGTCTGAGTGTCTAAGGGTCTCAGGGCCTCTGGGTTTCTGGGTCTCTGAGTCTCAATGTCACAGTGTCTCAGGTTCTCAGGGCCTCTGGGTCTCTGTGTATCAGGGTCTCTTGGTCTCAGTGTCTCAGGGTCTCAGGGCCTCTGGGTCTCTGGGTCTCAGTGTCTAAGGGTATCAGGGCCTCTGGGTTTCTGGGTCTCTGAGTCTCAATGTCTCAGTGTCTCAGGGTCTCAGGGCCTGTGGTTCTCAGTGTCTCAGGGTCTCAGGGCTTCTGGGTTTCAGGGTCTCAGTGTCTCAGGGTCTCAGTGTCTCAGGGTCTCAAGGCCTCTGGGTCTCAGTGTTTCAGGTCCTCTGGGTCTCAGAGTCTCAACGTCTCAGTGTCTCATGGTCTCAGGGCTTCTGGGTCTCAGTGTCTCAGGGTCTCAGGGTCTCAGGGCCTATGGGTCTTAGTGTCTCAGGGTCTCAGTGCCTC
The DNA here is from genome assembly GCF_965287045.1 of Carcharhinus amblyrhynchos. Classification (NCBI taxonomy): domain Eukaryota; kingdom Metazoa; phylum Chordata; class Chondrichthyes; order Carcharhiniformes; family Carcharhinidae; genus Carcharhinus; species Carcharhinus amblyrhynchos. Next base: position 80,830 of record NW_027649870.1, read on the forward strand.
TGGGTCTCTGGGTCTCAGTGTCTCAGGGTCTCAGGGCCTCTGGGTTTCTGGGCCTCTGGGTCTCTGAGTCCCAGTGTCCCAGTGTCTCAGGGTCTCAGGGCCTCTGTGTCTCAGGGTCTCAGGGCCTCTGGGTCTCTGGGTCTCAATGTCTCAGGGTCTCATGGGCCTCTGGGTCACTGTGTCTCAGGATCTCAGGGTCTCAGGATCTCTGTGTCTCAGGGACTCAGGGTCTCAGGGCCTTTGGGTCTCAGTGCCTCAGGTCTCAGGGTCTCAGGATCTCTGTGTCTCAGGGCCTCAGGGTCTCAGGACCTCTGGGTCTCTGGGTCTCTGAGTCTCAATGTCTCAGGGTCTCAGGGTCACATGGCCTTTGGGTCGCTGGGTCTCTGAGTCTCAATTTCTCAGTGTCTCAGGGTCTCAGGGTCTCAGGGCCTCTGGGCCTCTGAAACTCAATGTTTCAGTGTCTCAGTGTCTCAGGGTCCCAGGGTCTCAGGGTCCCAGGGTCTCAGGGCCTCTGGGTGTCAGTGTCTCAGTGTATCAGGGTCTCAGGGCATCTGCGTCTCTGTGTCTCGGTCTCAAGGCCTCTGAGTCTCAGGGTCTGAGTGTCTCAGGGTCTCAGGGCCTTCGGGTCTCTGTGTCTCAGTACCTCTGTGTCTCAGGTTCTCACGGCCTCTGGACCTCAGGGTCTCACTGTCTCAGGGTCTCAGGGCCTCTAGATCTCTGGGTCTCTGATTCTCAATGTCTCAGTGTTTCAGGGTCTCAGGGACTCTGGGTCTCTGTGTCTCAGGGTCTCAGGGACTCTGGGTCTCAGGGTCTCAGTGTCTCAGGGTCTCAGGGCCTCTGGGTCTCTGTGTCTCAGGGTCTCAGGGCCTCTGTGTATCAGGGTCTCAGGGCCTCTGGGTCTCAGGGTCTCAGGGTCTCTTGGTCTCAGGGTCTCAGTGTTTCAGGGCCTCGGGGTCTCTGAGTCTCAATGTCTCAGTGTCTCATGGTCTCAGGGCTTCTGGGTCTCTGTGTCTCAGGGCCTCTGGGTCTCTGGGTCTCAGTGTCTAAGGGTCTCAGGCCCTTTGGGTTTCTGGGTCTCTGAGTCTCAATGTCTCAGGGTCTCAGGGTCTCAAGGCCTGTGGTTCTCAGTGTCTCAAGTTCTCAGGGCCTCTGGGTCTCAGTGTCTCAGGGTCTCAGGGCCTCTGGGTTTCTGGGTCTCTGGGTATCTGAGTCGCAATGTCTCAGTGTCTCAGGGTCTCTGGGTCTCAGGGCATCTGGGTCTCTGTGTCTCAGTGACTCAGGGCCTCTGAGTCTCAATGTCTCAGTGTCTCAGTGTCTCAGGGTCGCAGGGCCTCTGGGTCTCAGAGTCTCAATGTCTCAGTGTCTCATGGTCTCAGGGCTTCTGGGTCTCTGTGTCTCAGGGCCTCTGGGTCTCAGTGTCTAAGGGTCTCAGGGCCTCTGGGTTTCTGGGTCTCTGAGTCTCAACGTCTCAGTGTCTCAGGGTCTCAGGGTCTCAGGGCCTGTGGGTCTCAGTGTCTCATGGTCTCAGGGCTTCTGGGTCTCTGTGTCTCAGGGCCTCTGGGTCTCAGTGTCTAAGGGTCTCAGGGCCTCTGGGTTTCTGGGTCTCTGAGTCTCAACGTCTCAGTGTCTCAGGGTCTCAGGGTCTCAGGGCCTGTGGTTCTCAGTGTCTCAGGGTCTCAGGGCTTCTGGGTTTCAGGGTCTCAGTGTCTCAGGGTCTCAGTGTCTCAGGGTCTCAGGGCCTCTGGGTCTCAGTGTTTCAGGTCCTCTGGGTCTCAGAGTCTCAACGTCTCAGTGTCTCATGGTCTCAGGGCTTCTGGGTCTCAGTGTCTCAGGGTCTCAGGGTCTCAGGGCCTATGGGTCTTAGTGTCTCAGGGTCTCAGTGCCTCTGGGTCTCTGGGTCTCAGTGTCTCAGGGTCTCAGGGCCTCTGGGTTTCTGGGCCTCTGGGTCTCTGAGTCCCAGTGTCCCAGTGTCTCAGGGTCTCAGGGCCTCTGTGTCTCAGGGTCTCAGGGCCTCTGGGTCTCTGGGTCTCAATGTCTCAGGGTCTCATGGGCCTCTGGGTCACTGTGTCTCAGGATCTCAGGGTCTCAGGATCTCTGTGTCTCAGGGACTCAGGGTCTCAGGGCCTTTGGGTCTCAGTGCCTCAGGTCTCAGGGTCTCAGGATCTCTGTGTCTCAGGGCCTCAGGGTCTCAGGACCTCTGGGTCTCTGGGTCTCTGAGTCTCAATGTCTCAGGGTCTCAGGGTCACATGGCCTTTGGGTCGCTGGGTCTCTGAGTCTCAATTTCTCAGTGTCTCAGGGTCTCAGGGTCTCAGGGCCTCTGGGCCTCTGAAACTCAATGTTTCAGTGTCTCAGTGTCTCAGGGTCCCAGGGTCTCAGGGTCCCAGGGTCTCAGGGCCTCTGGGTGTCAGTGTCTCAGTGTATCAGGGTCTCAGGGCATCTGCGTCTCTGTGTCTCGGTCTCAAGGCCTCTGAGTCTCAGGGTCTGAGTGTCTCAGGGTCTCAGGGCCTTCGGGTCTCTGTGTCTCAGTACCTCTGTGTCTCAGGTTCTCACGGCCTCTGGACCTCAGGGTCTCACTGTCTCAGGGTCTCAGGGCCTCTAGATCTCTGGGTCTCTGATTCTCAATGTCTCAGTGTTTCAGGGTCTCAGGGACTCTGGGTCTCTGTGTCTCAGGGTCTCAGGGACTCTGGGTCTCAGGGTCTCAGTGTCTCAGGGTCTCAGGGCCTCTGGGTCTCTGTGTCTCAGGGTCTCAGGGCCTCTGTGTATCAGGGTCTCAGGGCCTCTGGGTCTCAGGGTCTCAGGGTCTCTTGGTCTCAGGGTCTCAGTGTTTCAGGGCCTCGGGGTCTCTGAGTCTCAATGTCTCAGTGTCTCATGGTCTCAGGGCTTCTGGGTCTCTGTGTCTCAGGGCCTCTGGGTCTCTGGGTCTCAGTGTCTAAGGGTCTCAGGCCCTTTGGGTTTCTGGGTCTCTGAGTCTCAATGTCTCAGGGTCTCAGGGTCTCAAGGCCTGTGGTTCTCAGTGTCTCAAGTTCTCAGGGCCTCTGGGTCTCAGTGTCTCAGGGTCTCAGGGCCTCTGGGTTTCTGGGTCTCTGGGTATCTGAGTCGCAATGTCTCAGTGTCTCAGGGTCTCTGGGTCTCAGGGCATCTGGGTCTCTGTGTCTCAGTGACTCAGGGCCTCTGAGTCTCAATGTCTCAGTGTCTCAGTGTCTCAGGGTCGCAGGGCCTCTGGGTCTCAGAGTCTCAATGTCTCAGTGTCTCATGGTCTCAGGGCTTCTGGGTCTCTGTGTCTCAGGGCCTCTGGGTCTCAGTGTCTAAGGGTCTCAGGGCCTCTGGGTTTCTGGGTCTCTGAGTCTCAACGTCTCAGTGTCTCAGGGTCTCAGGGTCTCAGGGCCTGTGGGTCTCAGTGTCTCAGGGTCTCAGGGCCTCTGGGTCTCTGAGTCTCAGTGTCTCAGTGTCTCAGGGTCCCGGGGTCTCAGGGCCTCTGGGTGTCAGTGTCTCAGTGTATCATGGTCTCAGGGCCTCTGCGTCTCTGTGTCTCGGTCTCAAGGCCTCTGGGTCTCAGGGTCTGAGTGTCTCAGGGTCTCAGGGCCTCTGGGTCCCTGTGTCTCAGTATGTCTGTGTCTCAGGTTCTCACGGCCTCTGGGTCTCAAGGTCTCAGTGTCTCAGGGTCTCAGGGCCTCTGGATCTCCGGGTCTCTGAGTCTCAATGTCTCAGTGTTTCAGGGTCTCAGGGACTCTGGGTCTCTGTGTCTCAGGGTCTCAGGGTCTCAGGGCCTCTGGGTCTCTGTGTCTCGGTGTCTCAGGGTCTCAGGGCCTCTGGGTCTCAGGGTCTCAGTGTCTCAGGGTGTTAGGGTCTCAGGCTCTCAGGCTCTCAGGGTCTCAGGGTCTCTGGGTCTCACGGTCTCTGAGTCTCCATGTCTCAGTGTCTCAGGGTCTCAGGGTCACATGGCCTTTGGGTCGCTGGGACTCTGAGTCTGAATGTTTCAGTGTCTCGGGGTCCTAGGGCCTCTGGGTCTCAGAGTCTCAATGTCTCAGGTTCTCAGGGCCTCTGGGTCTCTGGGTCTCTGGGTCTCATGTCTCAGGTTCTCAGGGCCTCTGGGTCTCTGGGTCGCTGACTCTCAATGTCTCAGTGTCTCAGGGTCCCAGAGTCTCAGGTCCTCTGGGTGTCAGTGTCTCAGTGTCTCAGGGTCTCAGGGACTCTGGGTCTCTGTGTCTCAGGGTCTCAGGGCCTCTGGGTCTCAGGGTCTTAGTGTCTCCGGGTCTCAGGGCCTCTGTGTATCAGGGTCTCTGTGTCTCAGGGCCTCTGGGTCTCTGTGTCTCAGTGTCTCAGGGTCTCAGGGCCTCTGGGTCTCTGTGCCTCTGATTCTCAATGTCTCAGTGCCTCAGGGTCTCAGGGACTCAGGGCCTCTGGTCTCTGTGTCTCAGTGTCTCAGGGTCTCAGGGCCTCTGGGTCTGTCTGTCTCAGTGTCTCAGGGTCTCAGGGCCTCTGTGTCTCTGAGTCTCAGTGTCTCAGGGTCTCAGGCCCTCTGGGTCTCTGTGTCCCAGGGTCTTCGGTGTTCAGTGTCTCAGGGTCTCAGGGCCATTGTGTCTCAGGGTCTCAGTGTCTCAGGGTCTCAGGGCCTCTCGGTCTCAGGGTCCAGGGTCTCTGTGTCTCAGGGTATCAGGGTCTCAGGGTCTCAGGGCCTCTGTGTCTCTGGGTCTCTGAGTCACAGTGTCTCTGTGTCTCAGGGTCTCAGGGCCTCTCGGTCTCTGGGTCTCAGTGTCTCAGGGTCTCAGGGCCTCTAGGTCTCTGTGTCTCAGTGTCTCAGGGTGTCAGGGCCTCAGGGCCTCTGGGTCTCAGGGTCTCAGTGTCTCAGTGTCTCAGGGCCTCTGGGTCTCTGTGCCTCAGGGTCTCAGGGCCTCAGGGCCTCAGTGTCTCAGTGTCTCAGGGTCTCACGGCCACAGGGACCCTGGGTCTCAGGGTCTCACATTGTCTCAGGGCCTCTGGGTCTCTGTGTCTCTGAGTCTCAGTGTCTCAGTGTCTCAGGGTCTCAGGGCCTCTGGGTTTCTGAGTCTCAATGTCTCAGTGTCTCAGGGTCTCAGGGTCTCAGGGCCTCTGGGTCTCTGTGTCTCAGGGTCTCAGGGTTTCAGGGCATCTGGGTCTCTGTGTCTCAGGGCCTCAGGGCCTCTGGGTCTCAGGGCCTCTGGGTCTCTGTGTCTCATTGTCTCAGGGCCTCAGGGCCTCTAGGTCTCAGGGTCTCAGTGCCTCAGGGTCTCTGGGTCTCTGTGTCTCAGGGTCTCAGGGCCTCTGGGCCTCTGGGTCTCTGAGTCTCAATGTCTCAGTTTCTCAGGGTCTCAGGGCCTCTGGGTCTCAGGGTCTCAGTGTCTCAGGTCCTCAGGGCCTCTGAGTCTCAATGTCTCAGTATCTCAGGGTCTCAGGGCCTCTGGGTCTCAGGGTCTCAGGGCCTCAGAGTCTCTTGGTCTCAGGGTCTCAGTGTTTCAGGGCTTATGGGTCTCTGTGTCTCAATGACTCAGGGTCTCAGTGTCACATGGCCTTTGGGTCGCTGGGTCTCTGAGTCTCAATGTTTCAGTGTCTCAGGGTCTCAGGGCATCTGGGTCTCTGCGTCTCAATGTCTCAGTGTCTCAGGGTCCCAGGGTCTCAGGGTCTCACGGTTTCTGTGTCTCAGGGTCTCTGGATCTCTCGTTCTCAGGGTTTCTGGGTCTCAGTGTATCAGTTTTCTCAGGGTCTCAGTGTCTCTGGGTCTCATGGTCACAGTCTCTCAGTGTCTCAGGGTCTCAGTGTCTCAGGGTCCCTGGTTCCCTGGGTCCCAGGGTCTCAGTGTCTCAGTGTGTCATTGTCTCAGGTTCTCAGTGTCTCATTTTCTCAGGGTCTCTCGGCTTCAGGGTTTTCAGTGTCTCAGTGTCTCAGGGTCTCATGGTCACATTGTGTCAGTGCCTCAGGGTCTCAGTGTCTCAGGGTCTCAGTTTCTCAGTGTCTCAGAGTGTCAGTGACTCAGAATTTCAGTGTCTCAGGGGCTCAGGGCCTCAGTGCCTCTGTGTCACAGTGTCTCTGTGTCTCCGGGCTCAGTGTCTCTGTGTCTCAGTGTCTCAGGGTCTCAGTGTCTCAGTGTCTGAGGGTCTGAGGGTCTCAGGGTCTCAGGGTCTCCGTGCCTCAGTGTCGCAGTGTCTCAGTGTCTCAGGGTCTCAGTGTCTCAGGGTCTCGGGGTCTCTGGGTCCCAGGGTCTCAGTGTCTCAGTGTCTGAGGGTCTCAGGGTCTCTGTGTCACTGTGTCTCAGGGTCTCTGGGTCCCAGGGTCTCAGGGTCTCTGTGGCACTGTGTCTCAGGGTCTCTGGGTCTCAGGGTCTCAGTGTCTCAGGGTCTCAGTGTTTCAGGGTCGCAACGTCTCTGTGCCTCATTGTCTCTGTCCCAGTGTCTCGGTGTCTCAGGGTCTCAGGGTCTCAGTGTTTCAGTGTCTCAGTGTCTCATGGTCTCAGGGTCTCAGGCTCTCTGGGTCTCAGGGTCCCTGTGCCTCAGGGTCTCCAGGTCTCAGGGTCTCTGCGTCTCTGGTCCTTTGGGTCTCAGGGTCTCTGTGCCTCAGTGTCTCAGGGTCTCAGTCTCTCAAGGTCTCAGTGTCTCTGGGTCTCAGGGGCTCATGGTCACAGTCTCTCAGTGTCTCAGGGTCTCAGTGTCTCTGTGTCTCTGCGTCTCAGTCTCTCAGTGTCTCAGGGTCTCAGTGTCTCACTGTCTCAGTGTCTCTGTGTCTCAGGGTCTCAGTGTCTCAGTGTCTCACTGTCTCAGGGTCTCAGTGTCTCAGGGTCTCAGTGTCTCACTGTCTCAGTGTCTCTGTGTTTCAGGGTATCAGTGTCTCAGGGTCTCAGGGTCTCTGTGTATCAGGGTCTCAGGGCCTCTGGGACTCTGAGTCTCAATGTCTCAGTGTCTCAGTGTCTCAGGGTCTGTGAATCTCAGTGTCTCAGGGTCTCAGGGCCTCTGGGTCTCAGGGACTCAGGGTCTCTGTGTCTCAGGGTCTCAGGGTCTCTGTGTCTCTGTGTCTCAGTCTCTCAGTGTCTCAGTGTCTCAGGGTCTCAGTGTCTCACTGTCTCAGTGTCTCCGTGTCTCAGGGTCTCATTGTCTCATTGTCTCACTGTCTCAGTGTCTCAGGGTCTCAGTGTCTCAGTGTCTCAGTGTCTCTGTGTTTCAGGGTATCAGTGTCTCAGCGTCTCAGGGTCTCTGTGTATCAGGGTCTCAGGTTCTCAGGGCCTCTGGGACTCTGAGTCTCAATGTCTCAGTGTCCCAGTGTCTCAGGGTCTCTGAATCTCAGTGTCTCAGGGTCTCAGGGCCTCTGGGTCTCAGGGACTCAGGGCCTCTGGGTCTCAGGGCCTCTGTGTCTCTGTGTCTCAGGATCTCAGGGTCTCACGGCCTCTGGGTCTCAGGGACTCAGGGTCTCAGTGTCTCAGTGTCTCAGGGTCTCTGGGTCTCTTGTCTCAGGGTCTCAGGACTTCAGGGTCTCTGGGTCGCAGTGGCTCAGGGTCTCAGGGCCTCTGGGTCTCAGGGTCACATTGCCTCAGGGTCTCAGGGCTTCTGGGTCTCAGTGTCGCAGGGTGTCAGGGCCTTTGGGTCTCTGAGTCTCTGAGTCTCTATATCTCAGTGTCTCAGTGTCTCAGGGACTCAGGGCCTCTGTGTATCAGGGTCTCTGTGTCTCAGGTCCTCTGGGTCTCTGTGCCTCAGTGTCTCAGGGTCTCAGGGCCTTTGGGTCTCTGTGCCTCTGATTCTCAATGTCTCAGTGCCTCAGGGTCTCAGTGTCTCAGGGTCTTCGGTGTTCAGTGTCTCAGGGTCTCAGGGCCGTTGTGTCTCAGGGTGTCAGTGTCTCAGGGTCTCAGGGCCTCTCGGTCTCAGGGTCCAGGGTCTCTGTGTCTCAGGGTATCTGGGTCTCAGGGCCTCTGTGTCTCTGGGTCTCTGAGTCACAATGTCTCTGTGTCTCAGGGTCTCAGGGCCTGTCGGTCCCTGGGTCTCAGTGTCTCAGGGTCTCAGGGCCTCTAGGTCTCTGTGTCTCAGTGTCTCAGGGTGTCAGGGCCTCAGGGCCTCTGGGTCTCTGTGTCTCAGGTTCTCAGGGTCTCAGGGTCTCAGGGCCTCTGTGACTCTGGGTCTCTGAGTCACAATGTCTCTGTGTCTCAGGGTCTCAGGGCCTCTCGGTCTCTGGGTCTCAGTGTCTCAGGGCCTCTAGGTCTCTGTGTCTCAGTGTCTCAGGGTCTCAGGGCCTCAGGGCCTCTGGGTCTCTGTGTCTCAGGGTCTCAGGGTCTCAGGGCCTCTGGGTCTCTGTGTCTCAGGGCCTCTGGGTCTCTGTGTCTCAGTGTCTCAGGGTCTCAGGGCCTCTGGGTCTCTGTGTCTCAGGGTCTCAGGATCTCACGGCCACAGGGACTCTGGGTCTCAGGGTCTCACATTGTCTCAGGGCCTCTGGGTCTCAGTGTCTCTGAGTCTCAGTGTCTCAGTGTCTCAGGGTCTCAGGGCCTCTGGGTTTCTGAGTCTCAATGTCTCAGTGTCTCAGGGTCTCAGGGCCTCTGGGTCTCTGTGTCTCAGGGTCTCAGGGTTTCAGGGCATCTGGGTCTCTGTGTCTCAGGGTCTCAGGGCCTCTGGGTCTCTGTGTCTCATTGTCTCACGGTCTCAGGGCCTCTGGGTTTCAGGGTCTCAGTGTCTCAGGGTCTCAGGGCCTCAGTGCCTCAGGGTCTCTGGGTCTCTGTGTCTCAGGGTCTCAGGGCCTCTGGGTCTCTGAGTCTCAATGTCTCAGGTTCTCAGGGTCTCAGGGCCTCTGGGTCTCAGGGTCTCAGTGTCTCAGGTCCTCAGGGCCTCTGAGTCTCAATGTCTCAGTATCTCAGGGTCTCAGGGCCTCTGGGTCTCAGGGTCTCAGGGCCTCAGAGTCTCTTGGTCTCTGGGTCTCAGTGTTTCAGGGCTTATGGGTCTCTGAGTCTCAATGACTCAGGGTCTCAGTGTCACATGGCCTTTGGGTCGCTGGGTCTCTGAGTCTCAATGTTTCAGTGTCTCAGGGTCTCAGGGCCTCTGGGTCTCTGAGTCTCAATGTCTCAGTGTCTCAGGGTCCCAGGGTCTCAGGGCCTCTGTGTCTCAGGGTCTCAGGGTCTCACGGTTTCTGTGTCTCAGGGTCTCTGGATCTCCCGTTCTCAGGGTTTCTGGGTCTCAGTGTATCAGTTTTCTCAGGGTCTCAGTGTCTCTGGGTCTCATGGTCACAGTCTCTCAGTGTCTCAGGGTCTCTGGTTCCCTGGGTCCCAGGGTCTCAGTGTCTCAGTGTGTCATTGTCTCAGGTTCTCAGTGTCTCATTTTCTCAGGGTCTCTCGGCTTCAGGGTTTTCAGTGTCTCAGTGTCTCAGGGTCTCATGGTCACATTGTGTCAGTGCCTCAGGGTCACAGTTTCTCAGTGTCTCAGAGTGTCAGTGACTCAGAGTTTCAGTGTCTCAGGGGCTCAGGGACTCAGTGACTCTGTGTCTCAGTGTCTCACTGTCTCTGCGTCTCAATGTCTCAGTGTCTCAGGGTCCCAGGGTCTCAGGGTCTCACGGTTTCTGTGTCTCAGGGTCTCTGGATCTCTCGTTCTCAGGGTTTCTGGGTCTCAGTGTATCAGTTTTCTCAGGGTCTCAGTGTCTCTGGGTCTCATGGTCACAGTCTCTCAGTGTCTCAGGGTCTCAGTGTCTCAGGGTCCCTGGTTCCCTGGGTCCCAGGGTCTCAGTGTCTCAGTGTGTCATTGTCTCAGGTTCTCAGTGTCTCATTTTCTCAGGGTCTCTCGGCTTCAGGGTTTTCAGTGTCTCAGTGTCTCAGGGTCTCATGGTCACATTGTGTCAGTGCCTCAGGGTCTCAGTGTCTCAGGGTCTCAGTTTCTCAGTGTCTCAGAGTGTCAGTGACTCAGAATTTCAGTGTCTCAGGGGCTCAGGGCCTCAGTGCCTCTGTGTCACAGTGTCTCTGTGTCTCCGGGCTCAGTGTCTCTGTGTCTCAGTGTCTCAGGGTCTCAGTGTCTCAGTGTCTGAGGGTCTGAGGGTCTCAGGGTCTCAGGGTCTCCGTGCCTCAGTGTCGCAGTGTCTCAGTGTCTCAGGGTCTCAGTGTCTCAGGGTCTCGGGGTCTCTGGGTCCCAGGGTCTCAGTGTCTCAGTGTCTGAGGGTCTCAGGGTCTCTGTGTCACTGTGTCTCAGGGTCTCTGGGTCCCAGGGTCTCAGGGTCTCTGTGGCACTGTGTCTCAGGGTCTCTGGGTCTCAGGGTCTCAGTGTCTCAGGGTCTCAGTGTTTCAGGGTCGCAACGTCTCTGTGCCTCATTGTCTCTGTCCCAGTGTCTCGGTGTCTCAGGGTCTCAGGGTCTCAGTGTTTCAGTGTCTCAGTGTCTCATGGTCTCAGGGTCTCAGGCTCTCTGGGTCTCAGGGTCCCTGTGCCTCAGGGTCTCCAGGTCTCAGGGTCTCTGCGTCTCTGGTCCTTTGGGTCTCAGGGTCTCTGTGCCTCAGTGTCTCAGGGTCTCAGTCTCTCAAGGTCTCAGTGTCTCTGGGTCTCAGGGGCTCATGGTCACAGTCTCTCAGTGTCTCAGGGTCTCAGTGTCTCTGTGTCTCTGCGTCTCAGTCTCTCAGTGTCTCAGGGTCTCAGTGTCTCACTGTCTCAGTGTCTCTGTGTCTCAGGGTCTCAGTGTCTCAGTGTCTCACTGTCTCAGGGTCTCAGTGTCTCAGGGTCTCAGTGTCTCACTGTCTCAGTGTCTCTGTGTTTCAGGGTATCAGTGTCTCAGGGTCTCAGGGTCTCTGTGTATCAGGGTCTCAGGGCCTCTGGGACTCTGAGTCTCAATGTCTCAGTGTCTCAGTGTCTCAGGGTCTGTGAATCTCAGTGTCTCAGGGTCTCAGGGCCTCTGGGTCTCAGGGACTCAGGGTCTCTGTGTCTCAGGGTCTCAGGGTCTCTGTGTCTCTGTGTCTCAGTCTCTCAGTGTCTCAGTGTCTCAGGGTCTCAGTGTCTCACTGTCTCAGTGTCTCCGTGTCTCAGGGTCTCATTGTCTCAGTGTCTCACTGTCTCAGTGTCTCAGGGTCTCAGTGTCTCAGTGTCTCAGTGTCTCTGTGTTTCAGGGTATCAGTGTCTCAGCGTCTCAGGGTCTCTGTGTATCAGGGTCTCAGGTTCTCAGGGCCTCTGGGACTCTGAGTCTCAATGTCTCAGTGTCCCAGTGTCTCAGGGTCTCTGAATCTCAGTGTCTCAGGGTCTCAGGGCCTCTGGGTCTCAGGGACTCAGGGCCTCTGGGTCTCAGGGCCTCTGTGTCTCTGTGTCTCAGGATCTCAGGGTCTCACGGCCTCTGGGTCTCAGGGACTCAGGGTCTCAGTGTCTCAGTGTCTCAGGGTCTCTGGGTCTCTTGTCTCAGGGTCTCAGGACTTCAGGGTCTCTGGGTCGCAGTGGCTCAGGGTCTCAGGGCCTCTGGGTCTCAGGGTCACATTGCCTCAGGGTCTCAGGGCTTCTGGGTCTCAGTGTCGCAGGGTGTCAGGGCCTTTGGGTCTCTGAGTCTCTGAGTCTCTATATCTCAGTGTCTCAGTGTCTCAGGGACTCAGGGCCTCTGTGTATCAGGGTCTCTGTGTCTCAGGTCCTCTGGGTCTCTGTGCCTCAGTGTCTCAGGGTCTCAGGGCCTTTGGGTCTCTGTGCCTCTGATTCTCAATGTCTCAGTGCCTCAGGGTCTCAGTGTCTCAGGGTCTTCGGTGTTCAGTGTCTCAGGGTCTCAGGGCCGTTGTGTCTCAGGGTGTCAGTGTCTCAGGGTCTCAGGGCCTCTCGGTCTCAGGGTCCAGGGTCTCTGTGTCTCAGGGTATCTGGGTCTCAGGGCCTCTGTGTCTCTGGGTCTCTGAGTCACAATGTCTCTGTGTCTCAGGGTCTCAGGGCCTGTCGGTCCCTGGGTCTCAGTGTCTCAGGGTCTCAGGGCCTCTAGGTCTCTGTGTCTCAGTGTCTCAGGGTGTCAGGGCCTCAGGGCCTCTGGGTCTCTGTGTCTCAGGTTCTCAGGGTCTCAGGGTCTCAGGGCCTCTGTGACTCTGGGTCTCTGAGTCACAATGTCTCTGTGTCTCAGGGTCTCAGGGCCTCTCGGTCTCTGGGTCTCAGTGTCTCAGGGCCTCTAGGTCTCTGTGTCTCAGTGTCTCAGGGTCTCAGGGCCTCAGGGCCTCTGGGTCTCTGTGTCTCAGGGTCTCAGGGTCTCAGGGCCTCTGGGTCTCTGTGTCTCAGGGCCTCTGGGTCTCTGTGTCTCAGTGTCTCAGGGTCTCAGGGCCTCTGGGTCTCTGTGTCTCAGGGTCTCAGGGTCTCACGGCCACAGGGACTCTGGGTCTCAGGGTCTCACATTGTCTCAGGGCCTCTGGGTCTCAGTGTCTCTGAGTCTCAGTGTCTCAGTGTCTCAGGGTCTCAGGGCCTCTGGGTTTCTGAGTCTCAATGTCTCAGTGTCTCAGGGTCTCAGGGCCTCTGGGTCTCTGTGTCTCAGGGTCTCAGGGTTTCAGGGCATCTGGGTCTCTGTGTCTCAGGGTCTCAGGGCCTCTGGGTCTCTGTGTCTCATTGTCTCACGGTCTCAGGGCCTCTGGGTTTCAGGGTCTCAGTGTCTCAGGGTCTCAGGGCCTCAGTGCCTCAGGGTCTCTGGGTCTCTGTGTCTCAGGGTCTCAGGGCCTCTGGGTCTCTGAGTCTCAATGTCTCAGGTTCTCAGGGTCTCAGGGCCTCTGGGTCTCAGGGTCTCAGTGTCTCAGGTCCTCAGGGCCTCTGAGTCTCAATGTCTCAGTATCTCAGGGTCTCAGGGCCTCTGGGTCTCAGGGTCTCAGGGCCTCAGAGTCTCTTGGTCTCTGGGTCTCAGTGTTTCAGGGCTTATGGGTCTCTGAGTCTCAATGACTCAGGGTCTCAGTGTCACATGGCCTTTGGGTCGCTGGGTCTCTGAGTCTCAATGTTTCAGTGTCTCAGGGTCTCAGGGCCTCTGGGTCTCTGAGTCTCAATGTCTCAGTGTCTCAGGGTCCCAGGGTCTCAGGGCCTCTGTGTCTCAGGGTCTCAGGGTCTCACGGTTTCTGTGTCTCAGGGTCTCTGGATCTCCCGTTCTCAGGGTTTCTGGGTCTCAGTGTATCAGTTTTCTCAGGGTCTCAGTGTCTCTGGGTCTCATGGTCACAGTCTCTCAGTGTCTCAGGGTCTCTGGTTCCCTGGGTCCCAGGGTCTCAGTGTCTCAGTGTGTCATTGTCTCAGGTTCTCAGTGTCTCATTTTCTCAGGGTCTCTCGGCTTCAGGGTTTTCAGTGTCTCAGTGTCTCAGGGTCTCATGGTCACATTGTGTCAGTGCCTCAGGGTCACAGTTTCTCAGTGTCTCAGAGTGTCAGGGACTCAGAGTTTCAGTGTCTCAGGGGCTCAGGGACTCAGTGACTCTGTGTCTCAGTGTCTCACTGTCGCAGTGTCTCAGGGTCTCAGTGTCTCAGGGTCTCGGGGTCTCAGGGTCCCAGCGTCTCAGGGTCTCAGGGTCTCACTGCCTCAGATCTCAGTTTCTCAGGGCCTCAGTGTCGCAGGGTCTCAGTGTCTCAGGGTCTCTGTGTATCAGTGTCTCAGGGTGTCAGTGTCTCAGGGTCTCAGTGTCTCAGTGTCTCAGGGTCTCAGTGTCACTGGGTCTCTGGGTCTCAGGGTCTCAGGGTCTCAGTGTCTCAGGGTCTCAGTTTCTCAGTGTCTCAGAGTGTCAGCGACTCAGAGTTTCAGTGTCTCAGGGGCTCAGGGCCTCAGTGCCTCTGTGTCTCAGTGTCTCTGTGTCTCCGGGCTCAGTGTCTCTGTGTCTCAGTGTCTCAGGTTCTCAGTGTCTCAGTTTCTCAGTGTCTCAGGGTGTCAGGGTCTCCGTGCCTCAGTGTCGCAGTGTCTCAGTGTCTCAGGGTCTCAGTGTCTGAGGGTCCCAGGGTCTCAGTGTCTCAGTGTCTGAGGGTCTCAGGGTCTCTGTGTCACTGTGTCTCAGGGTCTCTGGGTCCCAGGGTCTCAGTGTCTCAGTGTCTGAGGGTCTCAGGGTCTCTGTGTCACTGTGTCTCAGGGTCTCTGGGTCCCAGGGTCTCAGGGTCTCAGTATCACTGTGTCTCAGTGTCTCTGGGTCCCAGGGTCTCAGTGTCTCTGTGTCACTGTGTCTCAGGGTCTCTGGGTCTCAGGGTCTCAGTGTCTCAGTGTCTCAGGGCTCAGTGTCTCAGGGTCTCAGTGTCTCAGGGTCTCAGGGTCTCAGTGACTCTGGGTTTCAGTGCCTCAGGGTCTCTGAGTCTATGGCTCTCAGGGACTCTGGGTCTCTGTGTCTCAGTGTCTCAGGGTCTCAGGGTTTCAGGGTCGCAACGTCTCTGTGCCTCATTGTCTCTGTCCCAGTGTCTCGGTGTCTCAGGGTCTCAGTGTTTCAGTGTCTCATGGTCTCAGGGTCTCAGGCTCTCTGGGTCTCAGGGTCCCTGTGCCTCAGGGTCTCCGGGTCTCAGGGTCTCTGCGTCTCTGGTCCTTTGGGTCTCAGGGTCTCAGTGCCTCAGTGTCTCAGGGTCTCAGTCTCTCAAGGTCTCAGTGTCTCTGGGTCTCAGGGGCTCATGGTCACAGTCTCTCAGTGTCTCAGGGTCTCCGTGCCTTAGGGTCTCAGTGTCTCAGTGTCTCAGTGTCTCACTGTCTCAGGGTCTCAGTGTCTCAGTGTCTCAGGGTCTCAGTGTCTCACTGTCTCAGTGTCTCTGTGTTTCAGGGTATCAGTGTCTCAGGGTCTCAGGGTCTCTGTGTATCAGGGTCTCAGGGTCTCAGGGCCTCTGGGACTCTGAGTCTCAATGTCTCAGTGTCTCAGTGTCTCAGGGTCTGTGAATCTCAGTGTCTCAGGGTCTGTGAATCTCAGTGTCTCAGGGTCTCAGGGCCTCTGGGTCTCAGGGACTCAGGGTCTCTGTGTCTCAGGGTCTCAGGGTCTCTGGTTTTCTATGCCTCAGTGTCTCAGGGTCTCAGGGCCTCTGGGTCTCAGTGTCTCAGGTTCTCTGGGTCTCAGGGTCTCAGGGCCTCTGTGTCTCTGTGTCTCAGGATCTCAGGGTCTGACGGCCTCTGGGTCTCAGGGACTAAGGGTCTCAGTGTCTCAGTGTCTCAGGGTCTCTTGTCACAGGGTCTCAGGACTTCAGGGTCTCTGGGTCGCCGTGTCTCAGGGTCTCAGGGCCTCTGGGTCTCAGGGTCACATTGCCTCAGGGTCTCAGGGCCTTTGGGTCTCTGAGTCTCTGAGTCTCTATATCTCAGTGTCTCAGTGTCTCAGGGCCTCTGGGTCTCTGGGTCTCAGTTTCTCAGTGTCTCAGGGTCTCAGAGTCTCAGTGCCTCAGTTTGTCAGGTTCTCTGGGCCTCTGGGTCTCTCTGTCTCATGTCCTCTGGGCCTCTGGGTTTCTGAGTCTCAATGTCTCAGCGTCTCAGGGCCTCTGGGTCTCTGTGTCTCAGGGTCTCAGTGTCTCAGGGTCTCAGGGCCTCTGGGTTTCTGGGTATCAATTTCTCAGTGTCTCAGGGTCTCTGTGTCTCAGGGTCTCAGGGTCTCTGGGTCTCTGTGTCTCACTGGCTCAGGGCCTCTGGGTCTCAGGGTCTCTGTGTCTCAGGGTCTCTGTCTCTCAGGGTCTCAGGGCCTCTCGGTCTCAGGGTCTCTGTGTCTCAGGGTCTCACGGCCTCAGGGACTCTGGGTCTCAGGGTCTCAGTGTCTCAGAGCCTCTGGGTCTCTGGGTCTCTGTGTCTCAGTTTCTCTGTGTCTCAGGGTCTCAGGGCCTCAGTGTCTCACTGTCTCAGGGCCTCTGGGTAACTGTCTCTCAGGGTCTCAGGGCCTCTCGGTCTCAGGGTCTCAGTGCCTCAGGGTCTCAGGGTCTCAGGGCCTATAGGTCTCAGGGTCTCAGGGTCTCAGGGTCTCTGTGTCTCAGGGTCTCAGGGCCTCTGGGTCTCTGTGTCTCAGGGTCTCAGGGCCTCTGGATCTCTGGGTCTCTGAGTCTCAATGTCTCAGGGTCTCAGGGTCTCTGTGTCTCAGGGTCTCAAGTCTCAGTGTCTCAGGGCCTCTGGGTCTCTGTGTCTCTGAGTCTCAGTGTCTCAGGGTCTCAGGGCGTCTGGGTCTCTGTGTCTCAATTTCTCAGGGTCTCAGGGTCTCTGTGTCTCAGTGTCTCAGGGCCTCTGGGTCTCTGTGTCTCACTGTCTCAGTGTCTCAGGGCCTCTGGGTCTCTGTGTGTCAGGGTCTCAGGGCCTCTGGGTCTCTGTGTCTCACTGTCTCAGGGCCTCTGGGTCACTGTCTCTCAGGGTCTCAGGGCCTCTCGGCCTCAGGGTCTCAGTGCCTCAGGGTTTCAGGGTCTCAGGGCCAATATGTCTCAGGGTCTCAGGGTCTCTGGGTCTCTGTGTCTCACGGTCTCAGGGCCTCTGGGTCTCTGGTTCTCAGGGTCTCAGAGCCTCTGGGTCTCTGAGTCTCAGTGTCGCAGTGTCTCAGGTTCTCAGGGCCTCTGTGTCTCAGGGTCTCATTGTCTCTGGGTCTCTGTGTCTCAGGGTCTCGGGGCCTCTGGGTCTCAGGGTCTCAGGGCCTCTGGGTCTCAGGGTCTCAGTGTCTCAGGGTCTCAGGGCCTTTGGGTCTCTGGGTCTATGTGTCCCAGGGTCTCAGGGCCTCTGGGTCTCTGTGTCTTCATGTCTCAGTGTCTCAGGGACTCAGAGCCTCTGGGTCTCTGTGTCTCAGGGTCTCTGGGTCTCTGTGTCTCACTGGTTCAGGGCCTCTGGGTCACCGTCTCTCAGGGTCTCAGGGCCTCTCGGTCTCAGGTTCTCAATGCCTCAGGGTCTCAGGGTCTCAGGGACTCAGGGTCTCAGTGCCTCAGTGTCTCAGGTTCTCAGGGCCTCTGGGTCTCTCTGTCTCATATCCTCTGGGTCTCTGGGTTTCTGAGTCTCAATGTCTCAGTGTCTCAGTGTCTCAGGGTCTCAGGGCCTCTCGGTCTCAGGGACTCAGGGTCTCAGTTTCTCAGTGTCTCAGGTTCTCAGGGCCTCGGGGTCTCTCTGTCTCATGTCCTCTGGGTCTCTGGGTTTCTGAGCCTCAATGTCTCAGTGCCTCAGTGTCTCAGGGTCTCAGGGCCTCTCGGTCTCAGGGTCTCAGTGTCTCAGGGTCTCAGGGATCTGGGTCTCTGTGTCACTGAGTCTCAGTGTCTCAGTGTCTCAGTGTCTCAGGGTCTCAGGGCCTCTGGGTTTCTGGGTCTCAATTTTTCAGTGTCTCAGGGTCTCAGGGTCTCAGGGTCTCTGTGTCTCAGGGTCTCAGGGCCTCTGGGTCCCTGCGTCTCAGGGTCTCAGGGTCTCTGGGTCTCTGTGTCTCACTGGCTCAGGGCCTCTGGGTCACTGTCTCTCAGGGTCTCAGGGCCTCTGGGTCTCTGTGTCTCACTGTCTCAGGGCCTCTGGGTCTCAGGGTCTCTGTGTCACTGTGTCTCATGGTCTCAGGGTCTCCGGGCCTCTGGTTCTCTTTGTCTCAGGGTCTCAGGGCCTCTGGTTCTCTGTGTCTCAGTGTCGCAGTGTCTCAGGTTCTCAGGGCCTCTGGGTCTATGTGTCCCAGGGTCTCAGGGCCTCTGGGTCTCTGTGTCTTAATGTCTCAGTGTCTCAGGGAATCAGAGCCCCTGGGTCTCTGTGTCTCAGGGTCTCAGGGCCTCTCGGTCTCAGGGTCTCAATGCCTCAGGGACTCAGGGTCTCAGTGCCTCAGAGTCTCAGGTTCTCAGGGCCTCTGGGTCTCAGTGTCTCAGGGTCTCACGGTGTCAGGGCCTCTGGGTCTCTGTGTCTCAGGGTCTCAGTGCCTCTGGGTCTCTGGGTCTCTCAGTCCCATTGTCTCAGTCTCTCAGGGTCTCAGGGCCTCTGGGTCTCAATGTCTCAGTGTCTCAGGGTCTCAGGGCCTCTGTGTCTCAGGGTCTCAGGGCCTCTGGGTCTCTGGGTCTCAATGTCTCAGGGTCTCATGGACTCAGTGCCTCTAGGTCTCAGGGTCTCAGGGTCTCTGTGTCTCACTGTCTCAGGGTCTCAGGGCCTCTGGGTCTCAGGGTCACAGTGTCTCAGGGTCTCAGGGTCTCAGGGCCTCTAGGTCTCAGGGTCTCAGGGTCTCAGGGCCTCTGGGTCTCAGGGTCACAGTGTCTCAGGGTCTCAGGGTCTCAGGGCCTCTAGGTCTCAGGGACTCAGGGTCTCAGGGTCTCAGGGCCTCTGGGTCTCTGAGTCTCAATGTCTCAGAGTCTCAGGGTCACATGGCCTTTGGGTCGCTGGGTCTCTGAGTCTCAATGTTTCAGTGTCTCAGGGTCTCTGGGCCTCTGGGTCTCTGAGTCTCAGTGTCTCAGTGTCTCTGTGTCTCAGGGTCCCAGGGTCTCAGGGCCTCGGGTGTCTGTGTCTCAGGGTCTCAGTGCCTCTGGGTCTCAGGGTCTCTGTGTCTTAGGGCCTCAGAGCCTCTGTGTCTCTGTGTCTCAGGGTCTCAGGGTCTCAGTGTCTCAGGTCCTCAGGGCCTCTGAGTCTCAATGTCTCAGTATCTCAGGGTCTCAGGGCCTCTGGGTCTCAGGGTCTCAGGGCCTCAGAGTCTCTTGGTCTCTGGGTCTCAGTGTTTCAGGGCTTATGGGTCTCTGAGTCTCAATGACTCAGGGTCTCAGTGTCACATGGCCTTTGGGTCGCTGGGTCTCTGAGTCTCAATGTTTCAGTGTCTCAGGGTCTCAGGGCCTCTGGGTCTCTGAGTCTCAATGTCTCAGTGTCTCAGGGTCCCAGGGTCTCAGGGCCTCTGTGTCTCAGGGTCTCAGGGTCTCACGGTTTCTGTGTCTCAGGGTCTCTGGATCTCCCGTTCTCAGGGTTTCTGGGTCTCAGTGTATCAGTTTTCTCAGGGTCTCAGTGTCTCTGGGTCTCATGGTCACAGTCTCTCAGTGTCTCAGGGTCTCTGGTTCCCTGGGTCCCAGGGTCTCAGTGTCTCAGTGTGTCATTGTCTCAGGTTCTCAGTGTCTCATTTTCTCAGGGTCTCTCGGCTTCAGGGTTTTCAGTGTCTCAGTGTCTCAGGGTCTCATGGTCACATTGTGTCAGTGCCTCAGGGTCACAGTTTCTCAGTGTCTCAGAGTGTCAGGGACTCAGAGTTTCAGTGTCTCAGGGGCTCAGGGACTCAGTGACTCTGTGTCTCAGTGTCTCACTGTCGCAGTGTCTCAGGGTCTCAGTGTCTCAGGGTCTCGGGGTCTCAGGGTCCCAGCGTCTCAGGGTCTCAGGGTCTCACTGCCTCAGATCTCAGTTTCTCAGGGCCTCAGTGTCGCAGGGTCTCAGTGTCTCAGGGTCTCTGTGTATCAGTGTCTCAGGGTGTCAGTGTCTCAGGGTCTCAGTGTCTCAGTGTCTCAGGGTCTCAGTGTCACTGGGTCTCTGGGTCTCAGGGTCTCAGGGTCTCAGTGTCTCAGGGTCTCAGTTTCTCAGTGTCTCAGAGTGTCAGCGACTCAGAGTTTCAGTGTCTCAGGGGCTCAGGGCCTCAGTGCCTCTGTGTCTCAGTGTCTCTGTGTCTCCGGGCTCAGTGTCTCTGTGTCTCAGTGTCTCAGGTTCTCAGTGTCTCAGTTTCTCAGTGTCTCAGGGTGTCAGGGTCTCCGTGCCTCAGTGTCGCAGTGTCTCAGTGTCTCAGGGTCTCAGTGTCTGAGGGTCCCAGGGTCTCAGTGTCTCAGTGTCTGAGGGTCTCAGGGTCTCTGTGTCACTGTGTCTCAGGGTCTCTGGGTCCCAGGGTCTCAGTGTCTCAGTGTCTGAGGGTCTCAGGGTCTCTGTGTCACTGTGTCTCAGGGTCTCTGGGTCCCAGGGTCTCAGGGTCTCAGTATCACTGTGTCTCAGTGTCTCTGGGTCCCAGGGTCTCAGTGTCTCTGTGTCACTGTGTCTCAGGGTCTCTGGGTCTCAGGGTCTCAGTGTCTCAGTGTCTCAGGGCTCAGTGTCTCAGGGTCTCAGTGTCTCAGGGTCTCAGGGTCTCAGTGACTCTGGGTTTCAGTGCCTCAGGGTCTCTGAGTCTATGGCTCTCAGGGACTCTGGGTCTCTGTGTCTCAGTGTCTCAGGGTCTCAGGGTTTCAGGGTCGCAACGTCTCTGTGCCTCATTGTCTCTGTCCCAGTGTCTCGGTGTCTCAGGGTCTCAGTGTTTCAGTGTCTCATGGTCTCAGGGTCTCAGGCTCTCTGGGTCTCAGGGTCCCTGTGCCTCAGGGTCTCCGGGTCTCAGGGTCTCTGCGTCTCTGGTCCTTTGGGTCTCAGGGTCTCAGTGCCTCAGTGTCTCAGGGTCTCAGTCTCTCAAGGTCTCAGTGTCTCTGGGTCTCAGGGGCTCATGGTCACAGTCTCTCAGTGTCTCAGGGTCTCCGTGCCTTAGGGTCTCAGTGTCTCAGTGTCTCAGTGTCTCACTGTCTCAGGGTCTCAGTGTCTCAGTGTCTCAGGGTCTCAGTGTCTCACTGTCTCAGTGTCTCTGTGTTTCAGGGTATCAGTGTCTCAGGGTCTCAGGGTCTCTGTGTATCAGGGTCTCAGGGTCTCAGGGCCTCTGGGACTCTGAGTCTCAATGTCTCAGTGTCTCAGTGTCTCAGGGTCTGTGAATCTCAGTGTCTCAGGGTCTGTGAATCTCAGTGTCTCAGGGTCTCAGGGCCTCTGGGTCTCAGGGACTCAGGGTCTCTGTGTCTCAGGGTCTCAGGGTCTCTGGTTTTCTATGCCTCAGTGTCTCAGGGTCTCAGGGCCTCTGGGTCTCAGTGTCTCAGGTTCTCTGGGTCTCAGGGTCTCAGGGCCTCTGTGTCTCTGTGTCTCAGGATCTCAGGGTCTGACGGCCTCTGGGTCTCAGGGACTAAGGGTCTCAGTGTCTCAGTGTCTCAGGGTCTCTTGTCACAGGGTCTCAGGACTTCAGGGTCTCTGGGTCGCCGTGTCTCAGGGTCTCAGGGCCTCTGGGTCTCAGGGTCACATTGCCTCAGGGTCTCAGGGCCTTTGGGTCTCTGAGTCTCTGAGTCTCTATATCTCAGTGTCTCAGTGTCTCAGGGCCTCTGGGTCTCTGGGTCTCAGTTTCTCAGTGTCTCAGGGTCTCAGAGTCTCAGTGCCTCAGTTTGTCAGGTTCTCTGGGCCTCTGGGTCTCTCTGTCTCATGTCCTCTGGGCCTCTGGGTTTCTGAGTCTCAATGTCTCAGCGTCTCAGGGCCTCTGGGTCTCTGTGTCTCAGGGTCTCAGTGTCTCAGGGTCTCAGGGCCTCTGGGTTTCTGGGTATCAATTTCTCAGTGTCTCAGGGTCTCTGTGTCTCAGGGTCTCAGGGTCTCTGGGTCTCTGTGTCTCACTGGCTCAGGGCCTCTGGGTCTCAGGGTCTCTGTGTCTCAGGGTCTCTGTCTCTCAGGGTCTCAGGGCCTCTCGGTCTCAGGGTCTCTGTGTCTCAGGGTCTCACGGCCTCAGGGACTCTGGGTCTCAGGGTCTCAGTGTCTCAGAGCCTCTGGGTCTCTGGGTCTCTGTGTCTCAGTTTCTCTGTGTCTCAGGGTCTCAGGGCCTCAGTGTCTCACTGTCTCAGGGCCTCTGGGTAACTGTCTCTCAGGGTCTCAGGGCCTCTCGGTCTCAGGGTCTCAGTGCCTCAGGGTCTCAGGGTCTCAGGGTCTCAGGGCCTATAGGTCTCAGGGTCTCAGGGTCTCAGGGTCTCTGTGTCTCAGGGTCTCAGGGCCTCTGGGTCTCTGTGTCTCAGGGTCTCAGGGCCTCTGGATCTCTGGGTCTCTGAGTCTCAATGTCTCAGGGTCTCAGGGTCTCTGTGTCTCAGGGTCTCAAGTCTCAGTGTCTCAGGGCCTCTGGGTCTCTGTGTCTCTGAGTCTCAGTGTCTCAGGGTCTCAGGGCGTCTGGGTCTCTGTGTCTCAATTTCTCAGGGTCTCAGGGTCTCTGTGTCTCAGTGTCTCAGGGCCTCTGGGTCTCTGTGTCTCACTGTCTCAGTGTCTCAGGGCCTCTGGGTCTCTGTGTGTCAGGGTCTCAGGGCCTCTGGGTCTCTGTGTCTCACTGTCTCAGGGCCTCTGGGTCACTGTCTCTCAGGGTCTCAGGGCCTCTCGGCCTCAGGGTCTCAGTGCCTCAGGGTTTCAGGGTCTCAGGGCCAATATGTCTCAGGGTCTCAGGGTCTCTGGGTCTCTGTGTCTCACGGTCTCAGGGCCTCTGGGTCTCTGGTTCTCAGGGTCTCAGAGCCTCTGGGTCTCTGAGTCTCAGTGTCGCAGTGTCTCAGGTTCTCAGGGCCTCTGTGTCTCAGGGTCTCATTGTCTCTGGGTCTCTGTGTCTCAGGGTCTCGGGGCCTCTGGGTCTCAGGGTCTCAGGGCCTCTGGGTCTCAGGGTCTCAGTGTCTCAGGGTCTCAGGGCCTTTGGGTCTCTGGGTCTATGTGTCCCAGGGTCTCAGGGCCTCTGGGTCTCTGTGTCTTCATGTCTCAGTGTCTCAGGGACTCAGAGCCTCTGGGTCTCTGTGTCTCAGGGTCTCTGGGTCTCTGTGTCTCACTGGCTCAGGGCCTCTGGGTCACCGTCTCTCAGGGTCTCAGGGCCTCTCGGTCTCAGGTTCTCAATGCCTCAGGGTCTCAGGGTCTCAGGGACTCAGGGTCTCAGTGCCTCAGTGTCTCAGGTTCTCAGGGCCTCTGGGTCTCTCTGTCTCATATCCTCTGGGTCTCTGGGTTTCTGAGTCTCAATGTCTCAGTGTCTCAGTGTCTCAGGGTCTCAGGGCCTCTCGGTCTCAGGGACTCAGGGTCTCAGTTTCTCAGTGTCTCAGGTTCTCAGGGCCTCGGGGTCTCTCTGTCTCATGTCCTCTGGGTCTCTGGGTTTCTGAGCCTCAATGTCTCAGTGCCTCAGTGTCTCAGGGTCTCAGGGCCTCTCGGTCTCAGGGTCTCAGTGTCTCAGGGTCTCAGGGATCTGGGTCTCTGTGTCACTGAGTCTCAGTGTCTCAGTGTCTCAGTGTCTCAGGGTCTCAGGGCCTCTGGGTTTCTGGGTCTCAATTTTTCAGTGTCTCAGGGTCTCAGGGTCTCAGGGTCTCTGTTTCTCAGGGTCTCAGGGCCTCTGGGTCCCTGTGTCTCAGGGTCTCAGGGTCTCTGGGTCTCTGTGTCTCACTGGCTCAGGGCCTCTGGGTCACTGTCTCTCAGGGTCTCAGGGCCTCTGGGTCTCTGTGTCTCACTGTCTCAGGGCCTCTGGGTCTCAGGGTCTCTGTGTCACTGTGTCTCATGGTCTCAGGGTCTCCGGGCCTCTGGTTCTCTTTGTCTCAGGGTCTCAGGGCCTCTGGTTCTCTGTGTCTCAGTGTCGCAGTGTCTCAGGTTCTCAGGGCCTCTGGGTCTATGTGTCCCAGGGTCTCAGGGCCTCTGGGTCTCTGTGTCTTAATGTCTCAGTGTCTCAGGGAATCAGAGCCCCTGGGTCTCTGTGTCTCAGGGTCTCAGGGCCTCTCGGTCTCAGGGTCTCAATGCCTCAGGGACTCAGGGTCTCAGTGCCTCAGAGTCTCAGGTTCTCAGGGCCTCTGGGTCTCAGTGTCTCAGGGTCTCACGGTGTCAGGGCCTCTGGGTCTCTGTGTCTCAGGGTCTCAGTGCCTCTGGGTCTCTGGGTCTCTCAGTCCCATTGTCTCAGTCTCTCAGGGTCTCAGGGCCTCTGGGTCTCAATGTCTCAGTGTCTCAGGGTCTCAGGGCCTCTGTGTCTCAGGGTCTCAGGGCCTCTGGGTCTCTGGGTCTCAATGTCTCAGGGTCTCATGGACTCAGTGCCTCTAGGTCTCAGGGTCTCAGGGTCTCTGTGTCTCACTGTCTCAGGGTCTCAGGGCCTCTGGGTCTCAGGGTCACAGTGTCTCAGGGTCTCAGGGTCTCAGGGCCACTAGGTCTCAGGGTCTCAGGGTCTCAGGGCCTTTGGGTCTCTGTGTCTCAGGGACTCAGGGTCTCAGGGTCTCAGGGCCTCTGGGTCTCTGAGTCTCAATGTCTCAGAGTCTCAGGGTCACATGGCCTTTGGGTCGCTGGGTCTCTGAGTCTCAATGTTTCAGTGTCTCAGGGTCTCTGGGCCTCTGGGTCTCTGAGTCTCAGTGTCTCAGTGTCTCTGTGTCTCAGGGTCCCAGGGTCTCAGGGCCTCGGGTGTCTGTGTCTCAGGGTCTCAGTGCCTCTGGGTCTCAGGGTCTCTGTGTCTTAGGGCCTCAGGGCCTCTGTGTCTCTGTGTCTCAGGGTCTCAGGGTCTCAGTGTCTCAGGTCTCAGGGCCTTTGGGTCTCTGGGTCTCTGAGTCTCAGTGTCTCAGGATCTCAGGGTCTCAGGTCCTCTGGGTCTCAGGGTCTCAGTGTTTCAGGGTCTCAGGTTCTCTGGGTCTCAGGGTCTCTGTGTCTCACTGTCTCAGGGTCTCAGGGCCCTTGGTCACTGTGTCTCATGGTCTCAGGGCCTCTCGGTCTTAGGGTCACAGCGTCTCAGGGTCTCAGGGTCTCAAGGCCTCTGGGTCTCATTGTCTCAGGGACTCAGGGTCTCTGGGTCTCTGGGTCTCTGAGTCTCAATGTCTCTGGATCTCAGGGTCACATGGCCTTTGGGTCGCTGGGTCTCTGAGTCTGAATGTTTCAGTGTCTCGGGGTCTCTGGGTCTCAGTGTCTCAGGGCCTCTGGGTCTCAGGGTCTGAGTGTCTCAGGGTGCCAGGGACTCTGGGTCTCTGTGTCTCAGGTTCTCAGGGTCTCAGGGTCTCAGGGCCTCTAGATCTCTGGGTCTCTGAGTCTCAATGTCTCAGTGTCTCAGGGTCTCAGGGACTCTGGGTCTCTGTGTCTCAGGGTCTCAGGGTCTCAGGGCCTCTGGGTCTCAGGGTCTCAGTGTCTCAGGGCCTCAGGGCCTCTGGGTCTCTGGGTCTCAATGTCTCAGTGCCTCAGGGTCTCAGGGACGCAGGGCCTCTGGTCTCTGTGTCTCAGTGTCTCAGGTTCTCAGGGCCTCTGGGTCTCTGGGTCTCAGTGTCTCAGGGTCTTAGGGTCCCAGTGTCTCTGGGTCTCAGTGTCTCAGGGCCTCTGGGTCTCAGGGACACTGTGTCTGTATCTCAGGGTCTCACGGCCCCTGGTTCTCTTTATTCTGAGTCTCAATGTCTCAGTGTCTCAGGGTCTCAGGGTCACAGGGACTCTGGGTCTCAGTGTCTCAGGGTCTCAGGGCCTCTGGTTCTCCAGGTCTCTGGGTCTCTGTGTCTCAGGGCCTCTGGGTCTCTGTGTCTCAGTGTCTCAGGGCCTCACTGTCTCAGGGCCTCTGGGTCACTGTGTCTCAGGGCCTCTAGGTCTCAGGGTCCATGGTCTCTGGGTCTCAGGGTCTCAGGGCCTCTGGGTCTCAGTGTCTCATGGTCTCAGGGCCTCTGGGTCTCTGGGTCTCAATGTCTCAGTGCCTCAGGGTCTCAGGGACTCAGGGCCTCTGGTCTCTGGGTCTCAGTGTCTCAGGGTCTCACGGCCTCAGGGACTCTGGGCCTCAGGGTCTCAGGGTCTCAGGGTCTCAGTGTCTCAGGGCATCTGGGTCTCTGTGTCTCTGAGTCTCAATGTCTCAGTGTCTCAGGGTCTCAGGGTCTCTGTGTCTCTGTGTCTCAGGGTCTCAGGGCCTCTGGGTTTCTGAGTCTCAATGTCTCAGGGTCTCAGGGTTTCAGGGCATCTGGGATCTGTGTCTCAGGTTCTCAGGGACTCTGGGTCTCAGGGCCTCTGGGTCTCTGTGTCTCGGTGTCACAGGGTCTCAGTGCCTCAGGGTCTCTGGGTCTCTGTGTCTCAGTGTCTCGGGGCCTCTGGGTCTCTGAGTCTCAATGTCTCAGGTTCTCAGGGTCTCAGGGCCTCTGGGTCTCAGGGTCTCAGTGTCTCAGGGCCTCTGGATCTCTGAGTCTCAATGTCTCAGGTTCTCAGGGTCTCAGGGCCTCTGGGTCTCAGGGTCTCAGTGTCTCAGGGCCTCAGGGCCTCTGAGTCTCAGGGCCTCTGGGTCTCTGTGTCTCAGTGTCTCAGGGTCTCAGGGCCTCTGGGTCTCTGTGTCTTAGGGCCTCTGGTTCTCTGTGTCTCAGTGTCTCAGGGTCTCAGGGCCTCAGGGTCTCTTGGTCTCAGTGTCTCATGGTCTCAGGGCTTCTGGGTCTCTGTGTCTCAGGGCCTCTGGGTCTCTGGGTCTCAGTGTCTAAGGGTCTCAGGGCCTCTGGGTTTCTGGGTCTCTGAGTCTCAATGTCTCAGTGTCTCAGTGTCTCAGGGTCTCAGGGCCTGTCGGTCTCAGTGTCTCAGGGTCTCAGGGCCTCTGGGTCTCTGGGTCTCAGTGTCTCAGGGTCTAAGGGGCTCATGGGCACAGTCTCTCAGTTCCTCAGTGTCTCAGTGTCTCAGGGTCTCAGTGTCTCAGGGTCTCAGGGTCTCTGTGTATCAGTGTCTCTGTGTCTCAGGGCTCAGTGTCTCAGCGTCTCAGTGTCTCAGGGTCTCAGGGTCTCTGTGTATCAATGTCTCAGGGTCTCAGGATCTCAGTGTCTCAGGGTCTCAGTGTCACAGGGTCTCAGAGTCTCAGGGTCTTAGTCTCTCTGGGCCTCTGGGACTCAGGGAATCAGGGTCTCAGAGTCTCAGCTCTCAGTGTCTCAGGGTCTCAGAGTCTCAGCTCTCAGTGTCTCAGGGTCTCAGTGTCTCAGTATCCCAGGGTCTCAAGTATCTCAGTGTCACAGGGTCTCAGTGTCACTGGGTCTCTGGGTCTCAGGGTCTCAGTGTCTCAGTGTCACACGGTCTCAGTGTCTCAGGGTCTCTGGGTCTCAGTTTGTCATGGTTTCAGGGTCTCTGTGTCTCAGTGTCTCAGGGTCTCAGGGTCTCTGGGTCACTGCGTGTCTGGGTCTCAGTGACTCTGGGTCTCAGTGCCTCAGGGACTCTGGGTCTAAGGGTCTCAGTGTCTCAGGGTCTCAGGGTTTCAGGGTCGCAACGTCTCTGTGTCTCAGGGTCTCCGGGTCTCAGGGTCTCTGCGTCTCTGGTCCTTTGGGTCTCAGAGTCTCTGTTCCCAAGTGTCTCAGGGTCTCAGTCTCTCAAGGTCTCAGTGTCTCAGGGCCTCTGGGTCTCTGTGTCTCAGGGTCTCAGGGCCTCTGGGTCACTGTCTCTCAGGGTCTCAGGGCCTCTCGGTCTCAGGGTCTCAGTGCCTCAGGGTCTCAGGGTCTCAGGGCCTTTAGGTCTCATGGTCTCAGGGTCTCTGGGTCTCTATGTCTCAGGGCCTCTGGGTCTTTGGGTCTCTGGGTCTCAGGGTCTCAGGGCC
Organism: Carcharhinus amblyrhynchos; assembly: GCF_965287045.1. Taxonomy (NCBI): domain Eukaryota; kingdom Metazoa; phylum Chordata; class Chondrichthyes; order Carcharhiniformes; family Carcharhinidae; genus Carcharhinus; species Carcharhinus amblyrhynchos. The sequence continues at coordinate 107,900 of NW_027649870.1, forward strand.
TCTGGGTCTCTGGGTCTCAGGGTCTCCGGGCCTCTGGGTCTCTGTGTCTCAGGGTCTCAGGGTCTCAGGGTCTCAGGGCCTCTGGGTCTCCGGGTCTCTGATTCACAGTGTCTCAGGGTCTCAGGGTCTCAGGGCCTCTGAGTCTCAGTTTCTCAGGGTCTCAGGGTCTCAGGGCCTCTGGGTCTCTGGGTATCTGAGTCTCCATGTCTCACTGTCTCAGGGTCTCAGGGCCTCTGGGTGGGTCTCTGAGTCTCAGTGTCTCAGTGTCTCAAGTTCTCAGGACCTCTGGGTCTCTCTGTCTCATGTCCTCTGGGTCTCTGGGTTTCTGATTCCCAATGTCTCAGTGTCTCCGGGTCTCAGGGTCTCTGTGTCTCTGTGTCTCAGCGCATCTGGGTCTCTATGTCTCAGGGTCTCAGGGCCTCTGGGTCTCAGGGCCTCTGGGTCTCTGTGTCTCATTGTCTCAGTGTCTCAGGGCCTCTGGGTTTCAGGGTCTCAGTGTCTGAGGGTCTCAGTCCCTCAAGGCCTCTGGGTCTCTGTGTCTCAGGTTCTCACGACCTCAGGGACTCTGGGTCTCAGGGTCTCAGGGTCTCAGGGTCTCAGTGTCTCAGTGTCTCAGGGTCTCAGGGCCTCTGGGTCTCTGTGTCTCAGGGTCTCACGACCTCAGGGACTCTGGGTCTCAGGGTCTCAGTGTCTCAGTGTCTCAGGGCCTCAGGGCCTCTGGGTCTCTGTGTCTCAGTGCCTCAGGGTCTCAGGGCCTATAGGTCTCAGGGTCTCAGTGCCTCAGGGTCTCAGGGCCTATAGGTCTCAGGGTCTCAGGGTCTCTGGGTCACTGGGTCTCTGTGTCTCAAGGTCTCAAGGCCTCTGGGTCTCTGGGTCTCTGGGTCTCTGGGTCTCAAGGTCTCAGGGCCTCTGGGTCTCTGGGTCTCTGAGTCACAGTGTCACAGTGTCTCAGGGTCTCAGGGTCTCAGGGCCTCTAGGTCTCAGGGTCTCTGTCCCTCAGGGTCTCTGGTCTCTGTGTCTCAGGGTCTCAGGGCCTCTGGGTCTCTGAGTCTCAATGTCTCAGTGTCTCAGGTTCTCAGGGTCTCAGGGCCTCTGGGTCTCAGGGTCTCAGTGTCTCAGGGTCTCAGGGCCTCTGGGTCTCTGTGTCTCAGTGCCTCTTGGTCTCAGGGTCTCAGTGTCTCAGTGTCTCAGTCTCTCAGTCTCTCAGGGTCTCAGGGCCTCTGGGTCTCAGGGTCTCAGTGTCTCAGTGTCTCAGAGTCTCAGTGCCTCTGGGTCTCAGTGTCTCTGAGTCTCAGTGTCTCAGGGTCTCACGGCCTCAGGGACACTGGGTCTTAGGGTCTCAGTGTCTCAGGCCCTCTGGGTCTCTGTGTCTCTGAGTCTCAGTGTCTCAGTGTCCCAGGGTCTCAGGGCCTCTGGGTCTCTGGGTCTCAGTATCTCAGTATCCCAGGGTCTCAGGGTCTCAGTGTCTCAGGGCCTCTGGGTCTCTGTGTCTCACTGTCTCAGGGCCTCTGGGTCACTGTCTCTCAGGGTCTCAGGGCCTCTCGGTCTCAGGGTCTCAGGATCTCTGGGTCTCTCTGTCTCAGGGCCTCTGTGTCTCTGGGTCTCTGGGTCTCAGGGTCTCAGGGCCCCTGGGTCTCTGTGTCTCAGGGTCTCAGGGCCTCTGGGTCTCTGGGTCTCAGTTTCTCAGTGTCTCAGGGTCTCAGGGACTCAGGGTCTCAGGGTCTCAGGGCCTCTCGGTCTCAGGGTCTCAGTGCCTCAGGGTCTCAGGGCCTATAGGTCTCAGGGTCTCTGGGTCTCTGGGTCTCAGGGCCTCTGGGTCTCTGGGTCTCAGGGTCTCAGGGCATCTGTGTCTCTGTGTCTCAGGGTCTCTGGGTCTCAGTATCTCAGTGTCCCAGGGTCTCAGGGTCTCAGGGCCTCTGGGTCTCTGTGTCTCACTGTCTCAGGGCCTTTGGGTCACTGTCTCTCAGGGTCTCAGGGCCTCTCGGTCTCAGGGTCTCAGGGTCTCTGGGTCTCTATGTCTCAGGGCCTCTGGGTCTCAGGGTCTCAGGGCCTCTGGGTCTCTGTGTCTCAGGGTCTCAGAGCCTTTGGGTCACTGTCTCTCAGGGTCTCAGGGCCTCTTGGTCTCAGGGTCTCAGGGTCTCTGGGTCTCTATGTCTCAGGGCCTCTGTGTCTCTGGGTCTCTGGGTCTCAGGGTCTCAGGGCCTGTAGGTCTCAGGGTCTCTGGGTCTCTGTGTCTCAGGGTCTCAGGGCCTCTGGGTCTCTGTGTCTCAGGGTCTCTGGGTCTCAGGGCCTCTGGATCTCTGAGTCACAGTGCCTCAGTGTCTCAGGGACTCAGGGTCTCAGTGTCTCAGAGTCTCAGGGCCTCTGGGTCTCAGGGCCTCTGGGTCTCTGTGTCTCATTGTCTCAGTGTCTCAGGCCCTCAGTCCCTGAGGGTCTCAGAGTCTCTGTGTCTCAGGTTCTCAGGGCCTCTGGGTCTCAGGGTCTCAGTGTCTCAGCGTCTCAGGGCCTCTGGGTCTCTGTGTCTCAGGGCCTCTTGGTCTCAGGATCTCTGTGTCTCTGGGTCTCAGGGCCTCTGGGTCTCTGAGTCTCAATGTCTCAATGTCTCATGGTCTCAGGGCTTCTGGGTCTCTGTATCTCAGGGCCTCTGGGTCTCTGGGTCTCAGTGTCTAAGGGTCTCAGGGCCTCTTGTCTCTGGGTCTCTGAGTCTCAATGTCTCAGTGTCTCTTGGTCTCAGTGTCTCTGTGTCTCAGTGTCTCAGAGTCTCAGTGTCTCTGTGTCTCCGTGTGTCTGTCTCTCAGTGTCTCTGTGCCTCAGTGTCTCAGAGTCTGAGCGTCTCTGTGTCTCTGTGCCTCTGTGTCTCTGTCTCTCAGTGTCTCAGTGTCTCCGAGTTTCATTGTCTCAGTGTCTTAGAGTCTCAGTGGCTCTGTGTCTCAGTGCCTCTGCGCCTCAGCGTCTCTGTGTCTCAGTGTCTCAGTGTCTCCGAGTCTCAGAGTCTCAGTGTCTCAGTGTCTCTGTGTCTCAGAGTCTCATTGTCTCAGTGTCTCAGAGTCTCAGTTTCTCAGTGTCTCTGTGCCTCAGTGTCTCAGTGTCTCAGAGACTCGGTGTCTCAGTGTCTCAATGTCTCAGTGTCTCTGTGTCTCTTGGTCTCAGTGTCTATGTGTCTCAATGTCTCTGTGTCTCAGTGTCTCAGATTCTCAGTGTCTCAGTGTCTCAGTGTCTCTGTGCCTCAGTGTCTCAGTGTCTCAGAGTCTCAGTGTCTCTGTGTCTCTGTGCCTCTGTGTCTCTGTGCCTAAGTGTCTCAGTGTCTCCGAGTTTCATTGTCTCAGTGTCTCAGAGTCTCAGTGCCCCTGCACCTCAGTGTCTCCGATTTCATTGTCTCAGTGTCTCAGAGTCTCAGTAACTCTGTGTCTCAGTGCCTCTGCGCCTCAGTGTCTCTGTGTCTCAGTGTGTCAGTGCCTCCGAGTCTCAGAGTCTCAGTGTCTCAGTGTCTCTGTGTCTCAGTGCCTCATTGTCTCAGTGTCTCAGCGTCTCAGTGTCTCTGTGTCCCTATGCCTCTGTGTCTCAGTACCTCATTGTCTCAGTGTCTCAGAGTCTCAGTAACTCTGTGTCTCAGTGCTTCTGCGCCTCAGTGTCTCTGTGTCCCAGTGTCTCAGTGCCTCCGAGTCACAGAGTCTCAGTTTCTCAGTGTCTCTGTGTCTCAGAGTCTCATTGTCTCAGTGTCTCAGAGTCTCAGTTTCTCAGTGTCTCTGTGTCTCAGTGTCTCAGAGTCTCAGTGTCTCAGTGTCTCAGTGTCTCTGTGCCTCGGTGTCTCAGTGTCTCATTGTCTCAGTGTCTCAGTGTTTCTGTGTCTCTGTGCCTCAGAGTCTCAGTGTCTCATTGTCTCAGTGTCTCAGGGTCTCAGAGTCTCAGTAACTCTGTGTCTCAGTGCCTCTGCGCCTCAGTGTCTCTGTGTCTCAGTGTCTCAGTGCCTCCGAGTCTCAGAGTCTCATTGTCTCAGTGTCTCGGAGTTTCAGTTTCTCAGTGTCCCTGTGCCTCGGTGTCTCAGTGTCTCGGTGTCTCAGGGTCTCAGTGTCTCTGTGTCTCTGTGCCTCAGTGTCTCAGAGTCTCAGAGTCTCAGTGTCTCTGTGTCTCTGTGTCCCAGTGTGTCTGTCTCTCAGTGTCTCTGTGCCTCAGTGTCTCAGTGTCTCAGAGTCTGAGTGTCTCTGTGTCTCTGTGCCTCTGTGTCTCTGTGCCTCAGTGTCTCAGTGTCTCAGAGGCTCCGTGTCTCTGTGTCTCTTGGTCTCAGTGTCTCAGTGTCTCTGTGTCTCTGTGCCTCAGTGTCTCAGAGTCTCAGAGTCTCAGTGTCTCTGTGTCTCTGTGTCCCAGTGTGTCTGTCTCTCAGTGTCTCTGTGCCTCAGTGTCTCAGTGTCTCAGAGTCTGAGTGTCTCTGTGTCTCTGTGCCTCTGTGTCTCTGTGTCTAAGTGTCTCAGTGTCTCCGAGTTTCATTGTCTCAGTGTCTTAGAGTCTCAGTGACTCTGTGTCTCAGTGCCTCTGCGCCTCAGTGTCTCTGTGTCTCAGTGTCTCCGAGTCTCAGAGTCTCAGTGTCTCAGTGTTTCTGTGTCTCAGAGTCTCATTGTCTCAGTGTCTCAGAGTCTCAGAGTCTCAGTTTCTCAGTGTCTCTGTGCCTCAGTGCCTCAGTGTCTCAGAGTCTCGGTGTCTCAGTGTCTCAATGTCTCAGTGTCTCTGTGTCTCTTGGTCTCAGTGTCTATGTGTCTCAATGTCTCTGTGTCTCAGTGTCTCAGATTCTCAGTGTCTCAGTGTCTCTGTGCCTCAGTGTCTCAGTGTCTCAGTGTCTCAGAGTCTCTGTGTCTCTGTGCCTCTGTGTCTCTGTGTCTAAGTGTCTCAGTGTCTCCGAGTTTCATTGTCTCAGTGTCTCAGAGTCTCAGTGCCCCTGCACCTCAGTGTCTCCGATTTCATTGTCTCAGTGTCTCAGAGTCTCAGTAACTCTGTGTCTCAGTGCCTCTGCGCCTCAGTGTATCTGTGTCTCAGTGTGTCAGTGCCTCCGAGTCTCAGAGTCTCAGTGTCTCTCTGTCTCAGTGCCTCTGTGTCTCAGTGCCTCAGTGTCTCAGTGTCTCAGCGTCTCAGTGTCTCTGTGTCCCTGTGCCTCTGTGTCTCTGTGTCTCAGTACCTCATTGTCTCAGTGTCTCAGAGTCTCAGTAACTCTGTGTCTCAGTGCCTCTGCGCCTCAGTGTCTCTGTGTCTCAGTGTCTCAGTGCCTCCGAGTCACAGAGTCTCAGTTTCTCAGTGTCTCTGTGTCTCTGTGTCTCAGAGTCTCATTGTCTCAGTGTCTCAGAGTCTCAGTTTCTCAGTGTCTCTGTGTATCTGTGTCTCAGTGTCCCAGTGTCTCAGTGTCTCAGAGTCTCAGTGTCTCTGTGCCTCGGTGTCTCGGTGTCTCAGGGTCTCAGTGTCTCTGTGTCTCTGTGTCTCAGTGTCTCTGTGTCTCAGTGTCTCAGTGTATCTGTGTCTCTGTGCCTCAGTGTCTCAGTGTTTCAGTGTCTCAGAGTCTCAGTACTCTGTGTCTCAGTGCCTCTGCGCCTCAGTGTCTCTGTGTCTCAGTGTCTCAGTGCCTCCGAGTCTCAGAGTCTCAGTGTCTCAGTGTTTCTGTGTCTCAGAGTCTCATTGTTTCTCAGTGTCTCTGTGCCTCATTGTCTCAGAGTCTCGGTGTCTAAGTGTCTCAATGTCTCAGTGTCTCTGTGTCTCTTGGTCTCAGTGTCTATGTGTCTCAATGTCTCTGTGCCTCAGTGTCTCATTGTCTCAGTGTCTCGGAGTCTCAGTTTCTCAGTGTCTCTGTGTCTCTGTGTCTCTGTGTCTCAGAATCTCAGTGTCTCTGTGTCTCTGTGTCTCAGTGCCTCTGTGTCTCAGTGTCTCAGTGTCTCTGTGTCTCTGTGTCTCTGTTCTCTGTGCCTCAGTGTCTCAGTGTCTCAGAGTCTCAGTGTCTCTGTGTCTCAGTTTCGCTGTGACTCAGTGTCTCAGTATCTCTGTGCCTCAGTGTCTCTGTGTCTCTGTGTCTCAGTGTCTCATTGCCTCTGTGCCTCAGTGTCTCAGAGTCTCAGTGTCTCTGTGTCTCTGTGCCTCTGTGTCTCTGTGCCTAAGTGTCTCAGTGTCTCCGAGTTTCATTGTCTCAGTGTCTCAGAGTCTCAGTGCCCCTGCACCTCAGTGTCTCCGATTTCATTGTCTCAGTGTCTCAGAGTCTCAGTAACTCTGTGTCTCAGTGCCTCTGCGCCTCAGTGTCTCTGTGTCTCAGTGTGTCAGTGCCTCCGAGTGTCAGAGTCTCAGTGTCTCTGTGTCTCAGTGTCTCTGTGTCTCAGCGTCTCAGCGTCTCTGTGTCCCTGTGCCTCTGTGTCTCTGTGTCTCAGTACCTCATTGTCTCAGTGTCTCAGAGTCTCAGTAACTCTGTGTCTCAGTGCCTCTGCGCCTCAGTGTCTCTGTGTCCCAGTGTCTCAGAGTCTGAGAGTCTCTGTGTCTCTGTGCCTCTGTGTCTCTGTGTCTAAGTGTCTCAGTGTCTCCGAGTTTCATTGTCTCAGTGTCTTAGAGTCTCAGTGACTCTTTGTCTCAGTGCCTCTGCGCCTCAGTGTCTCTGTGTCTCAGTGTCTCAGTGTCTCTGTGTCTCAGTGTCTCAGAATCTCAGTGTCTCTGCGTCTCTGTGTCTCAGTGCCTGTGTGTCTCAGTGTCTCTGTGTCTCTGTGTCTCAGTGTCTCAGTGTCTCTGTGTCTCTGTTCTCTGTGCCTCAGTGTCTCAGTGTCTCAGAGTCTCAGTGTCACTGTGTCTCAGTTTCGCTGTGACTCAGTGTCTCAGTATCTCTGTGCCTCAGTGTCTCAGAGTCTCTGTGTGTCTGTGTCTCTGTGTCTCAGTGTCTCATTGCCTCTGTGCCTTAGTGTCTCAGTGTCTCAGTGTCTCAGAGTCTCAGTTTCTCTGTGTCTCTGTGTCTCAGTGTCTCTGTGCCTCAGTGTCTCAGTGCATCTATGTCTCAGTGTCTCAGTGTCTCTGTGTCTTTGTGCCTCAGTGTCTAAGTGTCTCAGTGTCTCAGAGTCTCAGAGTCTCAGTGTATCTGTGACTCAGTGTCTCAGTGTCTCAGTTTCTCAGATTCTCATTTCTAAGTGTCTCTTTGTCTCTGTGTCTCAGTGTCTCTGTGCATCAGTGGCTCAGTGTCTCTGTGACTCTGTGTCTCAGATTCTCAGTGTCTCAGAGTCTCAGTGTCTCAGTGTCTCTGTCTCTCAGGATCTCTCTGTCTCTGTGTCTCAGTGTCTCTGAGTCTCCAGATCTCAGTGTCTCTGTGTCTCAGTGTCTCTGTGTCTCAGTGTCTCTGTGCATCAGTGTCTCAGTGTCTCTGTGACTCTATGTCTCAGATTCTCAGTGTCTCAGTGTCTCAGAGTCTCAGTGTCTCAGTGTCTCAGAGTCTCAGTGCCTCTGTGCCTCACTGTCTCAGTGCCTCAGTGTCTCAGTGCCTCTGTGCCTCACTGTCTCAGTGCCTCAGTGTCTCAGTGCCTCAGAGTCTCACTATCTCTGTGTCTCTCTGTCTCAGTGTCTCTGTGCCTCAGTGTGTCAGTGTCTCTGTGCCTCAGTGACTCAGAGTCTCAGTGTCTCAGTGTCTCTTTCTCTGTGCCTCAGTGTCTCAGTGTCTCAGTGTCTCAGAGTCTCAGTGTCTCTGTGTCTCAGTGTCTCATTGTCTCTGTGTCTCAGTGTCTCAGTGTCACTGTGTCTCAGTTTCTCAGTGTCTCAGTGTCTCTGTGTCTCGGTGCCTCAGTGTCTCAGTGTCCCAGTGTCTCAGTCTCTCAGTGTCTCTGTGTCTCAGTGTCTCTATGTCTCTGTGCTTCAGTGTCTCAGTGTCTCTGTGTCTCAGTATCACAGTGTCTCTGTGTCTCCGTGTCTCTGTGTCTCAGATTCTCAGTGTCTCAGTGTCTCTGTGCCTCAGTGTCCCCAGTGTCTCCGTGTCTCAGTGTCTCTGTGACTCAGTGTCTCAGTGTCTCAGTGCCTCTGTGTCTCTAAGCCTCAGAGTCTCACTATCTCTGTGTCTCTCTGTCTCAGTGTCTCTGTGCCTCAGTGTTTCAGTGTCTCTGTGCCTCAGTGTCTCAGAGTCTCAGTGTCTCAGTGTCTCAGAGTCTCAGTGTCTCTGTGTCTCTGTGCCTCTGTGCCTCAGTGTCTCAGTGTCTCAGCGTATCAGTATCCCAGTGTCTCTCAGTCTCAGTGTCCCAGTGTCTCTGTGTCTCAGTGTCTCAGTGTCACAGTGCCTCAGTGCCTCCCTGTCTCTGTGTCTCAGTGTCTCTGTGCCTCAGTGTCTCAGTGTATCAGTGCATCAGATTCTCAGAGTCTCTGTGTTTCAGTATGTCAGTGTCTCTGTGTCTCGGTGCCTCAGTGTCCCAGTGTCTCAGTGTCTCTGTGTCTCAGTGTCTCAGTGTCTCTGTGTCTCAGAGTCTCAGTATCTCAGTGTCTCAGTGTCTCAGTGGCTCTGTGCCTCAGTGTCCCAGTTTCTCAGTGTCGCAGATTCTCAGTATCTCTGTGTCTCAGTGTTTCTGTATTTCTGTGCCTCAGTGTCTCTGAGCCTCAGTGTCTCTGTGTCTCAGTGTCTCAGTGTCTCTGTGCCTCAGTGTCGCAGTGTCTCTGTGTCTCAGTGTCTCAGAGTCTCAGTGTTTCTGTGCCTCAGTGTCTCAGAGTCTCTGTGTCTCAGTGTCTCAGAGTCTCAAAGTCTCTGTTTCTCTGTGCCTCAGTGTCTCTGTGTCTCAATGCCTCAATGTCTCAGAATTGCAGTGTCTCACTGGCTCACATTCACAGTGTCTCTGTGTCTCTGTGCCTCAGAGTCTCAGTGTCTCTGTGTCTCAGTGTCTCTGTGCCTGAGTGTCTCAGTGTCTCTGTGCCTCAGTGTCTCAGTGTATCAGTGCCTCTTTGTCTCAGTGCCTCACAGTCTCACTATCTCTGTGTCTCTCTGTGTCAGTGTCTCTGTGCCTCAGTGTGTCAGTGTCTCTGTGCCTCAGTGTCTCAGTGTCTCAGTGTCTCTGTGCCTCAGTGTCCCAGTGTCTCAGTGTCTCTGTGTCATAGTGTCTCTGTGTCTCAGTTTCTCCGAGTCTCAGTGTCTGTCTGTCTCTGGTTTCAGTGTCTCAGTGTCTCTGTGTCTCAGTATCACAGTGTCTCTGTGTCTCAGTGTCTCAGAGTCTCAGATTCTCAGTGTCTCAGTGTCTCTGTGTCTCAGTGTCCCAGTGTCCCAGTGTCTCAGTGTCTCAGAGTCTCAGTGTCTCTGTGTCTCAGTGACTCTGTGCCTCAGTGTCTCAGTGCCTCTGTGTCTCAGTGCCTCAGAGTCTCACTATCTCTGTGTCTCTTTGTCTCAGTGTCTCTGTGCCTCAGTGTGTCAGTGTCTCTGTGCCTCAGTGACTCAGAGTCTCAGTGTCTCAGTGTCTCTGTGCCTCAGTGACTCAGAGTCTCAGTGTCTCAGTATCTCAGTGTCTCTGTGTCTCAGTGTCTCAGTGTCTCTGTGTCTCAGTGCTTCAGTGTCTCAGTGTCTCTGCGTCTCAGTATCACAGTGTCTCCGTGTCTCTGTGTCTCAGATTCTCAGTGTCGCAGTGTCTCTGTGCCTCAGTGTCTCAGTGTATCAGTGCATCAGATTCTCAGAGTCTCTGTGTCTCAGTATGTCAGTGTCTCTGTGTCTTGGTGCCTCAGTGTCTCAGTGTCCCAGTGTCTCAGTGTCTCTGTGTCTCTCTGTCTCTGTGTTTCTGTGTCTCAGTGTCTCTGTGCCTCAGTGTCTCAGTGTCTCTGAGTCTCAGTTACTCAGAGTCTCAGTCTCTCTCTGTCTCTGTGTTTCTGTGCCTCAGTGTCTCAGTGTCTCTGTGTCTCAGTATCATAGTGTCTCTGTGTCTCAGTGTCTCAGAGTCTCAGATTCTCAGTGTCTCAGTGTCTCTGTGCCTCAGTGACTCAGAGTCTCAGTGTCTCAGTATCTCAGTGTCTCTGTGTCTCAGTGTCTCTGTGTCTCAGTGCTTCAGTGTCTCAGTGTCTCTGCGTCTCAGTATCACAGTGTCTCCGTGTCTCCGTGTCTCTGTGTCTCAGATTCTCAGTGTCTCAGTGTCTCTGTGCCTCAGTGTCTCAGTGTATCAGTGCATCAGATTCTCAGAGTCTCTGTGTCTCAGTATGTCAGTGTCTCTGTGTCTTGGTGCCTCAGTGTCCCAGTGTCTCAGTGTCTCTGTGTCTCTCTGTCTCTGTGTTTCTGTGCCTCAGTGTCTCTGTGTCTCAGTGTCTCAGTATCTCAGTGTCTCTGTGTCTCAGTGTCTCTGTGCCTCAGTGTCTCTGTGTCTCAGTGTCTCAGTGTGTTTATGTCTCAGAGTCTCAGTGTCACTGTGCCTCCGTGTTACTGTGCATCCGTGTCTCAGTGTGTCAGTGTCTCTTTGCATCAGTTTCTCACTGTCTCAGAGTTTCAGAGTTTCAGTGTCACAGTCGCTCTGCGCCTCAGTGCCTCAGTGCCTCAGTGTCTCAGTTTCTCTCCGTCTCTGTGTCTCAGTGTCTCAGCATCTTAGTGTTTCTGTGTCTCTGTGTCTCTGTGTCTCAGTGTCTCAGTGTCTCCGAGTCTCAGAGTCTCAGTGTCTCAGTGTCTCAGTGCTTCAGTGTCTCATAGCCTCAGTGTCACTGTGTCTCAGTGTCTCTTTGTCTCTGTGTCTCAGTGTCTCAGTGTCTTAGTGTCTCAGTGTCTCATTGTCTCATTGTCTCAGTGTCTCAGAGTCTAGGTGTCTCTGTGTCTCTGCGTGTCTGTTTCTCAGTGTCTCTGTGTCTCAGTGTCTCTGTGCCTCCGTGTCTCAGTGTCTCTGTGTCTCAGTGTCTCAGTGTCTCAGAGTCTCAGTGCCTCTGTGTCTCAGTGTCTCTGTGCCTCAGTGTCTCAGTGTCTCAGAGTCTCTGTGTCTCAGTTTCTATGTGTTCCTGTGTCTCAGTGTCCCTGTGTCTCTGTGCCTCAGTGTCTCAGTGTCTCAGAGTCTCAATGTCTCTGTGTCTCTTTGTCTCAGTGTCTCTGTGTCTAAGTGTCTCAGTGTCTCCGAGTTCCTTGTCTCAGTGTGTCAGTGTCTCTGTGTCTCTGTGTCTCAGAGTCTCAGAGTCTCTGTGTCTCAGTGTCTCTGTGCCTCAGTGTCTCAGTGCCTCTATGTCTCAGTGTCTCTGTGTCTTTGTGCCTCAGTGTCTAAGTGTCTCAGTGTCTCAGAGTCTCAGTGTCTCAGTGTATCTGTCACTCAGTGTCTCAGTTTCTCAGATTCTCATTTCTCAGAGTCTCTTTGACTCTGTGTCTCAGTGTCTCTGTGCCTCAGTGTCTCAGTGTCTCAGAGTCTCACTTTCTCTGTGTCTCTGTGTCTCAGTGTCTCTGTGCCTCAGTGTCTCAGTGTCTCAGCGCCTCAGTGTCTCAGTGTCTCAGAGTCTCAGTGTCTCTGTGTCTCAGTGTCTCTGTGCCTGAGTGTCTCAGCGCCTCAGTGTCTCAGTGTCTCAGAGTCTCAGTGTCTCTGTGTCTCAGTGTCTCTGTGCCTGAGTGTCTCAGCGCCTCAGTGTCTCAGTGTCTCAGTTTCTCAGATTCTTATTTCTCAGTGTCTCTGTGCATCAGTGTCTCAGTTTCTCTGTGACTCTGTGTCTCAGATTCTCAGTGCCTCAGAGTTTCTGTGTCTCAGAGTCTCATTCTCAGTGTCTCAGAGTCTCATTGTCTCAGTTCTCTGTGTCTCAGTGTCTCTGTGTCTCTATGTCTCAGTGTCCCTGTGTCTCAGTGCCTCAATGTCTCCGTGTCTCACTGTCTCTGTATCTCAGTGTCTCATTGTCTCACCGTCTCAGTGTCTCTGTGTCTCAGTGTCTCTTTGCCTCACTGTATCTTTGTGTCAGTGTCTCAGAGTCCCTGTGTCTCAGTGTCTCAGTTGCTCAGTGTCTCAGTGTCTCAACATCTTAGTGTCTCAGTGTCTCAGTGTCTCTGTGTCTCAGTGTCTCTGTTCCTCAGTGTCTCAGTGTCTCTGTGTCTCATTGTCTCTGTCTCTCAGGATCTCTCTGTCTCTGTGCCTCAGTGTCTCTGAGTCTCCAGATCTCAGTGTCTCTGTGTTTCAGTGTCTCTGTGTCTCAGTGTCTCTGTGCATCAGTGTCTCAGTGTCTCTCTGACTCTGTGTCTCAGACTCTCAGTGTCTCAGTGTCTCAGAGTCTCTGTGTCTCAGTATCTCAGAGTTTCAGTGTCTCTGTGCCTCAGTGTCTCAGTGTGTCAGTGTCTCACAGTCTCTGCGTCTCAGTGTCTCTGTTCCTCAGTATCTCAGTGTCTCTGTGTCTCAGTGACTCTGTCTCTCAGGATCTCTCTGTCTCTGTGTCTCAGTGTCACTGAGTCTCCAGATCTCAGTGCCTCTGTGTCTCAGTGTCTCAGTGTCTCTGTGTCTCAGTGTCTCTGTGTCTCAGTGTCTCAGAGTCTCAGTGTCTCTCTGTCTCAGTTTCTCTGTGACTCAGTGTCTCAGTGTCTCTGTGCCTCAGGGTCTCAGTGTCTCAGAGTCTCTGTGTCTATGTGTCTCTGTTTCTCTTTGTCTCAGTGTGTCTGTGCCTCAGTGTCTCTGTGCATCTGTGCCTCAGTGTTTCTGTGTCTCAATGTCTCAGAGTCTCAGTGTCTCTTTGTCTCAGAGTCCCTGTGCCTCAGTGTCTCGGTGCCTCAGTGTATCTGTGTCACTGCGCCTCAGTGTCTCAGAGTCTCAGTGTCTCAGAGTCTCAGTGTCTCAGTGTCACTGTGTCTCTTTGTCTCAATGTCTCTGATTCTCAGTATCTCAGTGTCTCAGAGTCTCAGTGTCCCTGTGTCTCAGTGTCTCTGTGTCTCTGTGCCTCTGTGTCTCTATGTCTCAGTGTCTCAGCGTCTCCGAGTTTCATTGTCTCAGTGTCTCAGTGTCTCAGTGTCTCAGAGTCTCAGAGTCTCTGTGTCTCATTGTCTCTGTCTCTCAGGATCTCTCTGTCTCTGTGCCTCATTGTCTCTGAGTCTCCAGATCTCAGTGTCCCTGTGTCTCAGTGCCTCAATGTCTCCGTGTCTCACTGTCTCTGTATCTCAGTGTCTCATTGTCTCACCGTCTCAGTGTCTCTGTGTCTCAGTGTCTCTTTGCCTCACTGTATCTGTGTGTCAGTGTCTCAGAGTCTCTGTGTCTCAGTGTCTCAGTTGCTCAGTGTCTCAGTGTCTCAACATCTTAGTGTCTCAGTGTCTCAGTGTCTCTGTGTCTCAGTGTCTCTGTTCCTCAGTGTCTCAGTGTCTCTGTGTCTCATTGTCTCTGTCTCTCAGGATCTCTCTGTCTCTGTGCCTCAGTGTCTCTGAGTCTCCAGATCTCAGTGTCTCTGTGTTTCAGTGTCTCTGTGTCTCAGTGTCTCTGTGCATCAGTGTCTCAGTGTCTCTCTGACTCTGTGTCTCAGACTCTCAGTGTCTCAGTGTCTCAGAGCCTCTGTGTCTCAGTATCTCAGAGTTTCAGTGTCTCTGTGCCTCAGTGTGTCAGTGTGTCAGTGTCTCACAGTCTCTGCGTCTCAGTGTCTCTGTTCCTCAGTATCTCAGTGTCTCTGTGTCTCAGTGACTCTGTCTCTCAGGATATCTCTGTCTCTGTGCCTCAGTGTCTCTGAGTCTCCAGATCTCAGTGCCTCTGTGTATCAGTGTCTCTGTGTCTCAGTGTCTCAGTGTCTCAGTGTCTCTGTGTCTCAGTTTCTCTCTGACTCAGTGTCTCAGTGTCTCTGCGCCTCAGGGTCTCAGTGTCTCAGAGTCTCTGTGTCTCTGTGTCTATGTGTCTCTGTGTCTCTTTGTCTCAGTGTGTCTGTGCCTCAGTGTCTCAGTGTCTCTGTGCATCTGTGCCTCAGTGTTTCTGTGTCTCAATGTCTCAGAGTCTCAGTGTCTCTTTGTCTCAGAGTCCCTGTGCCTCAGTGTATCTGTGTCTCTGCGCCTCAGTGTCTCAGAGTCTCAGTGTCTCAGAGTCTCAGTGTCTCAGTGTCTCTGTGTCTCAGTGTCTCTGTGTCTCTGTGCCTCTGTGTCTCTGTGTCTCGTCTCAGTGTCTCCGAGTTTCATTGTCTCAGTGTCTCAGTGTCTCAGAGTCTCAGAGTCTCTGTGTCTCAGTGTCTCTGTGCCTCAGTGTCTCAGTGCCTCTATGTCTAAGTGACTCAGTGTCTCAGTGTCTCAGATTCTCATTTCTCAGTGTCACTTTGTCTCTGTGCCTCAGTGTCTCAGTGTCTCATAGTCTCAGTTTATCTGTGTCTCTGAGTCTCAGTGTCTGTGTGCCTCAGTGTCTCAGTGTGTCTGTGTCTCTGTGTCTCGGTGTCTCAGTGTCTCTGTGTCTCAGTGTCTCAGAGTCTCAGTGTCTTGTGTCTCAGTGTCTCTGTACCTCAGTGTCTCAGTGTCTCAGTTTCTCAGAGTCTGTGTGTCTCAATGTCTCAGTGAATCTGTGTTTCTGTGTCTCTGTGCCTCAGTGTCTCAGTGTCTCAGAGTCTTAGTTTCTCAGTGTCTCAGTGTCTCTGTGTCTCAGTGTCTCTGTGCCCCTGTGCCTCAGTATCTGTGCTTCAGTGTCTCAGAATCACAGTGACTCTGCATCTCAGTATCTATGTTTCTCAGTATCTCAGTGTCTCTGTGTCTCAGAGTCGCAGTGTTTCTTTGTCTCATTGTCTCTGTGCCTCAGTGTCTCAGTGTCTCAGAGTCTCAGTGTCTCAGTGTCTCAGTGTCTCTGTGTCTCAGTGTCCCTGTGTCTCAGTGCCTCAATGTCTCTGTGTCTCAGTGTCTCAGATCTCAGTAACTCTGTGTCTCTATCTCAGCGTCTCATTGTCTCACCATCTCAGTGTCTCTGTGTCTCAGTGCCTCAGACTCACACTGCCTCAGAGTCTCTGTTTCTCTGTGCCTCAGTGTCTCTGTGTCTCAATGTCTCAGAATTTCAGTGTCTCAATGTCTCAGTTTCTCAGTGTCTCTGTGTCTCTGTGTCTCAGTGTCTCAGTGTCTCAGAGTCTCAGTGTCTCTGTGTCTCTGTGTCTCTGTGCCTGAGTGTCTCAGCGCCTCAGTGTCTCAGTGTCTCAGAGTCACAGTTTCTCTGTGTCTCTATGTCTCAGTGTCTCGGTGCCTCAGTGTCTCAGTGTCTCTGTGTCTTTGTGCCTCAGTGTCTAAGTGTCTCAGTGTCTAAGTGTCTCAGGGTGTCAGTGTATCTGTGACTCAGTGTCTCAGTTTCTCAGATTCTCATTTCTCAGTGTCTTTTTGTCTCTATGTCTCAGTGTCTCGGTGCCTCAGTGTCTCAGTGTCTCTGTGTCTTTGTGCCTCAGTGTCTAAGTGTCTCAGTGTCTCAGTGTCTCAGGGTGTCAGTGTATCTGTGACTCAGTGTCTCAGTTTCTCAGATTCTCATTTCTCAGTGTCTTTTTGTCTCTATGTCTCAGTGTCTCTGTGCATCAGTGTCTCAGTGTATCTGTGACTCTGTGTCTCAGATTCTCAGTGTCTCAGTGTCTCAGTGTTTCTGTGTCTCAGTGTCTCAGAGTCTCAGTGTCTCTGTGTCTCAGTGTCTCTGTGCCTCAGTGTCTCAGTGTGTCAGTGTCTCAGAGTCTCTGTCTCAGTGTCTCAGTGTCTCTGTTCCTCAGTGTCTCAGTGTCTCTGTGTCTCAGTTTCTCTGTCTCTCAGAATCTCTCTGTCTCTGTGTCTCAGTGCCTCTGAGTCTCCAGATCTCAGTGTCTCTGTGTCTCTGTGTCTCTGTGTCTCAGAGTCTCAGTGTCTCAGTGTCTCTGTGTCTCAGTTTCTCTGTGACTCAGTGTCTCAGTGTCTCTGTGCCTCAGGGTCTCAGTGTCTCAGAGTCTCTGTGTCTCTGTGTCTCAGTGTCTCTGTGTCTCAGTGTCTCTGTGTCTCAGAGTCTCAGAGTCTCAGTGATTCTGTGTCTCTGTGTCTCAGTGTCTCAGCTTCTCACCGTCTCAGTGTTTCTGTGTCTCAGTGTCTCAGTGTCTCTGTGCCTCAGTGTCTCAGTGTCTCAGTGCCTCAGTGTCTCAGTGTCTCACAGTCTCTGTGTCTCTGTGACTCAGTGCCTCTGTTTCTCTGTGCCTCAGTGTCTCTGTGTCTCAGTGTCTCAGAATTTCAGTGTCTCAATGACTATGTTTCTCAGTGTCTCTGTGCCCCAGTGTCTCAGAGTGTCAGTGTCTCTGCGTCTCCTTGAATCCGTGTCTCAGTGTCTCAGTGCCTCAGTGTCTCAGTTTCTCAGACTCTCAGTGTCTCTGTGTCTCAGTGTCTCTGTGCCTCAGTGTCTCGGCGTCTCAGTGTCAAAGAGACTCAGTTTCTCTTTGTGTCTCTCTGTCTCAGTGTCTCTATGTCTCTTTGTCTCAGTGTCTCTGTGCCTCAGTGCCTCTGTCTCTCTGTGTCTCAATGTCTCAGTGTCTCTGTGCCTCAGTGTCTCAGTGTCTCTGTGCCTCAGTGTCTCAGTGTCTCAGCATCTTAGTGTCTCTGTCTCTCTGTGTCTCAGTGTCTCAGTGTCTCCGAGTCTCAGAGTCTCAGTGACTCAGTGTCTCAGAGTCTCTGTGTCTCAGTGTCTCTGTGCCTCAGTGTCTCAGTGTCTCACAGTCACAGTGTCTCTGTGTCTCTATGTCTCAGTGTCCCTGTGTCTCAGTGCTTTAATGTCTCTGTGTCTCAGTGTCTCAGATCTCAGTGACTCTGTGTCTCTGTATCTCAGTGTCTCATTGTCTCACCGTCTCAGTGTCTCTGTGTCTCAGTGCCTCAGACACTCACTGCCTCAGAGTCTCTGTTTCTCTGTGCCTCAATGTCTCTGTGTCTCAATGTCTCAGAATTTCAGTGTCTCAATGTCTCAGTTTCTCAGTGTCTCTGTGTCTCTGTGCCTCAGTGTCTCAGTGTCTCAGTGTCTCAGAGTCTCAGTGTCTCTGTGTCTCCTAGACTCCGTGTCTCATTGTCTCTGTGCTTCAGTGTCTCAGTGTCTCAGTGTCTCTGTGTCTCAGTGTCTCTGTGCCTGAGTGTCTCAGCGCCTCAGTGTCTCAGTGTCTCAGAGTCTCAGTGTCTCTGCGTCTCAGTGTCTCTGTGCCTGAGTGTCTCAGCACCTCAGTGTCTCAGTGTCTCAGTTTCTCTGTGTCTCAGTGTCTCTGTGGATCTGTGTCTCAGTGCCTCGATGTCTCAGTGTCTCAGTGTCTCTGTGTCTTTGTGCCTCAGTGTCTAAGTGTCTCAGTGTATCTGTGACTCAGTGTCTCAGCGTCTCAGTTTCTCCGATTCTCATTTCTCAGTGTCTCTTTGTCTCTGTGTCTCGGTGTCTCTGTGCATCAGTGTCTCAGTGTGTCAGTGTCTCAGAGTCTCTGTGTCTCAGTGTCTCAGTGTCTCTGTTCCTCAGTGTCTTAGTGTCTCTGTGTCTCAGTGTCTCTGTCTCTCAAGATCTCTCTGTCTCTTTGTCTCAGTGTCTCTGTGCCTCAGTGCCTCAGTGTCTCAGAGCCTCAGTGTCTCAGTGCCTCAGTGTCTCTGCCTCTCTGTGTCTCAATGTCTCAGTGTCTCTGTGCCTCAGTGTCTCAGTGTCTCAGTGTCTCAGCATCTTAGTGTCTCTGTGTCTCTGTGTCTCAGTGTCTCGGTGTCTCGATGACTCAGAGTCTCAGTGTCACTGTGCCTCAGTGTCACTGTGCCTCTGTGTCACAGTGTTTCGATGTCTCAGCGTCTCAGTGCCTCTGCGCCTCAGTGTCTCTGTGTCTCAGTGTCTCAGTGTCACCGAATCTCAGAGACACAGTGTCTCAGTGTCTCATTCTCAGTGTCTCAGAGTCTCAGTGTCTCGGTGTCTCTGTGTCTCAGTGTCTCTGTGCCTCAGTGTCTCAGTGTCTCAGACTCTCAGTGTCTCTGTGTCTCTGTGCCTTGGTGTCTCAGTTTCTCAGTCTCTCAGAGTCTCGGAGTCTCGATGTCTCAGAGTCTCAGTGTCACTGTGCCTCAGTGTCACTTTGCCTCCGTGTCTCAGTGTGTCGATGTCTCAGAGTCTCAGTGCCTCTGTGCATCAGTGTCTGTGTCTCAGTGTCTCAGTGTCTCAGTGTCTCTGTGCCTGAGTGTCTCAGCGCCTCAGTGTCTCAGTGTCTCAGAGTCTCAGTGTCTCTGCGTCTCAGTGTCTCTGTGCCTGAGTGTCTCAGCACCTCAGTGTCTCAGTGTCTCAGTTTCTCTGTGTCTCAGTGTCTCTGTGGATCTGTGTCTCAGTGCCTCGATGTCTCAGTGTCTCAGTGTCTCTGTGTCTTTGTGCCTCAGTGTCTAAGTGTCTCAGTGTATCTGTGAGTCAGTGTCTCAGTGTCTCAGTTTCTCCGATTCTCATTTCTCAGTGTCTCTTTGTCTCTGTGTCTCGGTGTCTCTGTGCATCAGTGTCTCAGTGTGTCAGTGTCTCAGAGTCTCTGTGTCTCAGTGTCTCAGTGTCTCTGTTCCTCAGTGTCTCTGTTCCTCAGTGTCTCAGTGTCTCTGTGTCTCAGTGTCTCTGTCTCTCAAGATCTCTCTGTCTCTTTGTCTCAGTGTCTCTGTGCCTCAGTGTCTCAGTGTCTCAGAGCCTCAGTGTCTCAGTGCCTCAGTGTCTCTGCCTCTCTGTGTCTCAATGTCTCAGTGTCTCTGTGCCTCAGTGTCTCAGTGTCTCAGTGTCTCAGCATCTTAGTGTCTCTGTGTCTCTGTGTCTCAGTGTCTCGGTGTCTCGATGACTCAGAGTCTCAGTGTCACTGTGCCTCAGTGTCACTGTGCCTCTGTGTCACAGTGTTTCGATGTCTCAGCGTCTCAGTGCCTCTGCGCCTCAGTGTCTCTGTGTCTCAGTGTCTCAGTGTCACCGAATCTCAGAGACACAGTGTCTCAGTGTCTCATTCTCAGTGTCTCAGAGTCTCAGTGTCTCAGTGTCTCAGAGTCACAGTGTCTCTGTGTCTCAGTGTCTCTGTGTCTCAGTGTCTCAGACTCTCAGTGTCTCTGTGTCTCTGTGCCTTGGTGTCTCAGTTTCTCAGTCTCTCCGAGTCTCGGAGTCTCGATGTCTCAGAGTCTCAGTGTCACTGTGCCTCAGTGTCACTTTGCCTCCGTGTCTCAGTGTGTCGATGTCTCAGAGTCTCAGTGCCTCTGTGCATCAGTGTCTGTGTCTCAGTGTCTCAGTGTATCAGTGTCTCTGTGTCTCATTGTCTCTGTGCCTCAGTGTATCAGTGTCTCAGAGTCTCAGTGTCTCTGTGTCTCTGTGTCTCAGTGTCTCAGAGTCTCAGAGTCTCAGTGATTCTGTGTCGCTGTGTCTCAGTGTCTCAGCTTCTCACCGTCTCAGTGTTTCTGTGTCTCAGTGTCTCAGTGTCTCTGTGCCTCAGTGTCTCAGTGTCTCTGTGCCTCAGTGTCTCAGTGTCTCAGTGTCTCAGAGTCTCTGTGTCTCTGTGACTCAGTGCCTCTGTTTCCCTGTGCCTCAGTGTCTCTGTGTCTCAGTGTCTCAGAATTTCAGTGTCTCAATGACTATGTTTCTCAGTGTCTCTGTGCCCCAGTGTCTCATAGTGTCAGTGTCTCTGCGTCTCCTTGACTCCGTGTCTCAGTGTCTCAGGGCCTCAGTGTCTCTACATCTCAGTGTCTCTGTGTCTCAGTGTCTCAGGGACTCAGTTTCTTTGTGTCTCTGTGACTCAGTGTCTCTGTGCCTCTGTGTCTTAGTGTCTCTGTGTCTCAGTGTCTCAGAGTCTCTGTGTCTCTGTGCCGCAGTGTCTTAGTGTCTTTGTGTCTCAGTGTCTCTGTGTCTCTTTGTCTCAGTGTCTCTGTGCCTCAGTGTCTCTGTCTCTCTGTGTCTCAGTGTCTCAGTGCCTCTGTGCCTCAGTGTCTCAGTGTCTCAGCATCTTAGTGTCTCTGTGTCTCTGTGTCTCAGTGTCTCAGTGTCTCCGAGTCTCAGAGTCTCAGTGTCTCAGTGACTTAGTGTCTCAGAGTCTCTGTGTCTCAGTGTATCAGAGTCTAATTCTCAGTGTCTCAGAGTCTCAGTGCCTCAGTGTCTCAGTGTCTCTGTGCCTCAGTGTCTCAGTGTCTCAGTGTCTCAGTGTCTCAGAGTCACAGTGTCTCTGTGTCTCTATGTCTCAGTGTCCCTGTGTCTCAGTGTCTCTATGTCTCAGTGTCCCTGCGTCTCAGTGCCTCAGTGTCTCAGTGTCTCAGAGTCTCAGTGTCTCTGCGTCTCAGTGTCTCTGTGCCTGAGTGTCTCAGCACCTCAGTGTCTCAGTGTCTCAGTTTCTCTGTGTCTCAGTGTCTCTGTGGATCTGTGTCTCAGTGCCTCGATGTCTCAGTGTCTCAGTGTCTCTGTGTCTTTGTGCCTCAGTGTCTAAGTGTCTCAGTGTATCTGTGAGTCAGTGTCTCAGTGTCTCAGTTTCTCCGATTCTCATTTCTCAGTGTCTCTTTGTCTCTGTGTCTCGGTGTCTCTGTGCATCAGTGTCTCAGTGTGTCAGTGTCTCAGAGTCTCTGTGTCTCAGTGTCTCAGTGTCTCTGTTCCTCAGTGTCTCTGTTCCTCAGTGTCTCAGTGTCTCTGTGTCTCAGTGTCTCTGTCTCTCAAGATCTCTCTGTCTCTTTGTCTCAGTGTCTCTGTGCCTCAGTGTCTCAGTGTCTCAGAGCCTCAGTGTCTCAGTGCCTCAGTGTCTCTGCCTCTCTGTGTCTCAATGTCTCAGTGTCTCTGTGCCTCAGTGTCTCAGTGTCTCAGTGTCTCAGCATCTTAGTGTCTCTGTGTCTCTGTGTCTCAGTGTCTCGGTGTCTCGATGACTCAGAGTCTCAGTGTCACTGTGCCTCAGTGTCACTGTGCCTCTGTGTCACAGTGTTTCGATGTCTCAGCGTCTCAGTGCCTCTGCGCCTCAGTGTCTCTGTGTCTCAGTGTCTCAGTGTCACCGAATCTCAGAGACACAGTGTCTCAGTGTCTCATTCTCAGTGTCTCAGAGTCTCAGTGTCTCAGTGTCTCAGAGTCACAGTGTCTCTGTGTCTCAGTGTCTCTGTGTCTCAGTGTCTCAGACTCTCAGTGTCTCTGTGTCTCTGTGCCTTGGTGTCTCAGTTTCTCAGTCTCTCCGAGTCTCGGAGTCTCGATGTCTCAGAGTCTCAGTGTCACTGTGCCTCAGTGTCACTTTGCCTCCGTGTCTCAGTGTGTCGATGTCTCAGAGTCTCAGTGCCTCTGTGCATCAGTGTCTGTGTCTCAGTGTCTCAGTGTATCAGTGTCTCTGTGTCTCATTGTCTCTGTGCCTCAGTGTATCAGTGTCTCAGAGTCTCAGTGTCTCTGTGTCTCTGTGTCTCAGTGTCTCAGAGTCTCAGAGTCTCAGTGATTCTGTGTCGCTGTGTCTCAGTGTCTCAGCTTCTCACCGTCTCAGTGTTTCTGTGTCTCAGTGTCTCAGTGTCTCTGTGCCTCAGTGTCTCAGTGTCTCTGTGCCTCAGTGTCTCAGTGTCTCAGTGTCTCAGAGTCTCTGTGTCTCTGTGACTCAGTGCCTCTGTTTCCCTGTGCCTCAGTGTCTCTGTGTCTCAGTGTCTCAGAATTTCAGTGTCTCAATGACTATGTTTCTCAGTGTCTCTGTGCCCCAGTGTCTCATAGTGTCAGTGTCTCTGCGTCTCCTTGACTCCGTGTCTCAGTGTCTCAGGGCCTCAGTGTCTCTACATCTCAGTGTCTCTGTGTCTCAGTGTCTCTGTGCCTCAGTGTCTCTGTGTCTCAGTGTCTCAGGGACTCAGTTTCTTTGTGTCTCTGTGACTCAGTGTCTCTGTGCCTCTGTGTCTTAGTGTCTCTGTGTCTCAGTGTCTCAGAGTCTCTGTGTCTCTGTGCCGCAGTGTCTTAGTGTCTTTGTGTCTCAGTGTCTCTGTGTCTCTTTGTCTCAGTGTCTCTGTGCCTCAGTGTCTCTGTCTCTCTGTGTCTCAGTGTCTCAGTGCCTCTGTGCCTCAGTGTCTCAGTGTCTCAGCATCTTAGTGTCTCTGTGTCTCTGTGTCTCAGTGTCTCAGTGTCTCCGAGTCTCAGAGTCTCAGTGTCTCAGTGACTTAGTGTCTCAGAGTCTCTGTGTCTCAGTGTATCAGAGTCTAATTCTCAGTGTCTCAGAGTCTCAGTGCCTCAGTGTCTCAGTGTCTCTGTGCCTCAGTGTCTCAGTGTCTCAGTGTCTCAGTGTCTCAGAGTCACAGTGTCTCTGTGTCTCTATGTCTCAGTGTCCCTGTGTCTCAGTGTCTCTATGTCTCAGTGTCCCTGTGTCTCAGTGCCTCAATGTCTCTGTGTCTCAGATCTCAGTGACTCTGTGTCTCTGTATCTCAGTGTCTCATTGTCTCACCGTCTCAGTGTCTCAGTGCCTCAGACACTCACTGCCTCAGAGTATCTGTGTCTCTGTGCCTCAGTGTCTCAGTATCTCAGTGTCTCAGAGTCTCAGTGTCTCTGTGTCTCCTAGAATCCGTGTCTCATTGTCTCTGTGTCTCAGTGTCTCAGACTCTCTGTGTCCCTGTGTCTCTGTGCCTCGGTGTCTCAGTTTCTCAGTTTCTCAGAGTCTCGGTGTCTCGATGTCTCAGAGTCTCAGTGTCACTGTGCCTCAGTGTCACTGTGCCTCCGTGTCTCAGTGTGTCGATGTCTCAGAGTCTCAGTGCCTCTGTGCCTCTGTGCATCAGTGTCTGTGTCTCAGTGTCTCAGAGTCTCAGTGTCTCTGTGTCTCTGTGTCTCAGTGTCTCAGTGTCTCAGAGTCTGAGTCTCAGTGATTCTGTGTCTCAGTGTCTCAGTGTCTCTGTGCCTCAGTGTCTCAGTGTCTCAGTGTCTCTGTGCCTCAGTGTCTCTGTGTCTCTGTGTCTCTGTGACTCAGTGCCTCTGTTTCTCTGTGCCTCAGTGTCTCTGTGTCTCAGTGTCTCAGAATTTCAGTGTCTCAATGACTCTGTGTCTCAGTGTCTCTGTGCCCCAGTGTCTCAGAGTGTCAGTGTCTCTGCGTCTCCTTGACTCCGTGTCTCAGTGTCTCAGTGCCTCAGTGTCTCTGCATCTCAGTGTCTCTGTGTCTCAGTGTCTCTGTGCCTCAGTGTCTCTGTGACTCAGTGTCTCTGTGCCTCTGTGTCTTAGTATCTCTGTGTCTCAGTGTCTCAGAGTCTCTGTGTCTCTGTGCCTCAGTGTCTTAGTGTCTTTGTTTATCAGTGTCTCTGTGTCTCTTTGTCTAAGTGTCTCTGTGCCTCAGTGTCTCTGTCTCTCTGTGTCTCAATGTCTCAGTGTCTCTGTGCCTCAGTGTCTCAGTGTCTCAGCATCTTAGTGTCTCTTTGTCTCAGTGTCTCCGAGTCTCAGAGTCTCAGTGACTCAGTGTCTCAGAGTCTCTGTGTCTCAGTGTCTCAGCTTCTCACCGTCTCAGTGTTTTGTGTCTCAGTGTCTCAGTGTCTCAGACTGTCACTGTCCCAGTGTCTCTGTGCTTCAGTGTCTCAGTGTCTCTGTGCCTCAGTGTCTCAGTGTCTCAGAGTCTCTGTGTCTCTGTGACTCAGTGCCTCTGTTTCTCTGTGCCTCAGTGTCTCTGTGCCCCATTGTCTCAGAGTGTCAGTGTCTCAGAGTCTCAGTGTCTCTGCGTCTCCTTGACTCTGTGTCTCAGTGCCTCAGTGTCTCAGAGTGCCAGTGTCTCTGAGTCTCAGTGTCTCTGCGTCTCCTTGACTCTGTGTCTCAGTGTCTCAGTGTGTCGATGTCTCAGAGTCTCAGTGGCTCTGTGCCTCTGTGCATCAGTGTCTGTGTCTCAGTGTCTCAGAGTATCAGTGTCTCTGTGTCTCAGTGTCTCTGTGTCTCAGTGTCTCAGCTTCTCACCGTCTCAGTGTTATGTGTCTCAGTGTCTCAGTGTCTCAGACTGTCACTGTCCCAGTGTCTCTGTGCTTCAGTGTCTCAGTGTCTCTGTGCCTCAGTGTCTCAGTGTCTCAGAGTCTCTGTGCCTCAGTGTCTCTGTGCCCCAGTGTCTCAGAGTGTCAGTGTCTCAGAGTCTCAGTCTCTCTGCGTCTCCTTGAATCTGTGTCTCAGTGCCTCAGTGTCTCAGTGTCTCAGTGCCTCAGTGTCTCTGTGTCTCAGTTTCTCTGTGCCTCAGTGTCTCTGTGTCTCTGTATCTCAGTGTCTCTGTGTCTCAATGTCTCAATGTCTCTCTCTCATTGTCTCAGAGTCTCAGTGACTCTGTATCTCTGTGTCTCAGAGTCTCATAGTCTCAGTGTCTCTGTGTCTCTGTATCTCAGTGTCTCTGTGTCTCTGTGTCGCAGTGTCTCAAAGTCTCTGTCTCAGTGTCTCAGAGTCTCACTGACTCTGTGGCTCTGTGTCTCAGTGCCTCAGTGTCTCTGTGTCTCCTTGACTCCGTGTCTCAGTGTCTCTGTGTCTCTGTGCCTCAGTATCTCAGTGTCTCAGTGTGTCAGTGTCTCTGTGCCTCTGTGTCTTAGTGTCTCTGAGTCTCAGTGTCTCAGAGTCTCTGTGTCTCTGTGCCTCAGTGTCTCAGTGTGTCAGTGTCTCAGAGTCTCAGTGTCTCTGTATCACTTTGTCTCAGAGTCCCTGTGCCTCAGTGTCTCGGTGCCTCAGTGTATCTGTGTGTCTGTGCCTCAGTGTCTCAGAGTCTCAGTGTCTCTGTGTCTCTGTGCCTCAGTGTCTCAGTGTCTCAGTGTCTCAGTGTCTCAGCATTTTTGTGTCGCTGTGTCTCTGTGCATCTGTGTCTCTGTGTCTCAGAGTCTCAGTGTCTCCGAGTTTCAATGTCTCAGTGTCTCAGTGTCTCAGAGTCTCAGTGTCTCTGTGTCTCAGTGCCTCTGCGCCTCAGTGTCTCTGTGTCTCAGTGCCTCTGCGCCTTAGTGTCTCTGTGTCTCAGTTTCTCAGTGTCTCCGAATCTCAGTGGCACAGTGTCTCAGTGTCTCAGAGTCTCTGTGTCTCAGAGTCTCATTCTCAGTGTCTCAGTGTCTCAGTGCCCCGGTGTCTCAGTTTCTCAGTGTCTCAGTGTCTCGTTGTCTCGATGTCTCAGAGTCTCTGTGTCACTGTGCCTCAGTGTCACTGTGCCTCCGTGTCTCAGTGTGTCGATCTCTCAGAGTCTCAGTGCCTCTGAGCCTCTGTGCCTCAGTGTCTGTGTGTCAGTGTCTCAGAGTATCAGTGTCTCTGTGTCTCAGTGTCTCTGTGTCTCAGTGTCTCAGTGTCTCTGTGTCTCAGTGTCTCAGTGTCTCAGAGTCTCAGAGTCTCAGTGATTCTGTGTCTCTGTGTCTCTGTGTCTCAGCTTCTCACCGTCTCAGTGTTTCTGTGTCTCAGTGTCTCAGTTTCTCTGTGCCTCAGTGTCTCAGTGTATCAGTGCCTCAGTGTCTCAGTGTCTCACAGTCTCTGTGTCTCTGTGACTCAGTGCCTCTGTTTGTCTGTGCCTCAGTGTCTCAGAATTTCAGTGCTCAATGACTCAGTGTCTCAGTGTCTCTGTGCCCCAGTGTCTCAGAGTGTCAGTGTCTCTGCGTCACAGTGTCACTGTACCTCAGTGTCCCTACGTCTCAGTGTCTCTGTGTCTCAGTGTCTCTGTGCCTCAGTGTCTCTGCGTCTCAGTGTCTCAGAGACTCAGTTTCTCTATGTCTCTGTGTCTCAGTGTCTCTGTGCCTCTGTGTCTTAGTGTCTCTGAGTCTCAGTGTCTCAGAGTCTCTGTGTCTCTGTGCCTCAGTGTCTCAGTGTGTCAGTGTCTCAGAGTCTCTGTGTCTCAGTGTCTCAGTGTCTCTGTTCCTCAGTGTCTCAGTGACCCTGTGTCTCAGTGCCTCAGTGTCTCTGTCTCTCAGGATCTCTCTGTCTCTGTGTCTCAGTGTCTCAGTGTGCCAGTGTCTCAGAGTCTCAGTGTCTCAGTGTCTCAGTGTCTCTGTGCCTCATTGTCTCTGTGTCTCAGTGTCTCTGTCTCTCAGGATCTCTCTGTCTCTGTGTCTCAGTGTCTCAGTGTGCCAGTGTCTCAGAGTCTCAGTGTCTCAGTGTCTCTGTGCCTCATTGTCTCTGTGTCTCAGTGTCTCTGTCTCTCAGGATCTCTCTGTCTCTGTGTCTCAGTGTCTCAGTGTCTCTGTGCCTCAGTGTCTCAGTTTCTCAGCGTCTCTGTATCTCAGTGTCTTAGTGTCTCAGAGTCCCAGTGTCTCTGTGTCTCAATGCCTCAGACTCTCAGTGACTCTGTGTCTCAGTGTCTATGTGTCTCAGTATCTCAGTGTCTCTGTGTCTCAATGTCTCCGAGTCTCAGAGTCTCAGTGTCTCTGTGTCTCAATGTCTCCGAGTCTCAGAGTCTCAGTGTCTCTGTGCCTCAGTGTCTCAGTGCGTCAGTGTCTCTGTGTCTCGGTGTCTCAGGATCTCTCTGTCTCTGTGTCTCAGTGTCTCTGAGTCTCCAGATCTCAGTGTCACTGTGTCTCAGTGTCTCTGTGTCTCAGTGTCTCTGTGCATCAGTGTCTCAGTGTCTCTGTGTCTCATTGTCTCTGGGCCCCAGCGTCTCTGTGTCTCAGTGTCTCTGTGTCTCTTTGTCTCAGTGTCTCAGTGTCTCAGTGTCTCTGTGTCTCAGTGTCTCAGTGTCTCAGAGTCTCAGAGTCTCAGTGATTCTGTGTCTCTGTGTCTCAGTGTCTCAGCTTCTCACCGTCTCAGTGTTTCTGTGTCTCAGTGTCTCAGTTTCTCTGTGCCTCAGTGTCTCAGTGTATCAGTGCCTCAGTGTCTCAGTGTCTCACAGTCTCTGTGTCTCTGTGACTCAGTGCCTCTGTTTGTCTGTGCCTCAGTGTCTCAGAATTTCAGTGCTCAATGACTCAGTGTCTCAGTGTCTCTGTGCCCCAGTGTCTCAGAGTGTCAGTGTCTCTGCGTCACAGTGTCACTGTACCTCAGTGTCCCTACGTCTCAGTGTCTCTGTGTCTCAGTGTCTCTGTGCCTCAGTGTCTCTGCGTCTCAGTGTCTCAGAGACTCAGTTTCTCTATGTCTCTGTGTCTCAGTGTCTCTGTGCCTCTGTGTCTTAGTGTCTCTGAGTCTCAGTATCTCAGAGTCTCTGTGTCTCTGTGCCTCAGTGTCTCAGTGTGTCAGTGTCTCAGAGTCTCTGTGTCTCAGTGTCTCAGTGTCTCTGTTCCTCAGTGTCTCAGTGACCCTGTGTCTCAGTGCCTCAGTGTCTCTGTCTCTCAGGATCTCTCTGTCTCTGTGTCTCAGTGTGCCAGTGTCTCAGAGTCTCAGTGTCTCAGTGTCTCAGTGTCTCTGTGCCTCATTGTCTCTGTGTCTCAGTGTCTCTGTCTCTCAGGATCTCTCTGTCTCTGTGTCTCAGTGTCTCAGTGTCTCTGTGCCTCAGTGTCTCAGTGTCTCAGTTTCTCAGCGTCTCTGTATCTCAGTGTCTTAGTGTCTCAGAGTCCCAGTGTCTCTGTGTCTCAATGCCTCAGACTCTCAGTGACTCTGTGTCTCAGTGTCTATGTGTCTCAGTATCTCAGTGTCTCTGTGTCTCAATGTCTCCGAGTCTCAGAGTCTCAGTGTCTCTGTGTCTCAATGTCTCCGAGTCTCAGAGTCTCAGTGTCTCTGTGCCTCAGTGTCTCAGTGCGTCAGTGTCTCTGTGTCTCGGTGTCTCAGGATCTCTCTGTCTCTGTGTCTCAATGCCTCAGAGTCTCAGTATCTCAGTGAATCTGTGTCTCAGTGTCTCTGTGCCTTAGTGTCTCAGTGTCTCAGAGTCTCAGTGTCTCTGTGTCTCATTGTCTCTGGGCCCCAGCGTCTCTGTGTCTCAGTGTCTCTGTGTCTCTTTGTCTCAGTGTCTCTGTGCCTCAGTGTCTCAGTGTCTTAGTGTCTCAGAGTCTCCGTGTCTCAGTGTCTCAGCTTCTCACCATCTCAGAGTTTCTGTGCCTCTGTGTCTCAGTGTCTCTGTGCATCAGTGTCTCAGTGTCTCAGAGTCTCAGTTTCTCTGTGTCTCTGAGTCTCAGTGTCTCTGTGCCTCAGTGTCTCAGTGTGTCTGTGTCTCTGTGTCTCGGTGTCTCAGTGTCTCTGTGTCTCAGTGTCTTTGAGTCTCAGTGTCTCTGTTCTCAGTGTCTCAGTGTCTCAGCGTCTCAGTTTCTCAGAGTCCCTGTATCTCAATATCTCAGTGTCTCAGTGAACCTGTGTCTCTGTGTCTCTGTGCATTAGTGTCTCAGTGTCTCAGTGTCTCTGTGTCTCTGTGTCTCTGTGCCTCAGTGTCTCAGTGTCTCAGAGTCTTAGTTTCTCAGTGTCTCAGTGACTCTGTGTCTCAGTGTTTCTGTGCCTCTGTGCCTCTGTGCCTCAGTATCTGTGTATCACTGTGTCAGAGTTTCAGTGACTCTGCATCTCAGTGTCTATGTGTCTCAGTATCTCAGTGTCTCTGTGCCTCAGTGTCTCAGAGTCTCAGTGTCTCTGTGTCTCATTGTATCTGTGCCTCAGTGTCTCAGTGTCTCAGAGTCTCAGTGTTTCTGTGTCTCTATGTCTCAGTGTCCCTGTGTCTCAGTGCCTCAATGTCTCAGTGTCTCAGATCTCAGTTACTCTGTGTGTCTGTATCTCAGTGTCTCATTGTCTCACCGTCTCAGTGTCTCTGTGTCTCAGTGCCTCAGACTCTCACTGCCTCAGAGTCTCTGTTTCTCTGTGCCTCAGTGCCTCTGTGTCTCAATGTCTCAGAATTTCAGTGTCTCAATGTCTCAGTTTCTCAGTGTCTCTGTGTCTCCTAGACTCCGTGTCTCCTTGTCTCTGTGCCTCAGTGTCTCAGTGTCTCAGAGTCTCAGTGTCTCTGTGTCTCAGTGTCTCTGTGCCTGAGTGTCTCAGCGCCTCAGTGTCTCAGTGTCTCAGAGTCTCAGTGTCTCTGTGTCTCAGTGTCTCTGTGCCTAAATGTCTCAGCGCCTCAGTGACTCTGTGTCTCAGAGTCTCAGTTTCTCTGTGTCTCTGTGTCTCAGTGTCTCTGTGCCTCAGTGTCTCAGTGCATCTATGTCTCAGTGTCTCAGAGTCTCAGTGTATCTGTGACTCAGTGTCTCAGTGTCTCAGTTTCTCAGATTCTCATTTCTAAGTGTCTCTTTGTCTCTGTGTCTCAGTGTCTCTGTGCATCAGTGGCTCAGTGTCTCTGTGACTCTGTGTCTCAGATTCTCAGTGTCTCAGAATCTCAGTGTCTCAGTGTCTCTGTTCCTCAGTGTCTCAGTGTCTCTGTGTCTCAGTGTCTCTGTCTCTCAGGATCTCTCTGTCTCTGTGTCTCAGTGTCTCTGAGTCTCCAGATCTCAGTGTCTCTGTGTCTCAGTGTCTCTGTGTCTCAGTGTCTCTGTGCATCAGTGTCTCAGTGTCTCTGTGACACTATGTCTCAGATTCTCAGTGTCTCAGTGTCTCAGAGTCTCAGTGTCTCTGTGTCTCAGTGCCTCTGTGCCTCACTGTCTCAGTGCCTCAGTGTCTCAGTGCCTCTGTGCCTCACTGTCTCAGTGCCTCAGTGTCTCAGTGCCTCAGAGTCTCACTATCTCTGTGTCTCTCTGTCTCAGTGTCTCTGTGCCTCAGTGTGTCAGTGTCTCTGTGCCTCAGTGACTCAGAGTCTCAGTGTCTCAGTGTCTCTTTCTCTGTGCCTCAGTGTCTCAGTGTCTCTGTGTCTCAGTGTCTCATTGTCTCTGTGTCTCAGTGTCTCAGTGTCACTGTGTCTCAGTTTCTCCGTGTCTCAGTGTCTCTGTGTCTCGGTGCCTCAGTGTCTCAGTGTCCCAGTGTCTCAGTCTCTCAGTGTCTCTGTGTCTCAGTGTCTCAGTGTCTCTGTGTCTCTGTGCTTCAGTGTCTCAGTGTCTCTGTGTCTCAGTATCACAGTGTCTCTGTGTCTCCGTGTCTCTGTGTCTCAGATTCTCAGTGTCTCAGTGTCTCTGTGCCTCAGTGTCCCCAGTGTCTCCGTGTCTCAGTGTCTCTGTGACTCAGTGTCTCAGTGTCTCAGTGCCTCTGTGTCTCTAAGCCTCAGAGTCTCACTATCTCTGTGTCTCTCTGTCTCAGTGTCTCTGTGCCTCAGTGTTTCAGTGTCTCTGTGCCTCAGTGTCTCAGAGTCTCATTGTCTCAGTGTCTCAGAGTCTCAGTGTCTCTGTGTCTCTGTGCCTCTGTGCCTCAGTGTCTCAGTGTCTCAGCGTATCAGTATCCCAGTGTCTCTCAGTCTCAGTGTCCCAGTGTCTCTGTGTCTCAGTGTCTCAGTGTCACAGTGCCTTAGTGCCTCCCTGTCTCTGTGTCTCAGTGTCTCTGTGCCTCAGTGTCTCAGTGTATCAGTGCATCAGATTCTCAGAGTCTCTGTGTTTCAGTATGTCAGTGTCTCTGTGTCTCGGTGCCTCAGTGTCCCAGTGTCTCAGTGTCTCAGTGTCTCTGTGTCTCAGAGTCTCAGAGTCTCAGTATCTCAGTGTCTCAGTGTCTCAGTGGCTCTGTGCCTCAGTGTCCCAGTGTCTCAGTGTCGCAGATTCTCAGTGTCTCTGTGTCTCAGTGTTTCTGTATTTCTGTGCCTCAGTGTCACTGAGCCTCAGTGTCTCTGTGTCTCAGTGTCTCAGTGTCTCTGTGCCTCAGTGTCGCAGTGTCTCTGTGTCTCAGTGTCTCAGAGTCTCAGTGTTTCTCTGTCTCTGTGTTTCTGTGCCTCAGTGTCTCAGTGTCTCTGTGTCTCAGTGTCTCAGAGTCTCAAAGTCTCTGTTTCTCTGTGCCTCAGTGTCTCTGTGTCTCAATGTCTCAATGTCTCAGAATTGCAGTGTCTCACTGGCTCACATTCACAGTGTCTCTGTGTCTCTGTGCCTCAGAGTCTCAGTGTCTCTGTGTCTCAGTGTCTCTGTGCCTGAGTGTCTCAGTGTCTCTGTGCCTCAGTGTCTCAGTATATCAGTGCCTCTGTGTCTCAGTGCCTCACAGTCTCACTATCTCTGTGTCTCTCTGTGTCAGTGTCTCTGTGCCTCAGTGTGTCAGTGTCTCTGTGCCTCAGTGTCTCAGTGTCTCAGTGTCTCTGTGCCTCAGTGTCCCAGTGTCTCAGTGTCTCTGTGTCATAGTGTCTCTGTGTCTCAGTTTCTCCGAGTCTCAGTGTCTGTCTGTCTCTGGTTTCTGTGTCTCAGTGTCTCTGTGTCTCAGTATCACAGTGTCTCTGTGTCTCAGTGTCTCAGAGTCTCAGATTCTCAGTGTCTCAGTGTCTCTGTGTCTCAGTGTCTCAGAGTCTCAGTGTCTCTGTGTCTCAGTGACTCTGTGCCTCAGTGTCTCAGTGCCTCTGTGTCTCAGTGCCTCAGAGTCTCACTATCTCTGTGTCTCTTTGTCTCAGTGTCTCTGTGCCTCAGTGTGTCAGTGTCTCTGTGCCTCAGTGACTCAGAGTCTCAGTGTCTCAGTGTCTCAGTGTCTCTGTGCCTCAGTGACTCAGAGTCTCAGTGTCTCAGTATCTCAGTGTCTCTGTGTCTCAGTGTCTCAGTGTCTCTGTGTCTCAGTGCTTCAGTGTCTCAGTGTCTCTGCGTCTCAGTATCACAGTGTCTCCGTGTCTCCGTGTCTCTGTGTCTCAGATTCTCAGTGTCGCAGTGTCTCTGTGCCTCAGTGTCTCAGTGTATCAGTGCATCAGATTCTCAGAGTCTCTGTGTCTCAGTATGTCAGTGTCTCTGTGTCTTGGTGCCTCAGTGTCTCAGTGTCCCAGTGTCTCAGTGTCTCTGTGTCTCTCTGTCTCTGTGTTTCTGTGTCTCAGTGTCTCAGTGTCTCTGTGCCTCAGTGTCTCAGTGTCTCTGAGTCTCAGTTACTCAGAGTATCAGTCTCTCTCTGTCTCTGTGTTTCGTGCCTCAGTGTGTCAGAGTCTCAGTGTCTCTGTGTCTCTGTGCCTCAGTGTCTCAGTGTCTCTGTGCCTCAGTGTCTCTGTGCCTCAGTTTCTCAGTGTCTCAGAGTCTCAGTGTCTCTGTGTCTCAGTGTGTCAGTGTCTCTGTGCCTCAGTGTGTCAGTGTCTCTGTGCCTCAGTGTCTCAGATTCTCAGTGTCTCAGCGTCTCTGTGCCTCAGTGTCCCAGTGTCTCTGTGTCTCAGAGTCTCAGTGTCTCTGTGCCTCAGTGTCTCAGTGTATCAGTGCCTCTGTGTCTCAGTGCCTCAGAGTCTCACTATCTCTGTGTCTCTCTGCCTCAGTGTCTCAGATTCTCAGTGTCTCAGAGTCTCAGAGAATCAGTATCTCAGTGTCTCTGAGTCTCAGTGTCTCAGTGTCTCTGTGTCTCAGTGTCTCTGTGTCTCAGTGTCTCAGTATCTCAGTGTCTCAGTGTCTCAGTGGCTCTGTGCCTCAGTGTCCCAGTGTCTCTGTCTCAGATTCTCAGTGTCTCTGCGTCTCAGAGTTTCTGTATTTCTCTGCCTCAGTGTCTCTGAGACTTAGTGTCTCTGTGTCTCAGTGTCTCTGTGCCTCAGTGTCTCAGTGTCTCAGAGTCTCAGTGTTTCTCTGTCTCTGTGTTTCTGTGCCTCAGTGTCTCAGAGTCTCAGATTCTCAGTGTCTCAGTCTCTCTGTGCCTCAGTGTCTATGTGCCTCAGTGTCTCAGTGTATCAGTGCCTCTGTGTCTCAGTGCCTCAGAGTCTCACTATCTCTGTGTCTCTCTGCCTCAGTGTCTCAGATTCTCAGTGTCTCAGAGTCTCAGAGAATCAGTATCTCAGTGTCTCTGAGTCTCAGTGTCTCAGTGTCTCTGTGTCTCAGAGTCTCAGTATCTCAGTGTCTCAGTGGCTCTGTGCCTCAGTGTCCCAGTGTCTCTGTCTCAGATTCTCAGTGTCTCTGTGTCTCAGAGTTTCTGTATTTCTGTGCCTCAGTGTCTCTGAGCCTTAGTGTCTCTGTGTCTCAGTGTCTCTGTGCCTCAGTGTCTCAGTGTCTCTGTGTCTCAGTGTCTCAGAGTCTCAGTGTTTCTCTGTCTCTGTGTTTCTGTGCCTCAGTGTCTCAGTGTCTCTGTGTCTCAGAGTATCAGATTCTCAATGTCTCAGTGTCTCTGTGCCTCAGTGTCTCTGTGCCTCAGTTTCTCAGTGTCTCAGAGTCTCAGTGTCTCTGTGTCTCAGTGTCTCTGTGCCTCAGTGTCTCAGTGTATCAGTGCCTCTGTGTCTCAGTGCCTCACAGTCTCACTATCTCTGTGTCTCTCTGTCTCAGTGTCTCTGTGCCTCAGTGTGTCAGTGTCTCTGTGCCTCAGTGTCTCAGAGTCTCAGTGTCTCTGTGTCTCTGTGTCTCTGTGCCTCAGTGTCTCAGTGTCTCAGAGTATCAGTATCTCAGTGTCTCAGTGTCTCTATGCCTCAGTGTCCCAGTGTCTCAGTGTCTCAGATTCTCAGTGACTCTGTGTCTCAGTGTCTCTGTATCTCTGTGCCTCAGTGTCTCTGAGCCTCAGTGTCTCAGTGTCTCAGTGTCTATGTGCCTCAGTGTCTCAGTGTCTCAGAGTCTCAGTGTTTCTCTGTCTCTGTGTTTCTGTGCCTCAGTGTCTCAGTGTCTCTGTGTCTCAGTGTCTCAGAGTCTCAGATTCTCAGTGTATCAGTGTCTCAGTGTCTCTGTGCCTCGGTTTCTCAGTGTATCAGAGTCTAAGTGTATCTGTGTCTCAGTGTCTCAGTGTCTCAGTGTCACAGTGCCTCAGTGCCTCTGTGTCTCTAAGTCTCAGTGTCTCTGTGCCTCAGTGTCCCAGTGTCTCAGTGTCTCAGAGTCTCATTGTCTCTGTGTCTCAGTGTCTCTGTGCCTCAGTGTGTCATTGTCTCTGTGCCTCAGTGTCTCAGAGTCTCAGTGTCTCTGTGTCTCAGTGTCTCTGTGCCTCAGTGTGTCAGTGTCTCTGTGCCTCAGTGTCTCAAATTCTCAGTGTCTCAGTGTCTCTGTGCCTCAGTGTCCCAGTGTCTCAGTGTCTCAGAGTCTCATTGTCTCTGTGTCTCAGTGTCTCTGTGCCTCAGTGTGTCAGTGTCTCTGTGCCTCAGTGTCTCAGAGTCTCAGTGTCTCTGTGCCTCAGTGTCTCAGTGTCCCAGATTATCAGTATCTCAGTGTCTCTGAGTCTCAGATTCTCAGTGTCTCTGTGTCTCAGTGTCTCAGTGTCACAGTGCCTGATTGCCTCAGTGTCTCTGAGTCTCAGTGTCTCTGTGCCTCAGTGTCCCAGGGTCTCAGTGTCTCAGAGTCTCATTGTCTCTGTGTCTCAGTGTCTCTGTGCCTCAGTGTGTCAGTGTCTCTGTGCCTCAGTGTCTCAGAGTCTCAGTGTCTATGTGTCTCTTTGTCTCTGTGTCTCAGTGTCTCAGAGTATCAGTATCACAGTGTCTCTGAGTCTCAGTGTCTCTGTGTCTCAGTGTCTCAGTGTCACAGTGCCTCAGTGTCTCTGTGTCTCTGTGTCTCAGTGTCTCAGTGTCTCAGTGTCTCTGTGTCTGAGTGTCTCTGTGCCTCAGTGCCTCAGTGCCTCAGTGTCTCTGTGCCTCAGGGTCTCTGTGTCTCAGTGCCTCAGAGTCTCACTGTCTCTGTGTCTCTCTGTCTCAGTGTCTCAGTGTCTCAGTGTCTCAGATTATCAGTATCTCATTGTCTCTGAGTCTCAGTTTCTCAGTGTCTCTGTGTCTCAGTGTCTCAGTGTCTCAGTGTCACAGTGCCTGATTGCCTCTGTGTCTCTGAGCCTCAGTGTCTCTGTGTCTCAGTTTCTCCGAGTCTCAGTGTCTCTGTGTCTCAGTGTTTCTGTGCCTCAGTGTCTCAGTGTGTCAGTGTCACAGAGTCTCAGTGTCTCTGTGCCTCAGTGTCTCAGTGCCTCTGTGTCTCAGTTCCTCAGAGTCTCACTATCTCTGTGTCTCTCTGTCTCAGTGTCTCTGTGCCTCAGTGTGTCAGTGTCTGTGTGTCTCAGTGTCTCTGTCTCTCAGGATCTCTCTGTCTCTGTGTCTCAGTGTCTCTGAGTCTCCAGACCTCAGTGTCTCTGTGTCTCAGTGTCTCTGTGCATCAGTGTCTCTGTGACTCTGTGTCTCAGACTCTCAGTGTCTCAGTGTCTCAGAGTCTCTGTGTCTCAGTATCTCAGAGTCTCAGTGTCTCTGTGTCTCAGTGTTTCTGTGCCTCAGTGTCTCAGTGTGTCAGTGTCTCAGAGTCTCTGCGTCTCAGTGTCTCAGTGTCTCTGTTCCTCAGTATCTCAGAGTCTCTGTGTCTCAGTGTCTCTGTCTCTCAGGATCTCTCTGTCTCTGTGTCTCAGTGTCTCTGAGTCTCCAGATCTCAGTGTCTCTGTGTCTCAGTGTCTCTGTGATTCAGAGTCTCAGTGTCTCAGTGTCTCAGTGTCTCTGTGCATCAGTGTCTCAGTGTCTCTGTGACTCTGTGTCTCAGACTCTCAGTGTCTCAGTGTCTCAGAGTCTCTGTGTCTCAGTATCTCAGAGTCTCAGTGTCTCTGTGTCTCAGTGTTTCTGTGCCTCAGTGTCTCAGTGTGTCAGTGTCTCAGAGTCTCTGCGTTTCAGTGTCTCAGTGTCTCTGTTCCTCAGTATCTCAGAGTCTCTGTGTCTCAGTGTCTCTGTCTCTCAGGATCTCTCTGTCTCTGTGTCTCAGTGTCTCTGAGTCTCCAGATCTCAGTGTCTCTGTGTCTCAGTGTCTCTGTGATTCAGAGTCTCAGTGTCTCAGAGTCTCAGTGTCTCAGTGTCTCTGTGTCTCAGTTTCTCTGTGACTCAGTGTCTCAGTGTCTCTGTGCCTCACGGTCTCAGTGTCTCAGAGTCTCTGTGTCTCTGTGTCTGTGTGTCTGTGTGTCTCTTTGTCTCAGTGTCACTGTGCCTCATGTGTCTCAGTGTGTCTGTGCCTCAGTGCTTCTGTGTCTCAGTGTCTCAGAGTCTCAGTGTCTCTGTGTCTCTTTGTCTCAGAGTCCCTCTGCCTCAGTGTCTCGGTGCCTCAGTGTATCTGTGTTTCTGTGCCTCAGTGTCACAGAGTCTCAGTGTCTCAGAGTCTCAGTGTCTCTGTGTCTCAGTGTCTCTGTGCCTCAGTGTCTCAGTGTCTCAGCATCTTAGTTTCTCTGTGTCTCTGTGCCTCTGTGTCTCTGTGTCTCAGAGTCTCAGTGTCTCTGTGTCTCTTTGTCACAGAGTCCCTGTGCCTCAGTGTCTCGGTGCCTCAGTGTATCTGTGTCTCTGTGCCTCAGTGTCACAGAGTCTCACTGTCTCAGAGTCTCACTGTGTCAGTGTCTCTGTTTCTCTTTGTCTCAATGTCTCTGAGTCTCAGTGTCTCAGTGTCTCAGAGTCTCAGTGTCTCTGTGTCTCAGAGTCTCTGTGCCTCAGTGTCTCAGTGTCTCAGCATCTTAGTTTCTCTGTGTCTCAGAGTCTCTGTGTCTCTGTGCCTCAGTGTCTCAATGTCTCAGTGTCTCTGTGTCTAAGTGTCTCTGTGCCTCATTGTCCCAGTGTCTCTGTGCCTCAGTGTCTCAGTGTATCTGTGTCTCTGTGCCTCAGTGTCTCAGTGTCTCAGAGTCTCAGTGTCTCTGTGTCTCTATGTCTCAGTTTCCCTGTGTCTCAGTGCCTCAATGTCTCTGTGTCTCAGTATCTCAGATCTCAGTGACTCTGTGTCTCTGTATCTCAGTGTCTCATTGTCTCACCGTCTCAGTGTCTCTGTGTCTCAGTGCCTCAGACTCTCACTGCCTCAGAGTCTGTGTTTCTCTGTGCCTCAGTGTCTCTGTGTCTCAATGTCTCAGAATTTCAGTGTCTCAATGTCTCAGTTTCTCAGTGTCTCTGTGTCTCTGTGCCTCACTGTCTCAGTGTCTCAGTGTCTCAGAGTCTCAGTGTCTCTGTGTCTCAGTGTCTCTGTGCCTGAGTGTCTCTGTGCCTCAGTTTCTCAGTGTCTCAGAGTCTCAGTGTCTCTGTGTCTCAGTGTTTCTGTGCCTGAGTGTCTCAGCGCCTCAGTATCTCAGTGTCTCAGAGTCTCAGTTTCTCTGTGTCTCTGTGTCTCAGTGTCTCTGTGCCTCAGTGTCTCAGTGCCTCAGTGTCTCTGTGTCTCTGTGCCTAAGTGTCTCAGTGTCTCAGTGTCTCAGTTTCTCTGTGTCTCTGTGTCTCAGTGTCTCTGTGCCTCAGTGTCTCAGTGTCTCAGTGCCTCAGTGTCTCAGTGTCTCAGAGTCTCAGTGTCTCTGTGTCTCTATGTCTCAGTGTCCCTGTGTCTCAGTGCCTCAATGTCTCTGTGTCTCAGTATCTCAGATCTCAGTGACTCTGTGGCTCTGTATCTCAGTGTCTCATTGTCTCACCGTCTCAGTGTCTCTGTGTCTCAGTGCCTCAGACTCTCACTGCCTCAGAGTCTCTGTTTCTCTGTGCCTCAGTGTCTCTGTGTCTCAATGTCTCAGAATTTCAGTGTCTCAATGTCTCAGTTTTTCAGTGTCTCTGTGTCTCTGTGCCTCAGTGTCTCAGTGTCCCTGTGCCTCAGTGTCTCTGTGCCTGAGTGTCTCAGCTCCTCAGTGTCTCAGTGTCTCAGAGTCTCTGTGTCTCTGTGTCTCAGTTTCTCTGTGCCTCAGTGTCTCAGTGCCTCTATGTCTCAGTGTCTCTGTGCCTGAGTGTCTCAGCGCCTCAGTGTCTCAGAGTCTCAGTTTCTCTGTGTCTCTGTGTCTCAGTGTCTCTGTGCCTCAGTGTCTCAGTGCCTCTATGTCTCAGTGTCTCTGTGTCTTTGAACCTCAGTGTCTAAGTGTCTCAGTGTCTCAGAGTCTCATTGTCTCAGTGTATCTGTGACTCAGTGTCTCAGTGTCTCAGTTTCTCAGATTCTCATTTCTCAGTGTCTCTTTGTCTCTGTGTCTCATTGTCTGTGTGCATCAGTGTCTCAGTGTCTCTGTGACTCTGTGTCTCAGATTCTCTGTGTCTCAGTGTCTCAGAGTTTCTGTGTCTCAGTGTCTCAGAGTCTCAGTGTCTCTGTGTCTCAGTGTCTCTGTGCCTCAGTGTCTCAGTGTGTCAGTGTCTCAGAGTCCCTGTGTCTCAGTGTCTCAGTGTCTCTGTTCCTCAGTGTCTCAGTGTCTCAGTGTCTCTGTGCATCAGTGTCTCAGTGTCTCTGTGACTCTGTGTCTCAGATTCAAAGTGTCTCAGTGTCTCAGAGTCTCTGTGTCTCAGTATCTCAGAGTCTCAGTGTCTCTGTGTCTCAGTGTCTCTGTGCCTCAGTGTCTCAGTGTGTCAGTGTCTCAGAGTCTCTGCGTCTCAGTGTCTCTGTTCCTCAGTATCTCAGTGTCTCTGTGTCTCAGTGTCTCTGTCTCTCAGGATCTCTCTGTCTCTGTGTCTCAGTGTCTCCGAGTCTCCAGATCTCAGTGTTTCTGTGTCTCAGTGTCTCTGTGTCTCAGTGTCTCTGTGTCTCAGTGTCTCTGTGTCGCCGTGTCTCAGTGTCTCAGAGTCTCAGTGTCTCAGTGTCTCTGTGCCTCAGTTTCTCTGTGACTCAGTGTCCCAGGGTCTCAGTGTATCAGAGTCTCTGTGTCTCTGTGTCTCTGTGTCTATGTGTCTCTGTGTCTCAGTGTCTCAGTGTCTCTGTGCATCAGTGTCTCAGTGTCTCTGTGACTCTGTGTCTCAGACTCTCAGTGTCTCAGTGTCTCAGAGTCTCTGTGTCTCAGTATCTCAGAGTCTCAGTGTCTCTGTGTCTCAGTGTTTCTGTGCCTCAGTGTCTCAGTGTGTCAGTGTCTCAGAGTCTCTGCGTCTCAGTGTCTCAGTGTCTCTGTTCCTCAGTATCTCAGAGTCTCTGTGTCTCAGTGTCTCTGTCTCTCAGGATCTCTCTGTCTCTGTGTCTCTGTGTCTCAGTGTCTCTGAGTC
The DNA here is from genome assembly GCF_965287045.1 of Carcharhinus amblyrhynchos. Lineage (NCBI taxonomy): Eukaryota > Metazoa > Chordata > Chondrichthyes > Carcharhiniformes > Carcharhinidae > Carcharhinus > Carcharhinus amblyrhynchos. The sequence continues at coordinate 146,360 of NW_027649870.1, forward strand.
TCCAGATCTCAGTGTCTCTGTGTCTCAGTGTCTCTGTGATTCAGAGTCTCAGTGTCTCAGAGTCTCAGTGTCTCAGTGTCTCTGTGTCTCAGTTTCTCTGTGACTCAGTGTCTCAGTGTCTCTGTGCCTCACGGTCTCAGTGTCTCAGAGTCTCTGTGTCTCTGTGTCTGTGTGTCTGTGTGTCTCTTTGTCTCAGTGTCACTGTGCCTCATGTGTCTCAGTGTGTCTGTGCCTCAGTGCTTCTGTGTCTCAGTGTCTCAGAGTCTCAGTGTCTCTGTGTCTCTTTGTCTCAGAGTCCCTCTGCCTCAGTGTCTCGGTGCCTCAGTGTATCTGTGTTTCTGTGCCTCAGTGTCACAGAGTCTCAGTGTCTCAGAGTCTCAGTGTCTCTGTGTCTCAGTGTCTCTGTGCCTCAGTGTCTCAGTGTCTCAGCATCTTAGTTTCTCTGTGTCTCTGTGCCTCTGTGTCTCTGTGTCTCAGAGTCTCAGTGTCTCTGTGTCTCTTTGTCACAGAGTCCCTGTGCCTCAGTGTCTCGGTGCCTCAGTGTATCTGTGTCTCTGTGCCTCAGTGTCACAGAGTCTCACTGTCTCAGAGTCTCACTGTGTCAGTGTCTCTGTTTCTCTTTGTCTCAATGTCTCTGAGTCTCAGTGTCTCAGTGTCTCAGAGTCTCAGTGTCTCTGTGTCTCAGAGTCTCTGTGCCTCAGTGTCTCAGTGTCTCAGCATCTTAGTTTCTCTGTGTCTCAGAGTCTCTGTGTCTCTGTGCCTCAGTGTCTCAATGTCTCAGTGTCTCTGTGTCTAAGTGTCTCTGTGCCTCATTGTCCCAGTGTCTCTGTGCCTCAGTGTCTCAGTGTATCTGTGTCTCTGTGCCTCAGTGTCTCAGTGTCTCAGAGTCTCAGTGTCTCTGTGTCTCTATGTCTCAGTTTCCCTGTGTCTCAGTGCCTCAATGTCTCTGTGTCTCAGTATCTCAGATCTCAGTGACTCTGTGTCTCTGTATCTCAGTGTCTCATTGTCTCACCGTCTCAGTGTCTCTGTGTCTCAGTGCCTCAGACTCTCACTGCCTCAGAGTCTGTGTTTCTCTGTGCCTCAGTGTCTCTGTGTCTCAATGTCTCAGAATTTCAGTGTCTCAATGTCTCAGTTTCTCAGTGTCTCTGTGTCTCTGTGCCTCACTGTCTCAGTGTCTCAGTGTCTCAGAGTCTCAGTGTCTCTGTGTCTCAGTGTCTCTGTGCCTGAGTGTCTCTGTGCCTCAGTTTCTCAGTGTCTCAGAGTCTCAGTGTCTCTGTGTCTCAGTGTTTCTGTGCCTGAGTGTCTCAGCGCCTCAGTATCTCAGTGTCTCAGAGTCTCAGTTTCTCTGTGTCTCTGTGTCTCAGTGTCTCTGTGCCTCAGTGTCTCAGTGCCTCAGTGTCTCTGTGTCTCTGTGCCTAAGTGTCTCAGTGTCTCAGTGTCTCAGTTTCTCTGTGTCTCTGTGTCTCAGTGTCTCTGTGCCTCAGTGTCTCAGTGCCTCAGTGTCTCAGTGTCTCAGAGTCTCAGTGTCTCTGTGTCTCTATGTCTCAGTGTCCCTGTGTCTCAGTGCCTCAATGTCTCTGTGTCTCAGTATCTCAGATCTCAGTGACTCTGTGGCTCTGTATCTCAGTGTCTCATTGTCTCACCGTCTCAGTGTCTCTGTGTCTCAGTGCCTCAGACTCTCACTGCCTCAGAGTCTCTGTTTCTCTGTGCCTCAGTGTCTCTGTGTCTCAATGTCTCAGAATTTCAGTGTCTCAATGTCTCAGTTTCTCAGTGTCTCTGTGTCTCTGTGCCTCAGTGTCTCAGTGTCCCTGTGCCTCAGTGTCTCTGTGCCTGAGTGTCTCAGCTCCTCAGTGTCTCAGAGTCTCTGTGTCTCTGTGTCTCAGTTTCTCTGTGCCTCAGTGTCTCAGTGCCTCTATGTCTCAGTGTCTCTGTGCCTGAGTGTCTCAGCGCCTCAGTGTCTCAGAGTCTCAGTTTCTCTGTGTCTCTGTGTCTCAGTGTCTCTGTGCCTCAGTGTCTCAGTGCCTCTATGTCTCAGTGTCTCTGTGTCTTTGAACCTCAGTGTCTAAGTGTCTCAGTGTCTCAGAGTCTCATTGTCTCAGTGTATCTGTGACTCAGTGTCTCAGTGTCTCAGTTTCTCAGATTCTCATTTCTCAGTGTCTCTTTGTCTCTGTGTCTCATTGTCTGTGTGCATCAGTGTCTCAGTGTCTCTGTGACTCTGTGTCTCAGATTCTCTGTGTCTCAGTGTCTCAGAGTTTCTGTGTCTCAGTGTCTCAGAGTCTCAGTGTCTCTGTGTCTCAGTGTCTCTGTGCCTCAGTGTCTCAGTGTGTCAGTGTCTCAGAGTCCCTGTGTCTCAGTGTCTCAGTGTCTCTGTTCCTCAGTGTCTCAGTGTCTCTGTGTCTCAGTGTCTCAGTGTCTCAGTGTCTCTGTGCATCAGTGTCTCAGTGTCTCTGTGACTCTGTGTCTCAGATTCAAAGTGTCTCAGTGTCTCAGAGTCTCTGTGTCTCAGTATCTCAGAGTCTCAGTGTCTCTGTGTCTCAGTGTCTCTGTGCCTCAGTGTCTCAGTGTGTCAGTGTCTCAGAGTCTCTGCGTCTCAGTGTCTCTGTTCCTCAGTATCTCAGTGTCTCTGTGTCTCAGTGTCTCTGTCTCTCAGGATCTCTCTGTCTCTGTGTCTCAGTGTCTCCGAGTCTCCAGATCTCAGTGTTTCTGTGTCTCAGTGTCTCTGTGTCTCAGTGTCTCTGTGTCTCAGTGTCTCTGTGTCGCCGTGTCTCAGTGTCTCAGAGTCTCAGTGTCTCAGTGTCTCTGTGCCTCAGTTTCTCTGTGACTCAGTGTCCCAGTGTCTCTGTGCCTCAGGGTCTCAGTGTATCAGAGTCTCTGTGTCTCTGTGTCTATGTGTCTCTGTGTCTCTGTGTCTCTTTGTCTCAGTGTCTCTGTGCTTCAGTGTCTCATTGTCTCTGTGCTTCTGTGCCTCAGTGTTTCCGTGTCTCAGTGTCTCAGAGTCCCAGTGTCTCTGTGTCTCTCTGTCTCAGAGTCCCTGTGCCTCAGTGTCTCGGTGCCTCAGTGTACCTGGGTCTCCGTGCCTCAGTGTCTCAGAGTCTTAGTGACTCAGAGTCTCAGTGTCTCAGTATCTCAGTGTCTCAGTGTCTCAGTGTCTCAGAGTCTCAGTGTCTCTGTGTCTCAGTGTCACAGTGTCTCTGTGTCTCAGTGTCTCAGTGTCACTGTGTCTCAGTTTCTCAGTGTCTCTGTGTCTCAGTGTCTCTGTGTCTCAGTGTCTCTGTGTCTCTGTGCTTCAGTGTCTCAGTGTCTCTGCGTCTCAGTATCACAGTGTCTCCGTGTCTCTGTGTCTCAGATTCTCAGTGTCGCAGTGTCTCTGTGCCTCTGTGTCTCAGTGTATCAGTGCATCAGATTCTCAGAGTCTCTGTGTCTCAGTATGTCAGTGTCTCTGTGTCTTGGTGCCTCAGTGTCTCAGTGTCCCAGTGTCTCAGTGTCTCAGTGTCTCCGTGTCTCTGTGTCTCAGTGTCTCTCTGTCTCTGTGTTTCTGTGTCTCAGTGTCTCAGTGTCTCTGTGCCTCAGTGTCTCAGTGTCTCTGAGTCTCAGTTACTCAGAGTCTCAGTCTCTCTCTGTCTCTGTGTTTCTGTGCCTCAGTGTCTCAGTGTCTCTGAATCTCAGTATCATAGTGTCTCTGTGTCTCAGTGTCTCAGAGTCTCAGATTCTCAGTGTCTCAGTGTCTCTGTGCCTCAGTGTCTCTGTGCCTCAGTGTCTCTGTGCCTCAGTTTCTCAGTGTCTCAGAGTCTCAGTGTCTCTGTGTCTCAGTGTCTCAGTGTCTCTGTGCCTCAGTGTGTCAGTGTCTCTGTGCCTCAGTGTCTCAGATTCTCAGTGTCTCAGCCTTCTCTGTGCCTCAGTGTCCCAGTGTCTCTGTGTCTCAGAGTCTCAGTGTCTCTGTGTCTCAGTGTCTCTGTGCCTCAGTGTCTCAGTGTATCAGTGCCTCTGTGTCTCAGTGCCTCAGAGTCTCACTATCTCTGTGTCTCTCTGCCTCAGTGTCTCAGATTCTCAGTGTCTCAGAGTCTCAGAGAATCAGTATCTCAGTGTCTCTGAGTCTCAGTGTCTCAGTGTCTCTGTGTCTCAGTGTCTCTGTGTCTCAGAGTCTCAGTATCTCAGTGTCTCAGTGTCTCAGTGGCTCTGTGCCTCAGTGTCCCAGTGTCTCTGTCTCAGATTCTCAGTGCCTCTGTGTCTCAGACTTTCAGTATTTCTGTGCCTCAGTGTCTCTGAGCCTTAGTGTCTCTGTGTCTCAGTGTCTCTGTGCCTGAGTGTCTCAGTGTCTCTGTGTATCTGTGTCTCAGTGTCTCAGAGTCTCAGTGTTTCTCTGTCTCTGTGTTTCTGTGCCTCAGTGTCTCAGTGTCTCTGTGTCTCAGTGTCTCAGAGTCTCAGATTCTCAGTGTCTCAGTGTCTCTGTGCCTAAGTGTCTCTGTGCCTCAGTTTCTCAGAGTCTCAGAGTCTCAGTGTCTCTGTGCCTCAGTGTCTCAGTGTATCAGTGCCTCTGTGTCTCAGTGCCTCACAGTCTCACTATCTCTGTGTCTCTCAGTCTCAGTGTCTCTGTGCCTCAGTGTGTCAGTGTCTCTGTGCCTCAGTGTCTCAAAGTCTCAGTGTCTCTGTGTCTCTGTGTCTCTGTGCCTCAGTGTCTCAGTGTCTCAGAGTATCAGTATCTCAGTGTCTCAGTGTCTCAGTGTCACAGTGTCTCTATGCCTCAGTGTCCCAATGTCTCAGTTTCTCAGATTCTCAGTGACTCTGTGTCTCAGTGTCTCAGATTCTCAGTGACTCTCTGTCTCAGTGTCTCTGTATCTCTGTGCCTCAGTGTCTCTGAGCCTCAGTGTCTCAGTGTCTCAGTGTCTCTGTGCCTCAGTGTCTCAGAGTCTCAGTGTTTCTCTGTCTCTGTGTTTCTGCGCCTCAGTGTCTCAGTGTCTCTGTGTCTCTGTCTCTCAGGATCTCCCTGTCTCTGTGTCTCAGTGTCTCTGAGTCTCCAGATCTCAGTGTCTCTGTCTCTCTGTGTCAATGTCTCAGTGCCTCTTTGTCTCAGTGTCTCTGTGCCTCAATGTCTCAGTGTCTCTGTGCCTCTGTGCCTCAGTGTCTCAGTGTCACTGTGTCTCAGAGTCTCAGTGTCTCAGTGTCTCTGTGCCTCAGTGTCTCACCATCTTTGTGTCGCTGTGTCTCTGTGCATCTGTGTCTCTGTGTCTCAGAGTCTCAGTTTCTCACAGTCTCAGTGTCTCTGTGTCTCTGTGCATCAGTGTCTCAGTGTCTCAGCATCTTTGTGTCGCTGTGTCTCTGTGCATCTGTGTCTCTGTGTCTCAGAGTCTCAGTGTCTCCGAGTTTCAATGTCTCAGTGTCTCAGTGTCTCAGAGTCTCAGTGTCTCTGTGTCTCAGTGCCTCTGCGCCTCAGTGTCTCTGTGTCTCAGTTCCTCTGCTCCTCAGTGTCTTTGTGTCTCAGTTTCTCAGTGTCTCCGAATCTCAGTGGCACAGTGTCTCAGTGTCTCAGAGTCTCTGTGTCTCAGTGTCTCAGTGTCTCGTTGTCTCGATGTCTCAGAGTCTCAGTGTCACTGTGCCTCAGTTTCACTGTGCCTCCGTGTCTCAGTGTGTCGATCTCTCAGAGTCTCAGTGCCTCTGTGCCTCTGTGCCTCAGTGTCACAGAGTCTCAGTGTCTCAGTGTCTCAGTGTCTCTGTGTCTCTTTGTCTTAATGTCTCTGAGTCTCAGTGTCTCAGAGTCTCAGTGTCTCTGTGTCTCAGTGTCTCTGTGCCTCAGTGTCTCAGTGTATCAGTGCCTCTGTGTCTCAGTGCCTCACAGTCTCACTATCTCTGTGTCTCTCAGTCTCAGTGTCTCTGTGCCTCAGTGTGTCAGTGTCTCTGTGCCTCAGTGTCTCAAAGTCTCAGTGTCTCTGTGTCTCTGTGTCTCTGTGCCTCAGTGTCTCAGTGTCTCAGAGTATCAGTATCTCAGTGTCTCAGTGTCTCAGTGTCACAGTGTCTCTATGCCTCAGTGTCCCAATGTCTCAGTTTCTCAGATTCTCAGTGACTCTGTGTCTCAGTGTCTCAGATTCTCAGTGACTCTCTGTCTCAGTGTCTCTGTATCTCTGTGCCTCAGTGTCTCTGAGCCTCAGTGTCTCAGTGTCTCAGTGTCTCTGTGCCTCAGTGTCTCAGAGTCTCAGTGTTTCTCTGTCTCTGTGTTTCTGCGCCTCAGTGTCTCAGTGTCTCTGTGTCTCTGTCTCTCAGGATCTCCCTGTCTCTGTGTCTCAGTGTCTCTGAGTCTCCAGATCTCAGTGTCTCTGTCTCTCTGTGTCAATGTCTCAGTGCCTCTTTGTCTCAGTGTCTCTGTGCCTCAATGTCTCAGTGTCTCTGTGCCTCTGTGCCTCAGTGTCTCAGTGTCTCAGTGTCACAGTGTCTCAGAGTCTCAGTGTCTCAGTGTCTCGGTGCCTCAGTGTCTCACCATCTTTGTGTCGCTGTGTCTCTGTGCATCTGTGTCTCTGTGTCTCAGAGTCTCAGTTTCTCACAGTCTCAGTGTCTCTGTGTCTCTGTGCATCAGTGTCTCAGTGTCTCAGCATCTTTGTGTCGCTGTGTCTCTGTGCATCTGTGTCTCTGTGTCTCAGAGTCTCAGTGTCTCCGAGTTTCAATGTCTCAGTGTCTCAGAGTCTCTGTGTCTCAGTGTCTCAGTGTCTCGTTGTCTCGATGTCTCAGAGTCTCAGTGTCACTGTGCCTCAGTTTCACTGTGCCTCCGTGTCTCAGTGTGTCGATCTCTCAGAGTCTCAGTGCCTCTGTGCCTCTGTGCCTCAGTGTCACAGAGTCTCAGTGTCTCAGAGTCTCAGTGTCTCAGTGTCTCTGTGTCTCTTTGTCTTAATGTCTCTGAGTCTCAGTGTCTCAGAGTCTCAGTGTCTCTGTGTCTCAGTGTCTCTGTGCCTCAGTGTCTCAGTGTCTCAGCATCTTAGTTTCTCTGTGCCTCAGTGTCTCAGTGCGTCAGTGTCTCTGTGTCTCGGTGTCTCAGTGTCTCTGTGCCTCAGTGTCTCAGTGTCTCAGAGTCTCAGTGTCTCAGTGTCTCAGTGTCTCAGTGTCTCAGTGTCTCAGTTTCTCAGAGTCCCTGTGTCTCAATGCCTCAGAGTCTCAGTATCTCAGTGAATCTGTGTCTCTGTGTCTCTGTGCCTTAGTGTCTCAGTGTCTCAGAGTCTCAGTGTCTCTGTGTCTCATTGTCTCTGGGCCCCAGCGTCTCTGTGTCTCAGTGTCTCAGAGTCTCAGTGTCTCTGTGTCTCAGCTTCTCACCATATCAATGTTTCTGTGTCTCTGTGTCTCGGTGTCTCAGTGTCTCTGTGCCTCAGTGTCTCAGTGTCTCAGTGTCTCTGTTCTCAGTGTCTCAGTGTCTCAGCGTCTCAGTTTCTCAGAGTCTCTGTGTCTCAATATCTCAGTGTCTCAGTGAACCTGTGTCTCAGTGTCTCTGTGCCTTAGTGTCTCAGTGTCTCTGTGTCTCTGTGTCTCTGTGCCTCAGTGTCTCAGTGTCTCAGAGTCTTAGTTTCTCAGTGTCTCAGTGACTCTGTGTCTCAGTGTCTCTGTGCCTCTGTGCCTCAGTATCTGTGTATCACTGTGTCAGAGTCTCAGTGACTCTGCATCTCAGTGTCTATGTGTCTCAGTATCTCAGTGTCTCTGTGCCTCAGTGTCTCAGAGTCTCAGTGTCTCTGTGTCTCATTGTATCTGTGCCTCAGTGTCTCAGTGTCTCAGAGTCTCAGTGTTTCTGTGTCTCTATGTCTCAGTGTCCCTGTGTCTCAGTGCCTCAATGTCTCAGTGTCTCAGTGTCTCAGATCTCAGTGACTCTGTGTCTCTGTATCTCAGTGTCTCATTGTCTCACCGTCTCAGTGTCTCTGTGTCTCAGTGCCTCAGACTCTCACTGCCTCAGAGTCTCTGTTTCTCTGTGCCTCAGTGTCTCTGTGTCTCAATGTCTCAGAATTTCAGTGTCTCAATGTCTCAGTTTCTCAGTGTCTCTGTGTCTCTGTGCCTCAGTGTCTCAGTGTCTCTGTGTCTCAGTGTCTCTGTGCCTGAGTGTCTCAGCGCCTCAGTGTCTCAGTGTCTCAGAGTCTCAGTGTCTCTGTGTCTCTGTGCCTGAATGTCTCAGCGCCTCAGTGACTCTGTGTCTCAGAGTCTCAGTTTCTCTGTGTCTCAGTGTCTCTGTGCCTCAGTGTCTCAGTGCCTCTATTTCTCAGTGTCTCAGTGTCTCTGTGTCTTTGTGCCTCAGTGTCTAAGTGTCTCAGTGTCTCAGAGTCTCAGTGTCTCAGTGTATCTGTGACTCAGTGTCTCAGTGTCTCAGTGTCTCAGTTTCTCTGATTCTCATTTCTCAGTGTCTCTTTGTCTCTGTGTCTCAGTGTCTCTGTGCATCAGTGTCTCAGTGTCTCTGTGACTCTGTGTCTCAGATTCTCAGTGTCTCAGTGTCTCAGTGTCTCAGAGTCTCAGTGTCTCAGTGTCTCTGTTCCTCAATGTCTCTGTGTCTCAGTGTCTCTGTCTCTCAGGATCTCTCTGTCTCTGTGTCTCAGTGTCTCTGAGTCTCCAGATCTCAGTGTCTCTGTGTCTCAGTGTCTCTGTGTCTCAGTGTCTCTGTGCATCAGTGTCTCAGTGTCTCTGTGACTCTATGGCTCAGATTCTCAGTGTCTCAGTGTCTCAGAGTCTCAGTGTCTCTGTGTCTCAGTGCCTCTGTGCCTCACTGTCTCAGTGCCTCAGTGTCTCAGTGCCTCAGTGTCTCAGTGTCTCAGAGTATCAGTATCTGTGTCTCTGAGTCTCACTGTCCCAGTGTCTCTGTGTCTCAGTGTCTCATTGTCTCAGTGTCTCAGTGTCACTGTGTCTCAGTGTCTCTGTGTCTCAGTGTCTCTGTGTCTCGGTGCCTCAGTGTCTCAGTGTCCCAGTGTCTCAGTCTCTCAGTGTCTCTGAGTCTCAGTGTCTCAGTGTCTCTGTGTCTCTGTGGTTCAGTGTCTCAGTGTCTCTGTGTCTCAGTATCACAGTGTCTCTGTGTCTCCATGTCTCTGTGTCTCAGATTCTCAGTGCCTCTGTGTCTCTAAGCCTCAGAGTCTCACTGTCTCTGTGTCTCTCTGTCTCAGTGTCTCTGTGCCTCAGTGTTTCAGTGTCTCTGTGCCTCAGTATCTCAGAGTCTCAGTGTCTCTGTGTCTCTGTGCCTGTATGCCTCAGTACTCAGTGTCTCAGTGTCTCAGAGTCTCAGTGTCTCTGTGTCTCTGTGCCTCTGTGCCTCAGTGTCTCAGCGTATCAGTATCCCAGTGTCTCTGAGTCTCAGTGTCCCAGTGTCTCTGTGTCTCAGTGTCTCAGTGTCACAGTGCCTCAGTGCCTCCCTGTCTCTGTGTCTCAGTGTCTCTGTGCCTCAGTGTCTCAGTGTATCAGTGCATCAGATTCTCAGAGTCTCTGTGTTTCAGTATGTCAGCGTCTCTGTGTCTCGGTTCCTCAGTGTTCCAGTGTCTCTGTGTCTCTGTGTCTCAGAGTCTCAGTATCTCAGTGTCTCAGTGTCTCAGTGGCTCTCTGCCTCAGTGTCCCAGTGTCTCAGTGTCGCAGATTCTCAGTGTCTCTGTGTGTCAGTGTTTCTGTATTTCTGTGCCTCAGTGTCTCTGAGCCTCAGTGTCCCTGTGTCTCAGTGTCTCGGTGTCTCTGTGCCTCAGTGTCGCAGTGTCTCTGTATCTCAGTGTCTCAGAGTCTCAGATTCTCAGTGTCTCAGTGTCTCTGTGCCTCAGTTTTTCAGTGTCTCAGAGTATCAGTGTCTCTGTGTCTCAGTGTCTCTGTGCCTCAGTGTCTCAGTGTATCAGTGCCTCTGTGTCTCAGTGCCTCACAGTCTCACTATCTCTGTGTCTCTCTGTGTCAGTGTCTCTGTGCCTCAGTGTGTCAGTGTCTCTGTGCCTCAGTGTCCCAGTGTCTCAGTGTCTCTGTGTCTCAGTGTCTCTGTGTCTCAGTTTCTCCGAGTCTCAGTGTCTCTCTGTCTCTGTGTTTCTGTGTCTCAGTGCCTCTGTGTCTCAGTATCACAGTGTCTCTGTGTCTCAGTGTCTCAGAGTCTCAGATTCTCAGTGTCTCAGTGGCTCTGTGTCTCAGTGTCCCAGTGTCTCAGTGTCTCAGAGTCTCAGTGTCTCTGTGTCTCAGTGACTCTGTGCCTCAGTGTCTCAGTGCCTCTGTGTCTCAGTGCCTCAGAGTCTCACTATCTCTGTGTCTCTCTGTCTCAGTGTCTCTGTGCCTCAGTGTGTCAGTGTCTCTGTGCCTCAGTGATTCAGAGTCTCAGTGTCTCAGTGTCTCAGTGTCTCTGTGCCTCAGTGACTCAGAGTCTCAGTGTCTCAGTATCTCAGTGTCTCTGAGTCTCAGTGTCTCAGAGTCTCAGTGTCTCAGTGTCACTGTGTCTCAGTTTCTCAGTGTCTCTGAGTCTCAGTGTCTCAGTGTCTCAGTGCTTCAGTGTCTCAGTGTCTCTGTGTCTCAGTATCACAGTGTCTCCGTGTCTCTGTGTCTCAGATTCTCAGTGTCGCAGTGTCTCTGTGCCTCAGTGTCTCAGTGTATCAGTGCATCAGATTCTCAGAGTCTCTGCGTCTCAGTATGTCAGTGTCTCTGTGTCTTGGTGCCTCAGTGTCTCAGTGTCCCAGTGTCTCAGTGTCTCTGTGTCTCAGTGTCTCTCTGTCTCTGTGTTTCTTTGTCTCAGTGTCTCAGTGCCTCAGTGTCTCAGTGTCTCTGAGTCTCAGTTACTCAGAGTCTCAGTCTCTCTCTGTCTCTGTGTTTCTGTGCCTCAGTGTCTCAGTGTCTCTGTGTCTCAGTATCATAGTGTCTCTGTGTCTCAGTGTCTCAGAGTCTCAGATTCTCAGTGTCTCAGTGTCTCTGTGCCTCGGTGTCTCTGTGCCTCAGTTTCTCAGTGTCTCAGAGTCTCAGTGTCTCTGTGTCTCAGTGTCTCTGTGCCTCAGTGTGTCAGTGTCTCTGTGCCTCAGTGTCTCGGATTCTCAGTGTCTCAGCGTCTCTGTGCCTCAGTGTCCCAGTGTCTCTGTGTCTCAGAGTCTCAGTGTCTCTGTGTCTCAATGTCTCTGTGCCTCAGTGTCTCAGTGTATCAGTGCCTCTGTGTCAGTGTCTCTGTGTCTCAGTGTCTCAGTGTCTCTGTGTCTTGGTGCCTCAGTGTCTCAGTGTCCCAGTGTCTCAGTGTCTCTGTGTCTCAGTGTCTCTCTGTCTCTGTGTTTCTGTGTCTCAGTGTCTCAGTGTCTCTGTGCCTCAGTGTCTCAGTGTCTCTGAGTCTCAGTTACTCAGAGTCTCAGTCTCTCTCTGTCTCTGTGTTTCTGTGCCTCAGTGTCCCAGTGTCTCTGTGTCTCAGAGTTTCAGTGTCTCTGTGCCTCAGTGTCTCTGTGCCTCAGTGTCTCAGTGTCTCTGTGTCTCAGTGTCTCACAGTCTCAGTGTTTCTCTGTCTCTGTGTTTCTGTGCCTCAGTGTCTCAGTGTCTCTGTGTCTCAGTGTCTCAGAGTCTCAGATTCTCAGTGTCTCAGTGTCTCTGTGCCTCAGTGTCTCTGTGCCTCAGTGTCTCAGTTTATCAGTGCCTCTGTGTCTCAGTGCCTCAGAGTCTCACTATCTCTGTGTCTCTCTGCCTCAGTGTCTCAGATTCTCAGTGTCTCAGAGTCTCAGAGAATCAGTATCTCAGTGTCTCTGAGTCTCAGTGTCTCAGTGTCTCTGTGTCTCAGTGTATCTGTGTCTCAGAGTCTCAGTATCTCAGTGTCGCAGTGGCTCTGTGCCTCAGTGTCCCAGTGTCTCTGTCTCAGATTCTCAGTGTCTCTGTGTCTCAGAGTTTATGTATTTCTGTGCCTCAGTGTCTCTGAGCCTTAGTGTCTCTGTGTCTCAGTGTCTCTGTGCCTCAGTGTCTCAGTGTCTCTGTGTCTCAGAGTCTCAGTGTTTCTCTGTCTCTGTGTTTCTGTGCCTCAGTGTCTCTGTGTCTCAGTGTCTCAGAGTCTCAGATTCTCAGTGTCTCAGTGTCTCTGTGCCTCAGTGTCTCTGTGCCTCAGTTTCTCTGTGTCTCAGAGTCTCAGTGTCTCTGTGTCTCAGTGTCTCTGTGCCTCAGTGTCTCAGTGTATCAGTGCCTCTGTGTCTCAGTGCCTCACAGTCTCACTATCTCTGTGTCTCTCTGTCTCAGTGTCTCTGTGCCTCAGTGTGTCAGTGTCTCTGTGCCTCAGTGTCTCAGAGTCTCAGTGTCTCTGTGTCTCTGTGTCTCTGTGCCTCAGTGTCTCAGTGTCTCAGAGTATCAGTATCTCAGTGTCTCTATGCCTCAGTGTCCCAGTGTCTCAGTGTCTCAGATTCTCAGTGACTCTGTGTCTCAGTGTCTCTGTATCTCTGTGCCTCAGTGTCTCTGAGCCTCAGTGTCTCAGTGTCTCAGTGTCTCTGTGCCTCAGTGTCTCAGAGTCTCAGTGTTTCTCTGTCCCTGTGTTTCTGTGCCTCAGTGTCTCAGTGTCTCTGTGTCTCAGTGTCTCAGAGTCTCAGATTCTCAGTGTATCAGTGTCTCAGTGTCTCTGTGCCTCAGTGTCTCTGTGCCTCGGTCTCTCAGTGTATCAGAGTCTAAGTGTATCTGTGTCTCAGTGTCTCAGTGTCACAGTGCATCAGTGCCTCTGTGTCTCTGAGTCTCAGTGTCTCTGTGCCTCAGTGTCCCAGTGTCTCAGTGTCTCAGAGTCTCATTGTCTCTGTGTCTCAGTGTCTCTGTGCCTCAGTGTGTCAGTGTCTCTGTGCCTCAGTGTCTCAGAGTTTCAGTGTCTCTGTGTCTCAGTGTCTCAGTGTCTTTGTGCCTCAGTGTGTCAGTGTCTCTGTGCCTCAGTGTCTCAGATTCTCAGTGTCTCAGTGTCCCTGTGCCTCAGTGCCCCAGAGTCTCAGTGTCTCAGAGTCTCATTGTCTCTGTGTCTCAGTGTCTCTGTGCCTCAGTGTGTCAGTGTCTCTGTGCCTCAGTGTCTCAGAGTCACAGTGTCTCTGTGCCTCAGTGTCTCAGTGTCCCAGATTATCAGTATCTCAGTGTCTCTGAGTCTCAGTTTCTCAGTGTCTCTGTGTCTCAGTGTCTCAGTGTCACAGTGCCTGATTGCCTCAGTGTCTCTGAGTCTCAGTGTCTCTGTGTCTCAGTGTCTCTGTGCATCAGTGTCTCAGTGTCTCTGTGACTCTGTGTCTCAGACTCTCAGTGTCTCAGTGTCTCAGAGTCTCTGTGTCTCAGTGTCTCAGTGTCTCTGTGTCTCAGTGTTTCTGTGCCTCAGTGTCTCAGTGTGTCAGTGTCTCTGAGTCTCTGCGTCTCAGTGTCTCAGTGTCTCTGTTCCTCAGTATCTCATTGTCTCTGTGTCTCAGTGTCTCTGTCTCTCAGGATCTCTCTGTCTCTGTGTCTCAGTGTCTCTGAGTCTCCAGATCTCAGTGTCTCTGTGTCTCAGTGTCTCTGTGATTCAGAGTCTCAGTGTCTCAGAGTCTCAGAGTCTCAGAATCTCAGTGTCTCAGTGTCTCTGTGTCTCAGTTTCTCTGTGACTCAGTGTCTCTGTGCCTCACGGTCTCAGTGTCTCACAGTCTCTGTGTCTCTGTGTCTGTGTGTCTGTGTGTCTCTTTGTCTCAGTGTCACTGTGCCTCATGTGTCTCAGTGTGTCTGTGCCTCAGTGTTTCCGTGTCTCAGTGTCTCAGAGTCTCAGTGTCTCAGAGTCTCAGTGTCTCTGTGTCTCAGTGTCTCTGTGCCTCAGTGTCTCAGTGTCTCAGCATCTTTGTTTCTCTGTGTCTCTGTGCCTCTGTGTCTCTGTGTCTCAGAGTCTCAGTGTCTCTGTGTCTCTTTGTCACAGAGTCCCTGTGCCTCAGTGTCTCGGTGCCTCAGTGTATCTGTGTCTCTGGGCCTCAGTGTCGCAGAGTCTCACTGTCGCAGAGTCTCAGTGTCTCAGTGTCTCTGTGTCTCTTTGTCTCAATGTCTCTGAGTCTTAGTGTCTCAGTGTCTCAGAGTCTCAGTGTCTCTGTGTCTCAGAGTCTCTGTGCCTCAGTGTCTCAGTGTCTCAGCATCTTAGCTTCTCTGTGTCTCTGTGCCTCTGTGTCTCTGTGTCTCAGAGTCTCTGTGTCTCTGTACCTCAGTGTCTCAATGTCTCAGTGTCTCTGTGTCTCAGTGTCTCTGTGTCTCTTTGTCCCAGTGTCTCTGTGCCTCAGTGTCTCAGTGTATCTGTGTCTCTGTGCCTCAGTGTCTCAGAGTCTCAGTGTCTGTGTGTCTCTATTTCTCAGTGTCTCAGAGTCACAGTGTCTCTGTGTCTCTGTGCCTCAGTGTCTCAGTGTCTCAGTGTCTCAGTGTCTCAGAGTCTCAGTGTCTCTGTGTCTCTATGTCTCAGTGTCCCTGTGTCTCAGTGCCTCAATGTCTCTGTGTCTCAGTATCTCAGATCTCAGTGACTCTGTGTCTCTGTATCTCAGTGTGTCATTGTCTCACCGTCTCAGTGTCTCTGTGTCTCAGTGCCTCAGACTCTCACTGCCTCAGAATCTCTGTTTCTCTGTGCCTCATTGTCTCTGTGTCTCAATGTCTCAGAATTTCAGTGTCTCAATGTCTCAGTTTCTCAGTGTCTCTGTGTCTCTGTGCCTCAGTTTCTCAGTGTCTCAGAGTCTCAGTGTCTCTGTGTCTCAGTGTCTCAGTGCCTGAGTGTCTCAGCGCCTCAGTATCTCAGTGTCTCAGAGTCTCAGTTTCTCTGTGTCTCTGTGTCTCAGTGTCTCTGTGCCTCAGTGTCTCAGTGTCTCAGTGTCTCTGTGTCTCAGTGTCTCTGTGCCTGAGTGTCTCAGCTCCTCAGTGTCTCAGTGTCTCAGAGTCTCAGTGTCTCTGTGTCTCAGTGTCTCTGTGCCTGAGTGTCTCAGCGCCTCAGTGTCTCAGAGTCTCAGTTTCTCTGTGTCTCTGTGTCTCTGTGTCTCAGTGTCTCTGTGCCTCAGTGTCTCAGTGCCTCTAAGTCTCAGTGTCTCTGTGTCTTTGAACCTCAGTGTCTAAGTGTCTCAGTGTCTCAGAGTCTCATTGTCTCAGTGTATCTGTGACTCAGTGTCTCAGTGTCTCAGTTTCTCAGATTCCCATTTTTCACTGTCTCTTTGTCTCTGTGTCTCATTGTCTGTGTGCATCAGTGTCTCAGTGTCTCTGTGACTCTGTGTCTCAGATTCTCTGTGTCTCAGTGTCTCCGAGTTTCTGTGTCTCAGTGTCTCAGAGTCTCAGTGTCTCTGTGTCTCAGTGTCTCTGTGCCTCAGTGTCTCAGTGTGTCAGTGTCTCAGAGTCCCTGTGTCTCAGTGTCTCAGTGTCTCTGTTCCTCAGTGTCTCAGTGTCTCTGTGTCTCAGTGTCTCTGTGCATCAGTGTCTCAGTGTCTCTGTGACTCTGTGTCTCAGATTCTCAGTGTCTCAGTGCCTCAGAGTCTCTGTGTCTCAGTATCTCAGAGTCTCAGTGTCTCTGTGTCTCAGTGTCTCTGAGCCTCAGTGTCTCAGTGTGTCAGTGTCTCAGAGTCTCTGCGTCTCAGTGTCTCTGTTCCTCAGTATCTCAGTGTCTCTGTGTCTCAGTGTCTCTGTCTCTCAGGATCTCTCTGTCTCTGTGTTTCAGTGTCTCTGTGTCTCCAGATCTCAGTGTTTCTGTGTCTCAGTGTCTCTGTGTCTCAGTGTCTCAGTGTCTCTGTGTCTCAGTGTCTCTGTGTCTCAGTGTCTCAGTGTCTCTGTGTCTCAGTGTCTCTGTCTCTCAGGATCTCTCTGTCTCTGTGTCTCAGTGTCTCTGTGTCTCCAGATCTCAGTGTTTCTGTGTCTCAGAGTCTCAGTGTCTCAGTGTCTCTGTGCCTCAGTTTCTCTCTGACTCAGTGTCCCAGTGTCTCTGTGCCTCAGGGTCTCAGTGTCTCAGAGTCTCTGTGTCTCTGTGTCTATGTGTCTCTGTGTCTCTGTGTCTCTTTGTCTCAGTGTCTCTGTGCCTCAGTGTCTCAGTGTCTCTGTGCCTCTGTGCCTCAGTGTTTCCGTGTCTCAGTGTCTCAGAGTCCCTGTGCCTCAGTGTCTCGGTGCCTCAGTGTACCTGGGTCTCTGTGCCTCAGTGTCTCAGAGTCTCAGTGTCTCAGAGTCTCAGTGTCTCTGTGTCTCTGTGTATCTTTGTCTCAATGTCTCTGACTCTCAGTGTCTCAGTGTCTCTGTGCCTCTGTGTCTCAGAGTCTCTGTGTCTCAGTGTCTCTGTTTCTCATTGTCTCAGTGTCTCTGTGCCTCAGCGCCTCACTGTACCTGGGTCTCTCTGCCTCAGTGTCTATGAGTCTCAGTGTCACAGAGTCTCAGTGTCTCAGTGTCTCTGTGTCTATTTGTCTCAATGTCTCTGACTCTCTGTGTCTCACTGTCTCTGAGTCTCAGTGTCTCTGTGTCTCAGTGCCTCTGTGCCTCAGTGTCTCAGTGTCTCAGCATCTTAGTGTCTCTGTGCCTCTGTGCCTCTGTATCTCAGAGTCTCTGTGTCTCAGTGTCTCTGTGCCTCAGTGCCTCAGTGTCTCAGTGTCTCTGTGCCTCAGTGTCTCAGTGACTCAGTGTCTCAGAGTCTCAGTGTCTCAGTGTCTCAGTGTCTCAGTGTCTCAGAGTCTCAGTGTCTCTGTGTTTCAGTGACTCTGTGCCTCAGTGTCTCTGTGTCTCAGCGCCTCTGTGTCTCAGTGCCTCAGAGTCTCACTATCTCTGTGTCTCTCTGTCTCAGTGACTATGTGCGTCAGTGTCTCAGTGTCTCCGTGCCTCAGTGTCTCAGAGTCTCTGTGCCTCAGTGTCTCTGTGCCTCAGTGTCTCAGTGACACAGTGCCTCAGTGCCTCTGTGTCTCTGTGTCTCAGTGCCTCTGTGCCTCAGTGTGTCAGTGTATCAGTGTATCAGAGTCTCTGTGTCTCATTATGTCAGTGTCTCTGTGTCTCGGTGCCTCAGTGTCTCACTGTCCCAGTGTCTCAGTGTCTCAGTGTCTCAGAGTATCAGTATCTCAGTGTCTCTGTGCCTCAGTGTCTCAGTGTCCCAGAGTCTCAGTGTCTCTGTGCCTCAGTTTCTCAGTGTCTGTGTGTCTCAGTATCACAGTGTCTCTTTGTCTCAGATTCTCAGTTTCTCTGTGTCTCAGAGTCGCAGTGTCTCTGTGTCTCTGTGTCTCTGTGCCTCAGAGTCTCAGTGTCTCAGTGTCTCTGTGTCTCAGAGTCTCAGTGTCTCAGTGTCTCAGTTTCTCCGAGTCTCAGTGTCTCCCTGTCTCTGTGTTTCTGTGCCTCAGTGTCTCAGTGTCTCTGTCTCTCAGTATCACAGTGTCTCTGTGTCTCAGTGTCTCAGAGTCTCAGGTTCTCAGTGTCTCAGTGTTTCTGTGCCTCAGTGCCTCAGTGTCTCAGTGCCTCAGAGTCTCACTATCTCTGTGTCTCTCTGTCTCAGTGTCTCTGTGCCTCAGTGTGTCAGTGTCTCTGTGCCTCAGTGACTCAGAGTCTCAGTGTCTCAGTGTCTCTGTGTCTCTTTGTCTCAGTGTCTCTGTGCCTCAGTGTCTCAGTGTCTCATTGTCTCAGAGTCTCAGTGCCTCTGTGTCTCAGTTTCTCTGTGACTCAGTGTCTCAGTGTCTCTGTGCCTCAGTGTCTCAGTGTCTCTTTGTCTCTGGGCCTCAGTGTCTCAGTGTCTCACAGTCTCAGTGTCTCTGTGTTTCTTTGTCTTAGTGTCTCTGTGCCTCAGTGTCTCAGTGTCTCAGAGTCTCAGAGTCTCCGTGTCTCTGTGTCTCTTGGTCTCAGTGTCTCTGTGCCTCAGTGTCTCAGTGTTTCTGTGTCTCTGTGCCTCAGTGTCTCAGAGTCTCAGAGTCTCAGAGTCTCAGTGCCTCTGTGTCTCTGTGTCTCAGTGTGTCTGTCTCTCAGTGTCTCTGTGCCTCAGTGTCTCAGTGTCTCAGAGTCTGAGCGTATCTGTGTCTCTGTGCCTCTGTGTCTCTGTGTCTAAGTGTCTCAGAGTCTCAGTGTCTCTGAGTTTCATTTGTCTCAGTGTCTTCGAGTCTCAGTGACTCTGTGTCTCAGTGCCTCTGCGCCTCAGTGCCTCTGTGTCTCAGAGTCTCATTGTCTCAGTGTCTCAGAGTCTCAGTTTCTCAGTGTCTCTGTGCCTCAGTGTCTCAGTGTCTCAGAGTCTCGGTGTCTCAGTGTCTCAAAGTCTCAGTGTCTCTTGGTCTCAGTGTCTATGTGTCTCAATGTCTCTGTGTCTCAGTGTCTCAGCTTCTCAGTGTCTCAGTGTCTCTGTGTCTCTGTGCCTCAGAGTCTCAGTGTCTCAGTGTCTCAGAGTCTCAGTGTCTCTGTGTCTCTGTGCCTCTGTGTCTCTGTGTCTAAGTGTCTCAGTGTCTCCGAGTTTCATTGTCTCAGTGTCTCAGAGTCTCAGTGCCCCTGCACCTCAGTGTCTCCGATTTCATTGTCTCAGTGTCTCAGAGTCTCAGTAACTCTGTGTCTCAGTGCCTCTGCGCCTCAGTGTCTCTGTGTCTCAGTGTGTCAGTGCCTCCGAGTCTCAGAGTCTCAGTGTCTCTGTGTCTCAGTGTCTCTGCGCCTCAGTGTCTCTGTGTCTCAGTCTGTCAGTGCCTCCGAGTCTCAGAGTCTCAGTGTCTCTGTGTCTCAGTGTCTCTCTGTCTCAGTGCCTCAGTGTCTCAGTGTCTCAGCGTCTCAGTGTCTCTGTGTATCTGTGTCTCAGAGTCTCATTGTCTCAGTGTCTCAGAGTCTCAGTGACTCTGTGTATCTGTGTCTCAGGGTCTCACGGCCTCAGGGACTCTGGGTCTCAGGGTCTCAGTGTCTCAGGGCCTCTGGGTCTCTGTGTCTCTGAGTCTCAGTGTCTCAGTGTCTCAGGGTCTCAGGGCCTCTGGGTCTCAGTGTCTCAGGGTCTCAGGGTCTCAGGGCCTCTGGGCCTCTGTGTTTCACTGTCTCAGGGCATCTGGGTCACTGTCTCTCAGGGTCTCAGGGCCTCTGGGTCTCTGGGTCTCTGAGTCTCAAGGTCTCAGGGTCACATGGCCTTTGGGTCGCTGGGTCTCTGAGTCTCAATGTTTCAGTGTCTCAGGGTCTCAGGGCCTCTGGGTGTCATTGTCTCAGTGTCTCAGGGTCTCAGGGCCTCTGGGTGTCAGTGTCTCAGTGTCTCAGGGTCTCAGGGCCTCTGTGTCTCAGTGTCTCAGGGTCTCAAGGCCTCTGGGTCTCAGTGTCTCAGGGTCCCAGGGTCTCAGGGCCTCTGGGTCTCTGTGTCTCAGTATCTCAGTGTCTCAGGGTCTCAGGGCCTCTGGGTCTCTGTGTCTCAGTGTCTCAGGGTCTCAGGGCCTCTAGATCTCTGGGTCTCTGGTCAGAATGTCTCAGTGTCTCCGGGTCTCAGGGCCTCTGGGTCTCTGTGTCTCAGGGTCTCAGGGCCTCTGGGTCTCAGGGTCTCTGTGTCTCAGGGTCTCAGGGCCTCTGGGTCTCTGTGTCTCAGGGTCTCAGGGCCTCTGGGTCTCTGTGTCTCAGGGTCTCAGGGTCTCAGGGCATCTGGGTCTCTATGTCTCAGGGTCTCAGCGCCTCTGGGTCTCAGGGCCTCTGGGTCTCTGGGTCTCATTGTCTCAGGGTCTCAGGGCCTCTGGGTTTCAGGGTCTCAGTGTCTCAGGGTCTCAGGGTCTCTAGGTCTCAGGGTCTCAGTCCCTCAAGGCCTCTGGGTCTCTGTGTCTCAGGGTCTCACAAACTCAGGGACTCTGGGTCTCAGGGTCTCAGTGTCTCAGGGCCTCTGGGTCTCTGTGTCCCTGAGTCTCAGTGTCTCAGTGTCTCAGGGTCTGAGGGCCTCTGGGTCTCTGGGTCTCCGTTTCTCAGTGTCTCAGGGTCTCAGGCACTCAGGGTCTCAGGGTCTCAGGGCCTCTTGGTCTCACGGTCTCAGTGCCTCAGGGTCTCAGGGTCTCAGGGCCTATAGCTCTCAGGGTCTCAGGGTCTCTGGGTCTCTGGGTCTCTGTGTCTCTGTGTCTCAGGGCCTCTGGGTCTCTGGGTCTCTGGGTCTCAGGGTCTCAGGGCCTCTGGGTCTCTGTGTCTCAGGGTCTCTGGGTCTCAGGGCCTCTGGGTCTCTGAGTCACAGTGCCTCAGTGTCTCAGGGACTCCTGGTCTCAGTGTCTCAGAGTCTCAGGGTCTCAGGGTCTCAGGGCCTCTGGGTCTCTGGGTCTCCGTTTCTCAGTGTCTCAGGGTCTCAGGCACTCAGGGTCTCAGGGTCTCAGGGCCTCTTGGTCTCACGGTCTCAGTGCCTCAGGGTCTCAGGGTCTCAGGGCCTATAGCTCTCAGGGTCTCAGGGTCTCTGGGTCTCTGGGTCTCTGTGTCTCAGGGTCTCAGGGCCTCTGGGTCTCTGGGTCTCTGGGTCTCAGGGTCTCTGGGTCTCAGGGCCTCTGGGTCTCTGAGTCACAGTGCCTCAGTGTCTCAGGGACTCCGGGTCTCAGTGTCTCAGAGTCTCAGGGTCTCAGGGCCTCAGGGCCTCTGGGTCTCTGTGTCTCGGGGTCTCAGGGCATCTGGGTCTCTATGTCTCAGGGCCTCTGGGTCTCAGGGCCTCTGGGTCTCTGGGTCTCTGTGTCTCAGGGTCTCAGGGCCTCTGGGTCTCAGGGTCTCAGTGTCTCAGCGTCTCAGGGCCTCTGGGTCTCTGTGTCTCAGGGCCTCTTGGTCTCAGGGTCTCAGTATCTCAGGGACTCAGGGCCTCTGGGTTTATCTGTCTCAGGGTCTCAGGGCCTCTGGGTCTCTGTGTCTCAGGGCCTCTGGGTCTCTGTGTCTCTGTGTCTCAGTGTCTCAGGGTCTCAGGGCCTCTGGGTCTCTGTGTCTCAGGGTCTCAGGGCCTCTGGGTCTCTGAGTCTCAATGTCTCAATGTCTCATGGTCTCAGGGCTTCTGGGTCTCTGTATCTCAGGGCCTCTGGGTCTCTGGGTCTCAGTGTCTAAGGGTCTCAGGGCCTCTTGTCTCTGGGTCTCTGAGTCTCAATGTCTCAGTGTCTCAGGGTCTCAGAGCCTGTGGGTCTCAGTGTCTCAGGGTCTCAGGGCCTCTGGGTCTCAGGGCCTCTGAGTCTCAATGTCTCTGGGCCTCTTGGTCTCAGGGTCTCAGTGTCTCAGTGACTCAGGGCCTTTGGGTCTTTCTGTCTCAGGATCTCAGGGCCTCTGGGTCCCAGGGTCTCAGTGTCTCAGGGTCTCAGGGCCTCTGAGTCTCAATGTGTCAGTGTCTCAGGGTCTCAGGGCCTCTGGTTCTCTGGGTCTCAATGTCTCAGTGTCTCAGAGTCTCGGGGCCTCTGTGTCTCAGCGTCTCAGGGCCTCTGTGTCTCTGAGTCTCAATGTCTCAGGGTCTCATGGGCTCAGTGCCTCTAGGTCTCAGGGGCTCAGGGTCTCTTTGTCTCACTGTCTCAGGGTCTCAGGGCCCTTGGGTCACTGTGTCTCAGGGTCTCAGGGTCTCAGGGCCTCTCGGTCTCTGGGTCTCAGTGTCTCAGGGTCTCAGGGCCTCTGGGTCCCTGTGTCTCAGGGTCTCAGGGTCTTAGGATCTCTGTGTCTCAGGGACTCAGGGTCTCAGGGCCTCTGGGTCTCTGGGTCTCTGAGTCTCAAGGTCTCAGGGTCACATGGCCTTTGGGTCGCTGGGTCTCTGAGTCTCAATGTTTCAGTGTCTCAGGGTCTCAGGGCCTCTGGGTCTCAGGGTCTCAATGTCTCAGTGTCTCAGTGTCTCAGGGTCCCAGGGACTCAGGGCCTCTGGGTGTCAGTGTCTCAGTGTCTCAGGGTCTCAGGGCCTCTGCGTCTCAGTGTCTCAGGGTCTCAAGGCCTCTGGGTGTCAGTGTCTCAGGGTCCCAGGGTCTCAGGGCCTCTGGGTCTCTGTGTCTCAGTGTCTCAGGGTCTCAGGGCCTCTAGATCTCTGGGTCTCTGAGTCACAATGTCTCAGTGTCTCAGGGTTACAGGGACTCTGGGTCTCTGTGTCTCAGGGTCTCAGGGCCTCTGGGTTTCTGTGTCTCAGGGTCTCAGGGCCCCTGGGTCTCAGGGTCTCTGTGTCTCAGGGTCTCAGGGTCTCTGTGTATCAGTGTCTCAGGGTGTCAGTGTCTCAGGGTCTCAGTGTCTCAGGGTCTCAGTGTCTCAATGTCTCAGTGTCTCAGGGTCTCAGTATCTCAGTGTCTCAGGGTCTCAGTGTCACTGGGTCTCTGGGTCTCAGTGTCTCAGTGTCTCAATGTCGCACGGTCTCAGTGTCTCAGTGTCGCACGGTCTCAGTGTCTCAGGGTCTCTGGGTCTCAGTTTGTCATGGTTTCAGGGTCTCTGTGTCTCAGTGTCTCAGGGTCTCTGGGTCACTGCGTGTCTGGGTCTCAGTGACTCTGGGTCTCAGTGCCTCAGGGTCTCTGGGTCTATGGCTCTCAGGGACTCTGGGTCTCTGGGTCACAGTGTCTCAGGCTCTCAGGGTTTCAGGGTCGCAACGTCTCTGTGCCTCAATGTCTCTGTCCCAGTGTCTCGGTGTCTCTGTGTCTCAGGGTCTCCGGGTCTCTGCGTCTCTGGTCCTTTGGGTCTCAGGGTCTCTGTCCCAGTGTCTCGGTGTCTCTGTGTCTCAGGGTCTGCGGGTCTCTGCGTCTCTGGTCCTTTGGGTCTCAGGGTCTCACAGTTACATTGTCTCAGTGTCTCTTGGTCTCAGGGTCTCAGCTTCTCAGGGTCTCTGGGTCTCAGTTTCTCAGTGTCTCAGAGTCTCAGGGACTCAGAGTCTCAGTGTCTCAGGGGCTCAGGGCCTCAGTGCCTCTATGTCTCAGGGTCTCAGTGTCTCAGGGCCTCAGTGTCTCCATGTCTCCGTGTCTCAGGGTCTCAGTGTCTCCCTGTCTCAGGGTCTCAGTGTCTCAGGGTCTCAGTGTCTCACTGTCTCAGTGTCTCTGTGTTTCAGGGTATCAGGGTCTCAGGGTCTCTGGGTATCAGTGTCTCAGTGTCTCAGGGTCTAAGAGTCACTGGGTCTCTGGGTCTCAGGGTCTCAGGTTTTCAGGGTTGCAGTGTCTCAATGTCTCAGGGTCTCATTGTTGCAGGGTATCAGTGCCTCAGGTTCTCAGGTTGTCTTTGTCTCAGGGTCTCTGCTTCTTAGGGCCCCTGGGTCTCTAGGTCTCAGTTTCTCTGGGTCTCTGTGTCTCAGTGTCTCAGGGTCTCAGTGTTTCAGGGTTTCTGGGTCTCAGGGTCTCTGTGTCTCAGTGTCTCAGCTTCTCAGGGTCTCAGTGTCTCAGGGTCTCAGGGTCTCAGTGGCTCAGTGTCTCAGGGTCTCAGTGTCTCAGGGTTTCAGGGTCTCTGGGTCTCTGGATCTCTGGTTCTCAGAGTCTCTGGGTCTCAGGGTCTCATTTTCTCAGGGTCTCTGTGTATCAGGGTGTCAGGGTCTCAGGGTTTCAGGGTTGCAGCGTCTCAATGCCTCAGTGTCTCAGTGCCACAGGGTCTCAGTGTCTCAGGGTCTCAGGTTCTCTTGGTCTCAGGGTCTCTGTTTCTCAGGGTCTCAGGGTCTCAGTGTATCAGTGTCTCAGGGTCTCAGTGTCTCATGTTCTCAGTCTCTCTGTGTCTCAGTGTCTCAGGGATTCAGGGTCTCAGAGTCTCAGCTCTCAGTGTCTCAAGTTATCAGTGTCTCAGCGTTTCAGGGTCTCAGTGTCTCAGGGTCTCCGGGTCTCAGTGTCTCAGGGTCTCAGTTTCACTGGGTCTCTGGGTCTCAGGGTCTGAGGGTTTCAGGGTTGCAGTGTGTCAATGTCCCAGTGTCTCAGGGTCTCAGTGTCTCAGCGTCTGAGGGTCTCTGGGTCTCTGTGTCTCTGTATCTCAGGGTCTCTGGGTCTCAGGGTCTCTTGGTCTGTTGGTCTCACTGTCCCTGTATCTCAGGGTCTCTGTTTCTCTGGGTCTCTGGGTCTCAGTTTCTCAGGGTCTCTGTGTCTCTGGATCTCAGTGTCTCAGAGTCTCAGCTCTCAGTTTCTCAGGGTCTCAGTGTCTCAATGTCTCAGTGTCCCAGTGTCTCAGGGTCTCAGGGTCTCAGGGTCTCTGGGTCTCAGGGTCCCTGGGAATCAGTGTCTAATTTTCTCTGGGTCCCATGGTCACAGGGTATCTGCATCTCTGGGTCCCTGGGTCTCAGTGTTTCAGTGTCTCCGGGTCTCAGTGTCTCAGGTTCTCAGAGTCTCAGTCTCTCGGTGTCTCAGCGGCTCAGGTTCTCAGGGTTTCAGGTTTGCAGTGTCTCAGTGGCGGAGGGTCTCAGTGTCTCAGTGTCTCAGCCTCTCTGGGTCTCAGGGTCTCTGGGTCTCAGGGTCTCAGTGTCTCAGAGTCTCTGGGTATCAGTGCCGCAGTGTCTTAGTGTCTCAGGGTGTCAGGGTCTCAGGGTCTCAATGTCTTAGGGTCTCAGTGTCTCATCTCTCAGTATCTCAGGTCCTCAGTGTCTCAGGGTCCCAGTGTCTCTGGGTCTCAGTGTCTCCGTGTCTCTGGGTCTCGGGGTCTCTGTGTCTCAGTGTCTCAGGGTCACAGTGTCTCTGTGTCTCACTGTCTCAATGTCTAAGTGTCTCAGGGTCTCAGTGTCTCTGGGTCTCTGGGTCTCGGTGTCTCAGGGTCTCAGGGTCACAGTCTCTCTGTGTCTTTGGGTCTCAGGGTCTCAGTTTCTCAGTGTCTCAGGGTCTCAGTGTCTCAGGGTCTCAGTGTCACAGGGTCTCAGTATCTCAGGGTCTCTGGGTGTCTGCTTCTCTGGGTTTCAGGGTCTCTGAGTCTCTGGTTCTCGGTGTCTCAGGGTCTCAGGGCCTCTGGGTCTCATTGTCAGATTGTCTCTGGATAACTGGGTCTCAGAGTCTCTGGGTCTCTGGGGCTCTGCGTCTTAGTGTCTCAGTGTCTCTGGGTCTCAGGGTTTCTGGGTCTCAGGGTCTCTGGGTCCATGGGTCTCAGTGTTTCAGTTTCTCAGGGACTCTTTTTCTCTGGGTCTCAATGTCTCAGTGTCTCTGGGTCTCAGTTTCTCATGGTCTCAATGTCCCTGTGTCTCTGTGTCTCAGTGTCTCAGTGACTCTGGGTCTCAGGGTCTCAGTGTCTCAGTTTCTCAGTGTCTCTGGGTCTCTGTATCTCAGTGACTCAGAGTGTCTTGGTCTCTGGGTCTCAGTGTCTCATGGTCTCTGGGTCTCAGTGTCTCAGTGTCTCAAGGTCACTGGGTATCTGGGACTCTGGGACACAGGGTCACTGTATCTCAGTGTCACAGTGTCTCAGGGTCTCTGTATCTCAGTGTCTCAGTGTCTCAGGGTCTCAGGATCTCAGTGTCTCAGGGTCTCTGGGTCTCTGGGTCTCAGTGTCTCAAAGTCTCAGTCTCACAGTGTCTCAGGGTCTCAGTGTCTCAGTGTCTCAATGTCTCAAGGTCTCTGGGTCTCTGGGTCACTGGGTCTCAGGATCTCTGGGTCACTGGGTCTATGTGTCTCAGTGTCTCACTGTGTCAGGGTCATTGGGTCTCTGGGTCTCTGTGTCTCAGTGTTGCAAGGTCACAGGGTCTCTGTGTATCAGTGTCTCTGTTTCTGTGGGTCTCTGGGTCTCACTGTCTCAAAGTCTCAGTGTCTCGGTGTCTCCGGGTCTCTGGGTCTCAATGTCTAAGGGTTTCAGTGTCTCAGGCTCTCTGGGTGTGTGTGTCCTCGTGTCTCAGTGTCTCTGGGTCTGAGTGTCTCAGGGTCTTCGGATCTCAGGGTCTCTTAGTCTCTGGGTCACTGGGTCTCAGTGTCTCAGATTCTCTGAGTCTCTGGGTCCTTGTGTCTGAGTGCCTCAGTGTCTCAGTGTCTCTGGGTCTCTGGATCTCAGTGTCACAATGGCTCTGGGTCTCTGGGTCTCAGTGTCTCAAAGTCTCAGTCCCTCAGTGTCTCAGGGTCTATGGGTCTCTGGGTCTCTGGACTCTGTGTCTCAGGGTTTCAGTGTCTCAGGGTCTCAGTATCTCAGGGTCTCAAGTTCTCTCGGTCTCTGGGTCACTGGGTCTCAGGGTCTCTGGGACACTGGGTCTATGTGTCTCAGTATCTTAATGTCTCAGAGTCATTGGGTCTCTGGGTGTCTGTGTCTCAGTGTCTCACTGTCTCAAGGTCTCAGGGCCTCTGAGTCTCTGTGTCCCTGTTTCTCAGTGTCTCAGTGACACAGGGTCTCTGGGTCTCTTGGCCTCAGTGTCTCAAAGTCTCAGTCTCTCAGTGTCTCAGGTCCTCTGGGTCTATGGGTCTCAGTGTCTCATGTCTCAGGGTCTCACTGTCTCAGTGTCTCAAGTTCTCTGGGTCACTGGGCCTCAGGATCTCTGGGTCACGGGGTCTATGTGTCTCAGTGTCTCAGGGTCATTGGGTCTCTGGGCCTCTGTGTCTCAGTGTCTCAAGGTCTCAGGGTCTCTGAGTCTCTGTGTCCCTGTGTCTCAGTGTCTCTGTGACTCTGGGTCTCTGGGTCTCTGTGTCGCAGAGTCTCAGAGTCTCTGGGTCTGTGGGTCTCTGGGTTTCAGTGTCTCAAAGTCTCAGTTTCTCTGTGTCTCCAGGTCCCTGGGTCTCTGGGTCTCTGCTCTCTGTGTCTCAGTGTCTCAGGGTTTCAGTGTCTCAGGATCTGTGTCCCTGTGTCTCAGTGTCTCTGTGACTCTGGGTCTCTGGGTCTCTGTGTCGCAGAGTCTCAGTGTCTCTGGGTCTGTGGGTCTCTGGGTTTCAGTGTCTCAAAGTCTCAGTTTCTCTGTGTCTCCAGGTCCCTGGGTCTCTGGGTCTCTGCTCTCTGTGTCTCAGTGTCTCAGGGTTTCAGTGTCTCAGGATCTCTGGGTCTCTGTGTCCCAGTGTCTCAGTGTCTCTGGGTCTCAGTGCCTCAGTGTCTCAGGGTTTCAGGGTCTCTTGGTCTCTGTGTCCCAGTGTCCCAGTGTCTCAGTGTCTCTGGGTCTCAGTGTCTCAGTGTCTCAGGGTTTCAGGCTCTCTTGGTCTCTGGGTCTCAGTGTCTCTGGGTCACTGGGTCTATGTGTCTTAGTGTCTCATTGTCTCAGTGTCTCTTGGTCTCTTGGTCTCAGTGTCACAGTGTCTCAAGATCTCAGGATCTCTGAGTCTCTGGGTCCCTGTGTCTCAGTGTCTCTGGGTCCCTGGGTCTCAGGTTCTCAGGGTCTCTTGGTCTCTGGATCTCTGGGTCTCAGTGTCTCACCTTCTCAGGGTCTCAGTGTCTCAAAGTCTCAGTGTCTCAGGGTCTATGGGTCTAAGGGTGTCTTGTGTCTCAGTGTCTCAGGGTCTCTAGGTCTCTGTGTCTCAGGGTCTCAGGGTCTCAGCGTCTCTCGGTCTCTGAGTCTCTGTGTCTCAGGGTCTTGGTGTCTCTGTGTCACTGGATCTCTGGTTTTCTGGGTCTCTTGGTCTCTGGGTCACTGTGTCACAGGTTCACAGGGCCTCTTGGTCACAGTGTCTCAGGGTCTATGCGTCTCGGTGTCTCTAGGTCTCATTTTACAATGTCTCAGTGTCTCAGGGTCTCTGGGTCTCTGCGTCTGCGGGTCTGTGGGTCTCTGGATCTCAGTGTCTCAGGGTCTCGTGGTCTCGGGGTCTTTGAGTCTCTGGGTCTTTGGGTCTCAGTATCTCTGGGTCTCAGGGTCTCTTGGTCTCTGCGTTTCATTTTCTCAGGGTCTCTGCCTCTCTGGGTCTCAGTGTCTCAGGGTCTCTGGGCTTCTGTGTCTCAGGGTTTAAGGATATCTGGGTCTCTGGGACTCAAGGTCTCAGCGTCTCACGGTCTCTGGGTCCCTTCGGTCTCAGTGTCTCAGGGTCTCTGGGTCACTGGGACTCTGGGTCTCAATGTCTCAGGGTCTGTGGGTCTCTGGGACTCAGTATCTCAGTGTCAGAATGTCTCAGGGTCACTGGGTCTCTCGGCCTCAGTGTCTCAGGGTCTAAGTGTCCAAATGTCTCAGGGTCTCTGGGTTTCTGTGTCTCAGTGTCTTAGTGTCCCAATGACTCAGCTTCTCTGGGTCTCTGGGGCTCAGTGTCTCAGTGCCTCAGGGCCTCACTGTCTCAGGATCTCAGGGCTTCTGGGTCTCTGTGTCTCAGGGTCTCAGGGCCTCTGGGTCTCTGAGTCTCAATGTCTCTAGGACTGTGGGTCTCAGTGTCTCAATGTATCAGGGTCTCTGGGTCTCAGGGTCTCTGTGTCTCGGTGTCTCAATGTCTTAGTGTCTCTGTGTCTCAATGTTTCAGGGACTCTGGGTCTCAGGGTCTCTGGGTCTCAATGTATCAGGGTCTCTGGGTCTCAGGATCTCTGGGTCTCTGAGACCCAGAGACCCTGAGGCATTGAGACACTGAGACACAAAGACCCAGAGACCCAGAGACACCGAGACACTGAGACCCAGAGACACTGACACATTGAGACACTGAGATACAGAGACCCAGAGACGGTGAGACACTGAGACACTGAGACCCAGAGACCCTGAGAACCAGAGACACAGAGACAAAGAGACCCTGAGACCCAGAAAACCAGAGAGCATGAGACACAGAGACACAGAGATTCCAGAGGCACTGAGACACAGAGTCCCAGAGACTCAGAGATGGTGAGACACTGAGCCACTGAGACCCAGAGACACAGAGAGCCTGAGACTTTGAGACCCTGAAACACTGAGACACAGAGACCTTGAGACCCAGAGACCCGAAGACATTGAGACACTGAGACCCAGAGACACAGAGGCCCTGAGACCGAGAAGCCCTGAGACCCAGAGACACAGAGACCCAGATACACAGAGACCCTGAGACATTGAGACTCGAAGGCAATGAGACACAGAGACACTGAGACAAAGAGACACAGAGACACTGAGACTCTGAGACAGAGACACTGAGACACTGAGGCGCAGAGACACTGAGACAAAGAGACACTGAGACTCTGAGACACTGAGACACTGAGACACAGAGACACTGAGACACAGAGACACTGAGACACTGTGTCACAGACAAACTGAGACATAGAGGAACTGAGAAACTGAGACACTGAGACACTTAGACACAGAGACACTCAGGCACAGAAACACTGAGACACAGGGACACTGAGAAACAGACACACAGAGACACAGTGACACTGAGACTCTGATACACTGAGACAATGAGACAATAAGACACTGAGACACTGAGACACAGAGACAAAGAGACACTGAGACACAGAGGCACTGAGGCTCTGCGATACTGAGATACTGAGACACTGAGACTCTGAGACACTGAGACACTGAGGCACAGAGACAATGAGATACTGAGAACCTGAGAAACTGAAACAATGAGGCACAGACACACTGAGAAACTGAGACTCTGAGACACTGAGACAATGAGACACAGAGTCACAGAGACACTGAGCCACTGATGCACAGAGACACTGAGACACAGAGACAAAGAGACAATTAGAAATGAGAATCTGAGAAACTGAGACACTGAGACACTGAGTCACAGATACACTGAGACTCTGAGACTCTGAGACACTGAGACAATTAGACACTGAGGCACAAAGACACAGAGACACTGAGACACTGAGACATAGATGCACTGAGACACTGAGGCACAGAGACACTGAGACACAGAGACACAGAGAAACTGAGACTCTGAGACACAGAGTCACTGAGGCGCTGAGACATTTAGGCACAGAGACACTGAGACACAGAGACACTGAGACTCTGAGACACTGAGACACTGAGGCGCTGAGACACTCAGGCACAGAGACACTGAGACACAGAGACACTGAGACTCTGAGACACTGAGACACTGAGGCACAGAGACAAGGAGACACGGAGTCTAGGAGACACAGAGACACAGAGACACTGAGAAACTGAGACATTGAGACACTGAAATTCTGAGACATTGAGACACAGAGGCACTGAGGCACAGAGAAACAGAGACTCTGAGGCAGTGAGAGTCTGAGGCACTGAGACACAGAGACACTGAGACGGTGAGACAATGAGACACTGAGATACAGAAACACAGAGTAACTGAGATCTGAGACACTGAGACACTGAGACATTGAGGCACTGAGACACAGGGACACTGAGACATAGAGACACAGAAACACTGAGACTCTGAGACACTGAGACACTGAGGCACAGAGACACAGAGACACTGAGACTCTGAGACACTGAGACTCTGAGACACTGAGGCACAGACACACAGATACACTGAGGCACCGAGACACTGTGGCACAGGGACTCTGAGACAAAGTGATACAGAGACACTGAGACTCTGAGACACTGAGACACTGAGACACTGAGGCACAGAGGCACAGAGACACTGAGACATTGAGGCACAGAGACACTGAGACAAAGAGGCACTGAGATCTGGAGACTCAGAGAAACTGAGACACAGAGACAGGGAGATCCTGAGAGACAGAGACACAGAGACACTGAGATACTGAGGAACAGAGACACTGAGACGCAAAGACTCTGAGACACTGACACACTGAGACACTGAGGCACAGACACACTGAGACACAGAGACACTGAGATCTGGAGACTCAGAGACACTGAGACACAGAGACAGAGAGATCCTGAGAGGCAGAGACACAGAGACACAGAGACACTGAGATACTGAGGAACAGAGACACTGAGACACTGAGACGCAGAGACCCTGGGACACTGACACACTGAGACACTGAGGCACAGAAACACTGAGACACAGAGACACTGAGACTCTGAGATACTGAGACACAGAGACTCTGAGACACTGAGACACTGAGAATCTAAGACATAGAGTCACAGAGACACAGAGACACTGATGCACAGAGACACTGAGACACTGAGACACTGAGATATTGAGACACAGAGACTCTGAGAAACTGAGACGCTGAGACACTGAGACACTGAGAACAGAGACATTGAGTCACTGAGACTCTGAGACACTGAGACACTGAGGCACAGAGACACTGAGAATCCGAGACACAGACACACTGAGACACTGAGGCACAGAGACTCTGAGACTCAGAGACACAGAGAAACTGAGACTCTGAGACACTGAGACACTGAGGCACAGAGACACTGAGACACAGAGACACAGAGACACGGAGACTCTGAGACACAAAGACACAGAGACACTGAGGCACAGAGACACTGAGACAAAGAGACACAGAGACACTGAGACTCTGAGACACTGAGACACTGAGACACAGAGACGCTGGGGCCCAGAGACAATGAGACACAGAGACACTGAGAATCTGAGACACAGAGACACTGAGGCACAAAGACACAGAGACACAGAGACACAGATTCACTGAGATACTGAGACTCTGAGGCATTGAGACACAGAAACTCTGAGAAACTGAGACACTGAGATACTGAGACACTGAGGCACAGAGACACTGAGACTCTGAGAAACTGAGACACTGAGGCACAGAAACACTGAGACACCGAGACACAGAGACACTGACACACTGAGACACTGAGGCACAGAGACACTGAGACATAGAGGCACTGAGACTCTGAGACATTGAGACACAGAGACACTGAGATACTGAGAGTCATTGAGAGTCTGAGGCATTGAGACACAGAGACACTGAGATCTGGAGACTCAGAGACACTGAGACACAGAGACAGAGAGATCCCGAGAGACAGAGACACTGAGACACA
Organism: Carcharhinus amblyrhynchos; assembly: GCF_965287045.1. Taxonomy (NCBI): domain Eukaryota; kingdom Metazoa; phylum Chordata; class Chondrichthyes; order Carcharhiniformes; family Carcharhinidae; genus Carcharhinus; species Carcharhinus amblyrhynchos. The sequence goes on from NW_027649870.1 coordinate 177,807, forward strand.
GAGACACTGAGATACTGAGGAACAGAGACACTGAGACACTGAGACGCAGAGACTCTGAGACACTGACACACTGAGGCACTCAGGCACAGAGACACTGAGACACAGAGACACTGAGACTCTGAGATACTGAGACACAGAAACTCTGAGACACTGAGAATCTGAGACACAGAGTCACAGAGACACTGAGACACTGATGCACAGAGACACTGAGACACTGAGACAAAGAGACACTGAGAAATGAGAATCTGAGAAACTGAGACACTGAGACACTGAGTCTCAGATACACTGAGACACTGAGACTCTGATACACTGAGGCACTTAGACACTGAGGCACAAAGACACAGAGACACTGAGACACTGAGACATAGAGGCACTGAGACACTGAGACACTCAGGCACAGAGACACTGAGACACAGAGACACTGAGACTCTGAGGCACAGAGACACTGTGAAAGTGAGCCATTGAGACACTGCAATTCTGAGACATTGAGACATTGAGACACAGAGACACTTAGGCACAGAGAAACAGAGACTCTGAGACACTGAGACACTGAGGCACAGAGACACTGAGACACAGAGACACAGAGACACTGTGACTCTGAGAAACTAAGACACTGAGACACTGAGGCACAGAGACACTGAGACACAGAGACTCTGAGACACTGAGACACTGAGACTCGGAGACACTGAGACACTGAGACACAGAGACACAGACACACAGAGACGCTAAGATGCTGAGACACTGAGACAATGAGGCACAGAGACACTGAGGCATTGAGACACTGAGAGTCTGAGACACTGAGGCACTGAGACACTGAGACACTGAGACACTGAGGCACTGAGGCACAGAGACACTGAGACAATGAGAAACAGAGACACTGAGACACAGAGACTCTGAGACACAGAGACACAGAGGCACAGAGACACAGAGACACTAAGATGCTGAGACACTGAGACACTGAGGCACAGAGACACTGAGACACAGAGACACAGAGACACTGAGACTCAGAGACACTGAGACACTGAGTGTCAGAGACATTGAGACAAAGAGACACAGAGACACTGAGACACTGAGACACTGAGACTCTGAGACACTGAGGCACAGAGACCCAGGTACACTGAGGCACCGAGACACTGAGACACAGGGACTCTGAGACAAAGAGACACAGAGACACTGGGACTCTGAGACACTGAGACACGGAAACACTGAGGCACAGAAGCACAGAGACAATGAGACACTGAGGCACAGAGACACTGAGACAAAGAGACACAGAGACACATAGACACAGAGACACAGAGACTCAGACACTGAGACCCTGAGGCACAGAGACACTGGGGCACTGAGTCACAGAGAAACTGAGGCACAGAGACACTGAGACACTGAGACTCTGAGACTCTGAGACACTGAGACACTGAGACACAGAGACACTGAGACATAGAAACACTGAGATCTGGAGAATCAGAGACACTGAGACACAGAGACAGAGAGATCCTGAGAGACAGAGACACTGAGACACAGAGACACTGAGATACTGACACACTGAGACACTGAGGCACAGAGACACAGAGACACTGAGACACTGAGACAATAAGGCACAGAGACACAGAGACACAGGTTCACTGAGACCCTGAGATATTGAGACACAGAGACTGTGAGAAACTGAGACGCTGAGACACTGAGACACTGAGAACAGAGACACTGAGACTCTGAGACACTGAGACACTGAGACACAGAGACACCGAGACACCGAGACACAGAGACACAGACACACTGAGACACTGAGGCACAGAGACACTGAGACTCAGAGACACAGATAAACTGAGACTCTGAGACACTGAGACACTGAGGCACAGAGACACTGAGACACAGAGACACAGAAACACTGAGATGGTGAGAAGCTGAGACACTGAGACACGGAGACTCTGAGACACTAAGACACTGAGACACTGAGGCACAGAGACACTGAGACACCGAGACACAGAGACACAAAGACACTGATGCACTGAGACACTGAGGCACAGAGACACAGACTCTGAGACTCTGAGACATTGAGACACAGAGACACTGAGATACTGAGACACATAGACACTAAGACACAGAGTCACTGAGAGTCTGAGGCATTGAGACACAGAGACACTGAGACTCTGAGACACTAAGACACTGAGATACAGAGACGCTGAGAAACTGAGACACTGAGACACAGAGACAGAGAGATCCTGAGAGACAGAGACACTGAGACACAGAGACAATGAGGCACAGAGACACTGACACACTGAGACACTGAGACTCTGAGACACTGGCACACTGAGACACTGAGACACAGAGACAGAGAGATCCTGAGGGACAGAGACACTGAGGCACTGAGACACAGAGTCACTGAGACACTGAGGAACAGAGACACTGAGACACTGAGACACAGAGACTCTGAGACACTGACACACTGAGACACTGAGGCACAGAGACACAGAGACTCTGAGACACTGAGACTCAGAGACACTAAGACACAGAGGCACAGAGACAATGAGACACAGAGACACAGAGAAACTGAGTCTCTGAGACACTGAGACGCAGAGACACTGAGGCACAGAGACACTGAGACACAGAGACACTGAGACGTAGGGACACTGAGGCACAGTGACACTGTGACGCAGAGACACTGACACTCTGAGACACTGGGGCACAGAGACACTGAGACACTGAGTCATTGAGCACTGAAATTCTGAGACACTGAGGCACAGACAAACAGAGGCACTGAGTCACAGAGACACAGAGACTGTGAGACACTGAGACACTGAGGCACTGATACACTGAGACACTGAGGCACAGAGAAACTGAGACACTGAGACACAGAAACACTGAGACGGTGAGAAGCTGAGACACTGAGACACAGAGACACAGAATCACTGAGACTCTGAGACTCTGAGACACTGAGACACTGAGACACAGAGACACTGAGACACTGAGACACAGAGACACTGAGACGCAGAGACACTGATACTCTGAGACACTGACACACAGACACTGAGGCACAGAGGCACAGAGGCACTGAGACTCTGAGAGATCGACACACTGAGACACGGAGGCACAGTGACACTGAGGCACAGTGACACAGAGACTCTGAGACATCGAGACAACGAGACACTGAGACACTGAGAAACTGAGACACCGGGGCACTGAGACACTGAGACACTGAGAATGAGACTCTGAGACACTGAGACACAGAGACTCTGAGACACTGAGACACTGTGCCACTGAGATTCGGAGACACTGAGAAACTGAGACACAGAGACACTGAGGCGCAGAAGCACTGAGACACAGAGACACTGAGGCGCAGAGGCACTGAGACACAGAGACACTGAGACTCTGAGACACTGAGACACTGAGACATTGAAACTCGGAGACACTGAGACTCTGAGACACAGAGACACAGGTGCACAGAGACACAGCGACACAAAGATGCTGAGACACTGAGACTCTGAGACACTGAGGCACAGACACACAGATACACTGAGGCACCGAGACACTGAGGCACAGGGACTCTGAGACAAAGTGATACAGAGACACTGAGACTCTGAGACACTGAGACACTGAGACACTGAGGCACAGAGGCACAGAGACACTGAGACATTGAGGCACAGAGACACTGAGACAAAGAGGCACTGAGACACTGACACTGAGACACAGAGACACTGAGATCTGGAGACTCAGAGAAACTGAGACACAGAGACAGGGAGATCCTGAGAGACAGAGACACAGAGACACTGAGATACTGAGGAACAGAGACACTGAGACGCAAAGCCTCTGAGACACTGACACACTGAGACACTGAGGCACAGAGACACTGAGACACAGAGACACTGAGATCTGGAGACTCAGAGACACTGAGACACAGAGACAGGGAGATCCTGAGAGGCAGAGACACAGAGACACAGAGACACTGAGATACTGAGGAACAGAGACACTGAGACACTGAGACGCAGAGACCCTGAGACACTGACACACTGAGACACTGAGGCACAGAGACACTGAGACACAGAGACACTGAGACTCTGAGATACTGAGACACAGAGACTCTGAGACACTGAGACACTGAGAATCTAAGACATAGAGTCACAGAGACACTGAGACACTGATGCACAGAGACACTGAGACACAGAGACACTGAGTCACTGAGACACTGAGGCACAGAGACACTGAGAAACCGAGACACAGAGACACAGACACACTGAGACACTGAGGCACAGAGACACTGAGACTCAGAGACGCAGAGAAACTGAGACTCTGAGACTCTGAGACACTGAGACACTGAGGCACAGAGACACTGAGACACAGAGACACAGAGACACGGAGACTCTGAGACACAAAGACACAGAGACACTGAGGCACAGAGACACTGAGACAAAGAGACACAGAGACACTGAGACTCTGAGACACTGAGACACTGAGACACAGAGACGCTGGGGCCCAGGGACAATGAGACACAGAGACACTGAGAATCTGAGACACAGAGACACTGAGGCACAGAGACACAGAGACACAGATTCACTGAGATACTGAGACTCTGAGGCACAGAGACACTGAGACTCTGAGACACTGAGACACTGAGGCACAGAAACACTGAGACACCGAGACACAGAGACACTGACACACTGAGACACTGAGGCACAGAGACACTGAGACATAGAGGCACTGAGACTCTGAGACTCTGAGACTCTGAGACTCTGAGACATTGAGACACAGAGACACTGAGATACTGAGACACATAGACACTGAGACACAGAGTCATTGAGAGTCTGAGGCATTGAGACACAGAGACACTGAGATCTGGAGACTCAGAGACACTGAGACACAGAGACAGAGAGATCCCGAGAGACAGAGACACTGAGACACAGAGACACTGAGATACTGAGGAACAGAGACACTGAGACACTGAGACGCAGAGACTCTGAGACACTGACACACTGAGACACTGAGGCACAGAGACACTGAGACACAGAGACACTGAGATCTGGAGACTCAGAGACACTGAGACACAGAGACAGAGAGATCCTGAGAGACAGAGACACTGAGACACAGAGACACTGAGACACTGAGGAACAGAGACACTGAGACACTGAGACACAGAGACTCTGAGACACTGACACACTGAGACACTGAGGCACAGAGACACTGAGACACAGAGACACTGAGACTCTGAGACACTGAGACACAGAAACTCTGAGACACTGAGAATCTGAGACACAGAGTCACAGAGACACTGAGACACTGATGCACAGAGACACAGAGACACTGAGACACTGAGACAAGGAGACACTGAGAAATGAGAATCTGAGAAACTGAGACACTGAGACACTGAGTCTCAGATACACTGAGACACAGAGACTCTGATACACTGAGGCAATTAGACACTGAGGCACAAAGACACAGAGACACTGAGACACTGAGATATAGAGGCACTGAGACACTGAGACACTCAGGCACAGAGACACTGAGACACAGAGACACTGAGACTCTGAGGCACAGAGACACAGAGACACTGTGAAAGTGAGCCATTGAGACACTGCAATTCTGAGACATTGAGACATTGAGACACAGAGACACTGAGGCACAGAGAAACAGAGACTCTGAGACACTGAGACACTGAGGCACAGAGACACTGAGACACAGAGACACAGAGACACTGAGACTCTGAGAAACTAAGACACTGAGACACTGAGGCACAGAGACACTGAGACACAGAGACTCTGAGACACTGAGACACTGAGACTCGGAGACACTGAGACACTGAGACACAGAGACACAGACACACAGAGACGCTAAGATGCTGAGACACTGAGACAATGAGGCACAGAGACACTGAGACATTGAGACACTGAGAGTCTGAGACACTGAGGCACTGAGACACTGAGACAATGAGAAACAGAGACACTGAGACACAGAGACTCTGAGACACAGAGACACAGAGGCACAGAGACACAGACACACTAAGATGCTGAGACACTGAGACACTGAGACACTGAGTGTCAGAGACATTGAGACAAAGAGACACAGAGACACTGAGACACTGAGACACTGAGACTCTGATACACTGAGACTCTGAGACACTGAGGCACAGAGACCCAGGTACACTGAGGCACCGAGACCCTGAGACACAGGGACTCTGAGACAAAAGAGACACAGAGACACTGGGACTCTGATACACTGAGACACGGAAACACTGAGGCACAGAAGCACAGAGACAATGAGACACTGAGGCACAGAGACACTGAGACAAAGAGACACAGAGACACATAGACACAGAGACACAGAGACTCTGAGACACTGAGACCCTGAGGCACAGAGACACTGGGACACTGAGTCACAGAGAAACTGAGGCACAGAGACACTGAGAGACTGAGACTCTGAGACACTGAGACACAGAGACACTGAGACACAGAAACACTGAGATCTGGAGAATCAGAGACACTGAGACACAGAGACAGAGAGATCCTGAGAGACAGAGACACTGAGACACAGAGACACTGAGATACTGAGGAACAGAGACACTGAGACGCAGAGACTCTGAGACACTGACACACTGAGACACTGAGGCACAGAGACACTGAGACACAGAGACACTGAGACTCTGAGGTACTGAGACTCTGAGATACTGAGACACAGAGACTCTGAGACACTGACACACTGAGACAATGAGGCACAGAGACACAGAGACTCTGAGACACTGAGACGCAGAGACACTAAGACACAGAGGCACAGAGACACTGAGACACAGAGACACAGAGAAACTGAGTCTCTGAGACACTGAGACGCAGAGACACTGAGGCACTGAGACACGGAGTCAAGGAGACGCAGAGACACTGAGACTCTGAGACACTGGGGCACAGAGACACTGAGACACAGAGACACTGAGACTCTGAGGCACAGAGACACAGAGAGACAGAGAAACTGTGAAAGTGAGCCATTGAGACACTGCAATTCTGAGACATTGAGACACAGAGACACTGAGGCACAGAGAAACAGAGACTCTGAGACTCTGAGACACTGAGACACTGAGGCACATAGACACTGAGACACAGAGACGCAGAGACACTGTGACTCTGAGAAACTAAGACACTGAGACACTGAGGCACAGAGACACTGAGACACTGAGACACCGAGACACTGAGACACAGAGACTCTGAGACACTGAGACTCTGAGACTCTGAGACTCGGAGACACTGAGACACTGAGACAACGAAACTCGGAGACACTGAGGCACAGAGACACAGATACACTGAGGCACTGTGGCACAGAGACACTGAGACAATGAGAAACAGAGGCACTGAGACACAGAGACTCTGAGACACAGAGACACAGAGGCACAGAGACACAGAGACACTAAGATGCTGAGACACTGAGACACTGAGAAACTGAGGCACAGAGACACTGAGACACAGAGACACTGAGACTCAGACACACTGAGACACTGAGAGTCAGAGACATTGAGACAAAGAGACACAGAGACACTGAGACACTGAGACACTGAGACTCTGAGACACTGAGACTCTGAGACACTGAGGCACAGAGACCCAGGTACACTGAGGCACAGGGACTCTGAGACAAAGAGTCACAGAGACACTGGGACTCTGAGACACTGAGATACCGAGGAACAGAGACACTGAGACGCAGAGACTCTGAGACACTGACACACTGAGACACTGAGGCACAGAGACACTGAGACACAGAGACACTGAGACTCTGAGGTACTGAGACTCTGAGATACTGAGACACAGAGACTCTGAGACACTGACACACTGAGGCAATGAGGCACAGAGACACAGAGACTCTGAGACACTGAGACGCAGAGACACTAAGACACAGAGGCACAGAGACACTGAGACACAGAGACACAGAGAAACTGAGTCTCTGAGACACTGAGACGCAGAGACACTGAGGCACTGAGACACGGAGTCAAGGAGACGCAGAGACACTGAGACTCTGAGACACTGGGGCACAGAGACACTGAGACACAGAGACACTGAGACTCTGAGGCACAGAGACACAGAGAGACAGAGAAACTGTGAAAGTGAGCCATTGAGACACTGCAATTCTGAGACATTGAGACACAGAGACACTGAGGCACAGAGAAACAGAGACTCTGAGACTCTGAGACACTGAGACACTGAGGCACATAGACACTGAGACACAGAGACGCAGAGACACTGTGACTCTGAGAAACTAAGACACTGAGACACTGAGGCACAGAGACACTGAGACACTGAGACACCGAGACACTGAGACACAGAGACTCTGAGACACTGAGACTCTGAGACTCTGAGACTCGGAGACACTGAGACACTGAGACAACGAAACTCGGAGTCACTGAGGCACAGAGACACAGATACACTGAGGCACTGTGGCACAGAGACACTGAGACAATGAGAAACAGAGGCACTGAGACACAGAGACTCTGAGACACAGAGACACAGAGGCACAGAGACACAGAGACACTAAGATGCTGAGACACTGAGACACTGAGAAACTGAGGCACAGAGACACTGAGACACAGAGACACTGAGACTCAGAGACACTGAGACACTGAGAGTCAGAGACATTGAGACAAAGAGACACAGAGACACTGAGACACTGAGACTCTGAGACACTGAGACTCTGAGACACTGAGGCACAGAGACCCAGGTACACTGAGGCACCGAGACACTGAGGCACAGGGACTCTGAGACAAAGAGTCACAGAGACACTGGGACTCTGAGACACTGAGACACGGAAACAATGAGGCACAGAAGCACAGAGACAATGAGACACTGAGGCACAGAGACACTGAGACAAAGAGACACAGAGACACATAGACACAGAGACACAGAGACTCTGAGACACTGAGACCATGAGGCACAGAGACACTGGGACACTGAGTCACAGAGGAACTGAGGCACTGAGACACTGAGACTCTGAAACACTGAGACACTGAGACACTGAGGCACAGAGACACAGAGACACTGAGAAACTGAGACATTGAGACACTGAAATTCTGAGACATTGAGACACAGAGGCACTGAGGCACAGAGAAACAGAGGCTCTGAGGCAGTGAGAGTCTGAGGCACTGAGACACAGAGACACTGAGACGGTGAGACAATGAGACACTGAGATACAGAGACATAGAGTCACTGAGATCTGAGATACTGAGACACAGAGACGTTGAGGCACTGAGACACAGGGACACTGAGACATAGAGACACAGAGACACTGAGACTCTGAGACACTGAGACACTGAGGCACAGAGACACTGAGAATCTGAGACACTGTGACTCTGAGACAAAGAGACACAGAGACACTGAGACTCTGAGACACTGAGACACGGAGACACTGAGGCACAGAGGCACAGACACACTATGACACTGAGGCACAGTGACACTGAGACAAAGCGACACAGAGACACATAGACACAGAGACTCTGAGACACTGAGACCGTGAGGCACTGAGACACCGAGACACTGAGTCGCAGAGAAACTGAGACACAGAGGCACTGAGACACTGAGACTCTGAGACTCTGAGGCACTGAGACACTGAAACACAGAGACACTGAGACACAGAGACACTGAGATCTGGAGACTCAGAGACACTGAGACACAGAGACAGAGAGATCCTGAGAGACAGAGACACTGAGACACAGAGACACTGAGATACTGAGGAAGAGAGACACTGAGACACTGAGACGCAGAGACTCTGAGACACTGACACACTGAGACACTGAGGCACAGAGACACTGAGACACAGAGACACTGAGACTCTGAGATACTGAGACACAGAGACTCTGAGACACTGAGACACTGAGAGTCTGAGACACAGAGTCACAGAGACACTGAGACACTGATGCACAGAGACACTGAGATACAGAGACACTGAGACACAGAGACACTGAGATCTGGAGACTCAGAGACACTGAGACACAGAGACAGAGAGATCCTGAGAGACAGAGACACTGAGACACAGAGACACTGAGACACTGAGGAACAGAGACACTGAGACACAGAGACAAAGAGACACTGAGAAATGTGAATCTGAGAAACTGAAACACAGTGACACTGAGACACTGAGACACTGAGACACTGTGACACTGTGACACTGTGACACTGAGACACTGAGAATCTGAGACACTGTGAAACTGAGGCACAGAGACACTGAGGCACAGAGACACTGAGACACAGAGACACATAGACACTGAGACTCTGAGACAATGAGACACTGAGAAACAGACACACACAGACACAGACACTGAGACTCTGAGACACTGAGACACTGAGACAATGAGACACTGAGACACAGAGACACTGAGACACTGAGACACAGGGACAAAGAGACACTGAGGCACAGAGACACTGAGGCTCTGTGACTCTGAGACACTGACACAATGAGACACTGAGACACAGAGAATCTGAGACACTGAGAAACTGAGGCACAGAGACACTGAGGCACAAAGACACTGAGACACAGAGACACATAGACACTGAGACTCTGAGACAATGAGACACTGAGAAACAGACACACACAGACACAGAGACACTGAGACTCTGAGACACTGAGACACTGAGACAATGAGACACTGAGACACAGAGACACTGAGACACTGAGACACAGAGACAAAGAGACACTGAGACACAGAGACACTGAGGCTCAGAGACACTGAGACACAGAGGCACTGAGAATGAGACTCTGAGACACTGAGACACTGACACAAAGAGACACAGAGACTCGGAGACACTGAGACACTGAGACACAGAGACACAGAGACACTAAGATGCTGAGACACTGAGGCACAGAGACACTGAGACATTGAGACACAGAGACACTGAGGCACTGAGACACTGAGACACTGAGACTCTGAGCCACTGAGACACTGAGGCACAGAGACACAGATACACTGAGACACTGAGGCACAGAGACACTGAGACAAAGAGACACAGAGACACTGAGACAGAGAGACACTGAGACACTGAGACATTGAGACACTGAGACATTGAGACACTGAGGCACAGAGACACAGAGACTCTGAGACACTGAGACACAGAGACACTAAGACACAGAGGCACAGAGACACTGAGACACAGAGACACAGAGAAACTGAGTCTCTGAGACACTGAGACGCAGAGACACTGAGGCACAGAGACACTGAGACACTGAGATGTAGAGTCGCTGAGACACAGTGACACTGAGACACTGAGACACTGAGACTCTGAGACACTGAGACACGGAGTCAAGGAGACGCAGAGACACTGACACTCTGAGACACTGGGGCACAGAGTCATTGAGACACTGAAATTCGGAGACACTGAGACACAGAGACACTGAGGCACAGAGAAACAGAGGCAATCAGTCACAGAGACACAGAGACTGTGAGGCACAGAGACACTGAGAAACTGAGCCACAGAGACACTGAGACACTGAGGCACAGAGACACTGAGACACTGAGACACAGAAACACTGAGACGGTGAGAAGCTGAGACACTGAGACACAGAGACACAGAGACACTGAGATTCTGAGACACTGAGACACTGAGGCACAGAGACAATGAGACACAGAGACACTGATACTCTGAGACACTGAGACACAGACACTGAGGCACAGAGGCACAGAGGCACTGAGACTCTGAGACATCGACACACTGAGACACGGAGGCACAGTGACACTGAGGCACAGTGACACTGACTCTCTGAGACATCGAGACACCGAGGCACTGAGACACTGAGAAACTGAGACATCGAGGCACAGAGACACAGAGACACTGAGACACAGAGACACTGTGACTCTGAGACACTGAGATACTGAGACACAGAGACTCTGAGGCAGTGAGAGTCTGAGGCACTGAGACACAGAGACACTGAGACGGTGAGACAATGAGACACTGAGATACAGAGACACAGCGTCATTGAGATCTGAGACACTGAGACACAGAGACATTGAGGCACTGAGACACAGGGACACTGTGACATAGAGGCACAGAGACACTGAGACTCTGAGACACTGAGACACTGAGGCACAGAGACAATGAGACACAGAGACACTGAGGCACAGAGAGACTAAGACACTGAGGCACAGAGACACTGAGACACAGAGACACTGAGACACCAAGACACAGAGACACTGAGACACTGAGACACAGAGACACTGAGAAACTGAGACACTGAGACTCTGAGGCACTGAGATACTGAGGCACAGAGACACAGAGACACTGAGACACAGAGTCAAGGAGACACAGAGACACTGAGGCACTGAGACACAGAGCCACAGAGTCAGTGAGACTCTGAGACACTGAGACAGAGACTTTGAGACACTGAGACACAGAGACACAGAGACACTGAGATACAGAGACACAGAGACACTGAGACTATGAGACTCTGAGACACAGAGATACAGAGTCACTGAGACTCTGAGACAATGAGAGAGAGACATTGAGACATTGAGACACAGAGACACTGAGATACAGAGACACAGAGACACTGAGGCACAGAGACACTGAGACACAGAGACACTGAGACACAGAGACACTGAGGCACTGAGGCACTGAGACACTGAGACACAGAGTCAAGGAGACGCAGAGAGACTGAGACTCTGAGACACTGACACTCTGAGACACTGGGGCACAGAGACACTGAGGCACAGAGACTCTGAGACACTGAGACACTGAGGCACAGAGACACTGAGACACTGAAGCACAGAGACACTGGGACAGTGACAGTCTGAGACACTGAGACACTGAGACACATAACACTGAGACGGTGAGAAGCTGAGACACTGAGACACAGAGACACTGAGACACAGAGACTCTGAGACACTGAGTCACTGAGACTCTGAGACTCGGAGACACTGAGACAAAGAGACACTAAGATGCTGAGACACTGAGACACTGAGGCACAGAGACACTGAGACATTGAGACACAGAGAGACAGAGACACTGAGGCACAGAGACACTTAGACAAAGAGACACAGAGACACTGAGACACAAAGACACTAAGACACTGAGGCACAGAGACACAGAGACTCTGAGACACTGAGACACAGAGACACTAAGACACAGAGGCACAGAGACACTGAGTCACAGAGACACTGAGGCACAGATACACTGAGACACGGAGTCAAGGAGACGCAGAGACACTGACACTCTGAGACACTGGGGCACAGAGACACTGAGACATTGAGACACAGAGAGACAGAGACACTGAGGCACAGAGACACTTAGACAAAGAGACACAGAGACACTGAGACACAAAGACACTAAGACACTGAGGCACAGAGACACAGAGACTCTGAGACACTGAGACACAGAGACACTAAGACACAGAGGCACAGAGACACTGAGTCACAGAGACACTGAGGCACTGAGACACTGAGACACGGAGTCAAGGAGACGCAGAGACACTGACACTCTGAGACACTGGGGCACAGAGACACTGAGACACAGAGTCATTGAGACACTGAAATTCTGAGACACTGAGACACAGAGACACTGAGGCACAGAGAAACAGAGGCACTGAGTCACAGAGACACAGAGACTCTGAGACACTGAGACACTGAGGCACAGACACACTGAGACACTGAGACACTGAGGCACAGAGACACTGAGACACTGAGACACAGAATCACTGAGACTCAGACTCTGAGACACTGAGACACTGAGACACAGAGACACAGAGACACTGAGACTCTGAGACACTGATACACTGAGGCACAGAGACAATGAGACACAGAGACACTGATACTCTGAGACACTGAGACACAGACACTGATGCACAGAGGCACAGAGCCACTGAGACTCTGAGACATCGACACACTGAGACACGGAGGCACAGTGACACTGAGGCACAGTGACACTGAGACTCTGAGACATCGAGACACCGAGACTCTGAGACACTGAGAAACTGAGACACCGAGGCACAGAGACACAGGGACACAGAGAGTCTGAGACACTGAGACACAGAGACACTGAGACACAGAGACAATGAGACACGGATTCTAGGAGACACAGAGACACTGCGACTCTGAGACACAGAGACACTGAGAAACTGAGACACTGAGACTCTGAGACACTGAGATACTGCGGCACAGAGACACAGAGACACTGAGACACAGAGTCAAGGAGACACAGAGACACTGAGGCACTGAGACACAGAGCCACAGAGTCAGTGAGACTCTGTGACACTGAGACAGAGACTTTGAGACACTGAGACACAGAGACACAGAGACACTGAGATACAGAGACACAGAGACACTGAGACACTGAGACTATGAGACTCTGAGACACAGAGATACAGAGTCACTGAGACTCTGAGACAGTGAGAGAGAGACATTGAGACATTGAGACACAGAGACACTGAGATACAGAGACACAGAGACACTGAGTCACAGAGACACTGAGGCACAGAGAAACTGAGACACAGAGACACTGAGATGCAGAGACACTGAGGCACTGAGACACTGAGACACGGAGTCAAGGAGACGCAGAGACACTGACACTCTGAGACACTGGGGCACAGAGACACTGAGACACAGAGTCATTGAGACACTGAAATTCTGAGAAACTGAGACACAGAGACACAGAGACTCTGAGACACTGAGACACTGAGACACTGAGACACTGAGGCACAGAGACACTGAGACACTGAGGCACAGAGACACTGAGACACTGAGACACAGAATCACTGAGACTCAGACTCTGAGACACTGAGACACAGAGACACAGAGACACTGAGACTCTGAGACACTGATACACTGAGGCACAGAGACATTGAGACACAGAGACACTGATACTCTGAGACACTGAGACACAGACACTGATGCACAGAGGCACAGAGGCACTGAGACTCTGAGACATCGACACACTGAGACACGGAGGCACAGTGACACTGACCCTCTGAGACATCGAGACACCGAGGCACTGAGACACTGAGAAACTGAGACACCGAGGCACAGAGACACAGAGACACTGAGACACAGAGACACTGTGACTCTGAGACACTGAGATACTGAGACACAGAGACTCTGAGGCAGTGAGAGTCTGAGGCACTGAGACACAGAGACACTGAGACGGTGAGACAATGAGACACTGAGATACAGAGACACAGCGTCACTGAGATCTGAGACACTGAGACACAGAGACATTGAGGCACTGAGACACAGGGACACTGTGACATAGAGGCACAGAGACACTGAGACTCTGAGACACTGAGACACTGAGGCACAGAGACAATGAGACACAAAGACACTGAGGCACAGAGAGACTAAGACACTGAGGCACAGAGACACTGAGACACAGAGACACTGAGACACCAAGACACAGAGACACTGAGACACTGAGACACAGAGACACTGAGAAACTGAGACACTGAGACTCTGAGACACTGAGATACTGAGGCACAGAGACACAGAGACACTGAGACACAGAGTCAAGGAGACACAGAGACACTGAGGCACTGAGACACAGAGCCACAGAGTCAGTGAGACTCTGAGACACTGAGACAGAGACTTTGAGACACTGAGACACAGAGACACAGAGACACAGAGATACAGAGACACAGAGACACTGAGACTATGAGACTCTGAGACACAGAGATACAGAGTCACTGAGACTCTGAGACAATGAGAGAGAGACATTGAGACATTGAGACACAGAGACACTGAGATACAGAGACACAGAGACACTGAGGCACAGAGACACTGAGACACAGAGACACTGAGGCACTGAGACACTGAGACACTGAGGCACTGAGACACTGAGACACAGAGTCAAGGAGACGCAGAGAGACTGAGACTCTGAGACACTGACACTCTGAGACACTGGGGCACAGAGACACTGAGGCACAGAGACTCTGAGACACGGAGACACTGAGGCACAGAGACACTGAGACACTGAAGCACAGAGACACTGGGACAGTGACAGTCTGAGACACTGAGACATTGAGACACATAACACTGAGACGGTGAGAAGCTGAGACACTGAGACACAGAGACACTGAGACACAGAGACTCTGAGACACTGAGTCACTGAGACTCTGAGACTCGGAGACACTGAGACAAAGAGACACTAAGATGCTGAGACACTGAGACACTGAGGCACAGAGACACTGAGACATTGAGACAAAGAGAGACAGAGACACTGAGGCACAGAGACACTTAGACAAAGAGACACAGAGACACTGAGACGGTGAGAAGCGGAGACACTGAGACACAGAGACACAGAGACACTGAGATTCTGAGACACTGAGACACTGAGACACTGAGGCACAGAGACAATGAGACACAGAGACACTGATACTCTGAGACACTGAGACACAGACACTTAGGCACAGAGGCACAGAGGCACTGAGACTCTGAGACATCGACACACTGAGACACGGAGGCACAGTGACACTGAGGCACAGTGACACTGACTCTCTGAGACATCGAGACACCGAGGCACTGAGACACTGAGAAACTGAGACACCGAGGCACAGAGACACAGAGACACTGAGACACAGAGACACAGAGACACTGTGACTCTGAGACACTGAGATACTGAGACACAGAGACTCTGAGGCAGTGAGAGTCTGAGGCACTGAGACACAGAGACACTGAGACGGTGAGACAATGAGACACTGAGATACAGAGACACAGCGTCACTGAGATCTGAGACACTGAGACACAGAGACATTGAGGCACTGAGACACAGGGACACTGTGACATAGAGGCACAGAGACACTGAGACTCTGAGACACTGAGACACTGAGGCACAGAGACAATGAGACACAGAGACACTGAGGCACAGAGAGACTAAGACACTGAGGCACAGAGACACTGAGACACAGAGACACTGAGACACCAAGACACAGAGACACTGAGACACTGAGACACAGAGACACTGAGAAACTGAGACACTGAGACTCTGAGACACTGAGATACTGAGGCACAGAGACACAGAGACACTGAGACACAGAGTCAAGGAGACACAGAGACACTGAGGCACTGAGACACAGGGACACTGTGACATAGAGGCACAGAGACACTGAGACTCTGAGACACTGAGACACTGAGGCACAGAGACACTGAGACACAGAGACACTGAGACACCAAGACACAGACACACTGAGACACAGAGACACTGAGAAACTGAGACACTGACACTCTGAGACACTGAGATACTGAGGCACAGAGACACAGAGACACTGAGACACAGAGTCAAGGAGACACAGAGACACTGAGGCACTGAGACACAGAGCCACAGAGTCAGTGAGACTCTGAGACACTGAGACAGAGACTTTGAGACACTGAGACACAGAGACACAGAGACACTGAGATACAGAGACACAGAGACACTGAGACACTGAGACTATGAGACTCTGAGACACAGAGATACAGAGTCACTGAGACTCTGAGAGAGTGAGAGAGAGACATTGAGACATTGAGACACAGAGACACTGAGATACAGAGACACAGAGACACTGAGTCACAGAGGCACTGAGGCACAGAGACACTGAGACACAGAGACACTGAGATGCAGAGACACTGAGGCACTGAGACACTGAGACACGGAGTCAAGGAGACGCAGAGACACTGACACTCTGAGACACTGGGGCACAGAGACACTGAGACACAGAGTCATTGAGACACTGAAATTCTGACACACTGAGACACAGAGACACAGAGACTCTGAGACACTGAGACACTGAGGCTCAGAGACACTGAGACACTGAGGCACAGAGACACTGAGACACTGAGACACAGAATCACTGAGACTCAGACTCTGAGACACTGAGACACAGAGACACAGAGACACTGAGACTCTGAGACACTGATACACTGAGGCACAGAGACATTGAGACACAGAGACACTGATACTCTGAGACACTGAGACACAGACACTGATGCACAGAGGCACAGAGGCACTGAGACTCTGAGACATCGACACACTGAGACACGGAGGCACAGTGACACTGACTCTCTGAGACATCGAGACACCGAGGCACTGAGACACTGAGAAACTGAGACACCGAGGCACAGAGACACAGAGACACTGAGACACAGAGACACTGTGACTCTGAGACACTGAGATACTGAGACACAGAGACTCTGAGGCAGTGAGAGTCTGAGGCACTGAGACACAGAGACACTGAGACGGTGAGACAATGAGACACTGAGATACAGAGACACAGCGTCACTGAGATCTGAGACACTGAGACACAGAGACATTGAGGCACTGAGACACAGGGACACTGTGACATAGAGGCACAGAGACACTGAGACTCTGAGACACTGAGACACTGAGGCACAGAGACAATGAGACACAGAGACACTGAGGCACAGAGAGACTAAGACACTGAGGCACAGAGACACTGAGACACAGAGACACTGAGACACCAAGACACAGACACACTGAGACACAGAGACACTGAGAAACTGAGACACTGACACTCTGAGACACTGAGATACTGAGGCACAGAGACACAGAGACACTGAGACACAGAGTCAAGGAGACACAGAGACACTGAGGCACTGAGACACAGAGCCACAGAGTCAGTGAGACTCTGAGACACTACACTGAGACAGAGACTTTGAGACACTGAGACACAGAGACACAGAGACACTGAGATACAGAGACACAGAGACACTGAGACTATGAGACTCTGAGACACAGAGATACAGAGTCACTGAGACTCTGAGACAATGAGAGAGAGACATTGAGACATTGAGACACAGAGACACTGAGATACAGAGACACAGAGACACTGAGGCACAGAGACACTGAGACACAGAAACACTGAGGCACTGAGACACTGAGACACTGAGGCACTGAGACACTGAGACACAGAGTCAAGGAGACGCAGAGAGACTGAGACTCTGAGACACTGACACTCTGAGACACTGGGGCACAGAGACACTGAGGCACAGAGACTCTGAGACACTGAGACACTGAGGCACAGAGACACTGAGACACTGAAGCACAGAGACACTGGGACAGTGACAGTCTGAGACACTGAGACATTGAGACACATAACACTGAGACGGTGAGAAGCTGAGACACTGAGACACAGAGACACTGAGACACAGAGACTCTGAGACACTGAGTCACTGAGACTCTGAGACTCGGAGACACTGAGACAAAGAGACACTAAGATGCTGAGACACTGAGACACTGAGGCACAGAGACACTGAGACATTGAGACAAAGAGAGACAGAGACACTGAGGCACAGAGACACTTAGACAAAGAGACACAGAGACACTGATAAACAAAGACACTGAGACACTGAGGCACAGAGACACTGAGACACTGAGACACAGAAACACTGAGACGGTGAGAAGCGGAGACACTGAGACACAGAGACACAGAGACACTGAGATTCTGAGACACTGAGACACTGAGACACTGAGGCACAGAGACAATGAGACACAGAGACACTGATACTCTGAGACACTGAGACACAGACACTTAGGCACAGAGGCACAGAGGCACTGAGACTCTGAGACATCGACACACTGAGACACGGAGGCACAGTGACACTGAGGCACAGTGACACTGACTCTCTGAGACATCGAGACACCGAGGCACTGAGACACTGAGAAACTGAGACACCGAGGCACAGAGACACGGAGACACTGAGACACAGAGACACTGTGACTCTGAGACACTGAGATACTGAGACACAGAGACTCTGAGGCAGTGAGAGTCTGAGGCACTGAGACACAGAGACACTGAGACGGTGAGACAATGAGACACTGAGATACAGAGACACAGCGTCACTGAGATCTGAGACACTGAGACACAGAGACATTGAGGCACTGAGACACAGGGACACTGTGACTTAGAGGCACAGAGACACTGAGACTCTGAGACACTGAGACACTGAGGCACAGAGACAATGAGACACAGAGACACTGAGGCACAGAGAGACTAAGACACTGAGGCACAGAGACACTGAGACACAGAGACACTGAGACACCAAGACACAGAGACACTGAGACACAGAGACACTGAGAAACTGAGACACTGAGACTCTGAGACACTGAGATACTGAGGCACAGAAACACAGAGACACTGAGACACAGAGTCAAGGAGACACAGAGACACTGAGGCACTGAGACACAGAGCCACAGAGTCAGTGAGACTCTGAGACACTGAGACAGAGACTTTGAGACACTGAGACACAGAGACACTGAGATACAGAGACACAGAGACACTGAGACTATGAGACTCTGAGACACAGAGATACAGAGTCACTGAGACTCTGAGACAATGAGAGAGAGACATTGAGACATTGAGACACAGAGACACTGAGATACAGAGACACAGAGACACTGAGTCACAGAGACACTGAGGCACAGAGACACTGAGACACAGAGACACTGAGATGCAGAGACACTGAGGCACTGAGACACTGAGACACGGAGTCAAGGAGACGCAGAGACACTGACACTCTGAGACACTGGGGCACAGAGACACTGAGACACAGAGACACTGAGGCACTGAGACACTGAGACACTGAGGCACTGAGACACTGAGACACAGAGTCAAGGAGACGCAGAGAGACTGAGACTCTGAGACACTGACACTCTGAGACACTGGGGCACAGAGACACTGAGGCACAGAGAAACAGAGGCACTGAGTCACAGAGACACAGAGACTCTGAGACACTGAGACACTGAGGCACAGAGACACTGAGACACTGAAGCACAGAGACACTGGGACAGTGACAGTCTGAGACACTGAGACACTGAGACACATAACACTGAGACGGTGAGAAGCTGAGACACTGAGACACAGAGACACTGAGACACAGAGACTCTGAGACACTGAGTCACTGAGACTCTGAGACTCGGAGACACTGAGACAAAGAGACACTAAGATGCTGAGACACTGAGACACTGAGGCACAGAGACACTGAGACATTGAGACACAGAGAGACAGAGACACTGAGGCACAGAGACACTTAGACAAAGAGACACAGAGACACTGAGACACAAAGACACTAAGACACTGAGGCACAGAGACACAGAGACTCTGAGACACTGAGACACAGAGACACTAAGACACAGAGGCACAGAGACACTGAGTCACAGAGACACTGAGGCACAGAGACACTGAGGCACAGAGACACTGAGATGCAGAGACACTGAGGCACTGAGACACTGAGACACGGAGTCAAGGAGACGCAGAGACACTGACACTCTGAGACACTGGGGCACAGAGACACTGAGACACAGAGTCATTGAGACACTGAAATTCTGAGACACTGAGACACAGAGACACTGAGGCACAGAGAAACAGAGGCACTGAGTCACAGAGACACAGAGACTCTGAGACACTGAGACACTGAGGCACAGACACACTGAGACACTGAGACACTGAGGCACAGAGACACTGAGACACTGAGACACAGAATCACTGAGACTCAGACTCTGAGACACTGAGACACTGAGACACAGAGACACAGAGACACTGAGACTCTGAGACACTGATACACTGAGGCACAGAGACAATGAGACACAGAGACACTGATACTCTGAGACACTGAGACACAGACACTGATGCACAGAGGCACAGAGCCACTGAGACTCTGAGACATCGACACACTGAGACACGGAGGCACAGTGACACTGAGGCACAGTGACACTGAGACTCTGAGACATCGAGACACCGAGACTCTGAGACACTGAGAAACTGAGACACCGAGGCACAGAGACACAGGGACACAGAGAGTCTGAGACACTGAGACACAGAGACACTGAGACACAGAGACAATGAGACACGGATTCTAGGAGACACAGAGACACTGCGACTCTGAGACACAGAGACACTGAGAAACTGAGACACTGAGAATCTGAGACACTGAGATACTGCGGCACAGAGACACAGAGACACTGAGACACAGAGCCACAGAGTCAGTGAGACTCTGAGACACTGAGACAGAGACTTTGAGACACTGAGACACAGAGACACAGAGACACTGAGATACAGAGACACAGAGACACTGAGACACTGAGACTATGAGACTCTGAGACACAGAGATACAGAGTCACTGAGACTCTGAGACAGTGAGAGAGAGACATTGAGACATTGAGACACAGAGACACTGAGATACAGAGACACAGAGACACTGAGTCACAGAGACACTGAGGCACAGAGACACTGAGACACAGAGACACTGAGATGCAGAGACACTGAGGCACTGAGACACTGAGACACGGAGTCAAGGAGACGCAGAGACACTGACACTCTGAGACACTGGGGCACAGAGACACTGAGACACAGAGTCATTGAGACACTGAAATTCTGAGACACAGAGACACAGAGACTCTGAGACACTGAGACACTGAGGCACAGAGACACTGAGACACTGAGGCACAGAGACACTGAGACACTGAGACACAGAATCACTGAGACTCAGACTCTGAGACACTGAGACACAGAGACACTGAGACTCTGAGACACTGATACACTGAGGCACAGAGACATTGAGACACAGAGACACTGATACTCTGAGACACTGAGACACAGACACTGATGCACAGAGGCATAGAGGCACTGAGACTCTGAGACATCGACACACTGAGACACGGAGGCACAGTGACACTGAGGCACAGTGACACTGAGACTCTGAGACATCGAGACACCGAGACTCTGAGACACTGAGAAACTGAGACACCGAGGCACAGAGACACAGGGACACAGAGAGTCTGAGACACTGAGACACAGAGACACTGAGACACAGAGACAATGAGACACGGATTCTAGGAGACACAGAGACACTGAGACTCTGAGACACTGAGATACTGAGACACTGAGGCACAGAGACACAGATACTCTGAGGCAGTGAGTGTCTGAGGCACTGAGACACTGAGACACTGAGATGGTGAGACAATGAGACACTGAGATACAGAGACACAGAGTCACTGAGATCTGAGACACAGAGACATTGAGGCACTGAGACACAGGGACACTGAGACATAGAGACACAGAGACACTGTGACTCTGAGACACTGAGACACTGAGACACTGAGACTCTGAGACACTGAGACACAGAGACTCTGAGACACTGAGTCACTGAGACTCTGAGACTCGGAGACACTGAGACACTGAGACACAGAGACACAGCGACACTAAGATGCTGAGACACTGAGACACTGAGGCACAGAGACACTGAGACACTGAGACACAGAGAGACAGAAACACTGAGGCACAGAGACACTGAGACAAAGAGACACAGAGACACTGAGACACAAAGACACTAAGACACTGCGGCACAGAGACACAGAAACTCTGAGACACTGAGACACAGAGACACTAAGACACAGAGGCACAGAGACACTGAGTCACAGAGACACAAAGAAACTGAGTCCCTGAGAGACTGAGACGCAGAGACACTGATACACTGAGACACAGAAACACTGAGACGGTGAGAAGCTGAGACACTGAGACACAGAGACGCAGAATCACTGAGACTCTGAAACTCTGAGACACTGAGACACAGAGACACAGAGACACTGAGACACAGAGACACAAAGACACTGAGATTCTGAGACACTGATACACTGAGGCACAGAGACAATGAGACACAGAGACACTGATACTCTGAGACACTGAGACACAGACACTGATGCACAGAGGCACTGAGACTCTGAGACATCGTCACACTGAGACACGGAGGCACAGTGACATTGAGGCACAGTGACACTGAGACTCTGAGACATCGAGACACCGAGACTCTGAGACACTGAGAAACTGAGACACCGAGGCACAGAGACACAGGGACACAGAGAGTCTGAGACACTGAGACACAGAGACACTGAGACACAGAGACAATGAGACACGGATTCTAGGAGACACAGAGACACTGAGACTCTGAGACACTGAGATACTGAGACACTGAGGCACAGAGACACAGATACTCTGAGGCAGTGAGTGTCTGAGGCACTGAGACACTGAGACACTGAGACAGTGAGACAATGAGACACTGAGATACTGAGACACAGAGTCACTGAGATCTGAGACACAGAGACATTGAGGCACTGAGACACAGGGACACTGAGACATAGAGACACATAGACACTGAGACACAGGGACACTGTGACTCTGAGACACTGAGACACTGAGGCACAGAGACACTGAGACACTGAGGCACTGAGACTCTGAGACACTGAGAATGAGACTCTGAGTCACTGAGACACAGAGACTCTGAGACACTAAGTCACTGAGACACTGAGACTCTGAGACTCGGAGACACTGAGACACTGAGACACAGAGACACTAAGATGCTGAGACACTGAGACACTGAGGCACAGAGACACTGAGACACTGAGACACAGAGAGACAGAGACACTGAGGCACAGAGACACTGAGACAAAGAGACTCAGAGACACTGAGACACAAAGACTCTAAGACACTGCGGCACAGAGACACAGAGACTCTGAGACACTGAGTCACAGAGACACAAAGAAACTGAGTCCCTGAGACACTGAGACACAGAGACACTGAGGCACAGAGACACTGAGACACAGAGACACTGAGATGTAGAGACACTGAGGCACTGAGACACTGAGACACGGAGTCAAGGAGACGCAGAGACACTGACACTATGAGACACTGGGACACAGAGACACTGAGAAACATAGTCATTGAGACACTGAAATTCTGAGACACTGAGACACAGAGACACTGAGGCACAGGGAAACAGACGCACTGAGTCACAGAGACACAGAGACTCTGAGACACTGAGACACTGAGGCACAGAGACACTGAGACACTGAGGCACAGAGACACTGAGACACTGAGACACAGAAACACTGAGACGGTGAGAAGCTGAGACACTGAGACACAGCGACACAGAATCACTGAGACTCTGAGACTCTGAGACACTGATACACTGAGGCTCAGAGACAATGAGACACAGAGACACTGATACACTGAGACACTGAGACACAGACACTGATGCACAGAGGCACTGAGACTCTGAGACATCGACACACTGAGACACGGAGGCAAAGTGACACTGAGGCACAGTGACACTGAGACTCTGAGACATCGAGACTCCGAGACTCGGAGACACTGAGAAACTGAGACACCAAGGCACAGAGACACAGAGACACTGAGAGTCTGAGACACTGAGACACAGAGACACTGAGACACAGAGACACTGTGACTCTGAGACACTGAGACACTGAGGCACAGAGACACTGAGACACTGAGACACAGAGACACTGAGACTCTGAGACACTGAGAATGAGACACTGAGACACTGTGTCTCTGAGATTCGGTGACACTGAGACACTGAGACACAGAGACACTGAGGCGCAGAGGCACTGAGACGCTGAGACATCGAAACACTGTGACACAGAGGCACAGTGACACTGAGGCACAGTGACACTGAGACTCTGAGTCATCGAGACACCGAGACACTGAGACACAGAGACACAGAGACACTAAGATGCTGAGACACTGAGACACTGAGGCACAGAGACACTGAGACATTGAGACACAGAGAGGCAGAGACACTGAGGCACTGAGACACTGAGGCTCTGAGACACTGAGACACTGAGGCACAGAGACACTGAGACAAAGAGACAGAGAGATCTTGAGAGACTGAGACACAGAGACACTGAGACACTGAGGAACAGAGACACTGAGGAACAGCGACACTGAGACACTGAGACACAGAGATTCTGAGACACTGACACACTGAGACACTGATGCACAGAGACACCGAGACACAGAGACAAAGAGACACTGAGAAATGAGAATCGGAGAAACTTAGACACTGAGACACTGAGTCACAGATACACTGAGACACTTAGACACTGAGGCACAAAGACACAGAGACACTGAGACACTGAGACATCGAGGCACTGAGACACAGATCCACAGAGACACTGAGACACAGAGAAACTGAGACACTGAGACACTGAGGTGCTGAGACACTCAGGCACAGAGACACTGAGACGCAGAGACACTGAGACTCTGAGACACTAAGACACTGAGGCGCTGAGACACTCAGGCACAGAGACACTGAGACACAGAGACACTGAGACACTGAGACACTGAAGCACAGAGACAATGAGACACGGAGTCTAGGAGACATAGAGACACTGAGACTCTGAGACACTGAGACACTGAAACACTGAGGCACAGAGACACAGAGACACTGAGAAACTGAGACATTGAGACACTGAAATTCTGAGACATTGAGACACAGAGACACTGAGGCACAGAGAAACAGAGACTCTGAGGCAGTGAGTGTCTGAGGCACTGAGACACAGAGACACTGAGACGGTGAGACAATGAGACACTGAGATACAGAGACACAGAGTCACTGAGATCTGAGACACTGAGACACAGAGACATTAAAGCACTGAGACACAGGGACACTGAGACATAGAGACACAGAGACACTGTGACTGTGAGACACTGAGACACTGAGGCACAGAGACACTGAGACACAGAGACTCTGAGACACTGAGTCACTGAGACTCTGAGACTCGGAGACACTGAGACACTGAGACACAGAGAGACAGAGACACTAAGATGCTGAGACACTGAGACACTGAGGCACAGAGACACTGAGATATTGAGACACAGAGAGACAGAGACACTGAGGCACAGAGACACTGAGACAAAGAGACACAGAGACACTGAGACACAGAGACACAAAGAGAAACTGAGTCTCTTTGACACTGAGACGCAGAGACACTGAGGCACAGAGACACTGAGACACAGAGACACTGAGACTCTGAGAAACTGAGACACTGAGGCACTGAGACACTGAGACACGGATTCAAGGAGACGCAGAGACACTGACACTCTGAGACACTGGGGCACAGAGACACTGAGAAACATAGTCATTGAGACACTGAAATTCTGAGACACTGAGACACAGAGACACTGAGGCACAGAGAAACAGAGGCACTGAGTCACAGAGACACAGAGACTGTGAGACACTGAGACACTGAGGCACTGAGACACTGAGACACTGAGGCACAGAGACACTGAGACACTGAGACACAGAAACACTGAGACGGTGAGAAGCTGAGACACTAAGACACAGAGACACAGAATCACTGAGACTCTGAGACTCTGAGACACAGAGACACTGAGACACAGAGACACTGAGACACAGAGACACAGAGACTCTGAGACACTGAGACCCTGAGGCACAGAGACACTGAGTCACAGAGAAACTGAGACACAGAGACACTGAGACACTGAGACTCTGAGACACAGAGACACAGAGACACAGAGACACTGAGATCTGGAGACTCAGAGGCACTGAGACACAGAGACAGAGAGATTCTGAGAGACAGAGAAACTGAGACACAGAGACACTGAGACACTGAGGAACAGAGACACTGAGACACTGAGACAGAGACTCTGAGACACTGACACACTGAGACACTGAGGCACAGAGACACTGAGACACAGAGACACTGAGACTCTGAGACACTGAGACACAGAAACACTGAGACACTGAGACACTGAGAATCTGAGACACAGAGTCACAGATACACTGAGACACTGATGCACAGAGACACTGAGACATAGAGACAAAAAGACACTGAGAAATGAGAATCTGAGAAACTGAGACACTGAGTCACAGATACACTGACACCCTGAGACACTTAGACACTGAGACACTTAGACACTGAGGCACAAAGACACAGAGACACTGAGACACTGAGGCACCGAGACACTGAGACATAGAGACACAGAGAAACTGAGACTCTGAGACACTGAGACACTGAGGCGCTGAGACACTCAGGCACAGAGACACTGAGACACAGAGACACTGAGACTCTGAGACACTGAGACACTGAGACACTGAGGCACAGAGACACAGAGACACTGAGAAACTGAGACATTGAGACACTGAAATTCTGAGACATTGAGACACAGAGACACTGAGGCACAGAGAAACAGAGACTCTGAGGCAGTGAGAGTCTGAGGCACTGAGACACAGAGACACTGAGATGGTGAGACAATGAGACGCTGAGATAGAGACACAGAGTTACTCAGATCTGAGACACTGAGACACAGAGACATTGAGGCACTGAGACACAGGGACACTGAGACACAGAGACACGGAGACACTGAGACACTGAGACTCTGAGACACTGAGACACTGAGGCACAGAGACAATGAGACAAAGAAACACTGAGACTCTGAGACACAGAGACACTGAGATACTGAGAAACATAGACACTGAGATGCAGAGTCACTGTGATTCTGAGACACTGAAGCACAGATACTGAGGCACAGGGGCACAGAGACACTGAGACACAGAGACACTGAGACACTGAGAAACTAAGACTCTGAGACACTGAGGCACAGAGACACAGAGACACTGAGGCTCTGAGACACTGAGACACTAAGGCACAGAGACACAGAAACACAGATTCACTGAGACATTGAGACACTGAGGTACAGAGACACTGAGACACAAGACACTGAGACTCTGAGACACTGAGACTCTGAGACACTGAGACACAGAGACACTGAGACACCGAGACACAGAGACACAGACACACTGAGACACTGAGGCACACAGACACTGAGACTCAGAGACACAGAGAAACTGAGACTCTGAGACACTGAGACACTGAGGCACAGAGACACTGAGACACAGAGACAAAGTGACACTGAGAAATGAGAATCTGAGACACTGAGACACTGAGTCACAGATACACTGAGACACTGAGACACTGAGACTCTGAGACACTGAGACACTTAGACACTGAGGCACAAAGACACAGAGACACTGAGACACTGAGACATAGAGGCACTGAGACACTGAGGCACAGAGACACTGAGACACAGAGACTCTGAGACTCTGAGACTCTGAGACACTGAGACACTGAGACAATGAAACTCGGAGACACTGAGACGAGACACAGAGACACAGAGGCACAGAGACACAGAGACACTGAGACACTGAGACACAGAGACACTGAGACACTGAGACTCTGAGACACTGAGACTCTGAGACACTGAGGCGCAGAGACACAGATACACTGAGGCACAGGGGCTCTGAGACAAAGAGACTCTGAGACATTGAGACACAGAAACACTGAGGCACAGATGCACAGAGACACTGAGACACTGAGGCACAGACACACTGAGACAAAGAGACACAGAGACACATAGACACAGAGACACAGAGACTCTGAGACACTGAGACCCTGAGGCGCAGAGACACTGAGACACTGAGTCAGAGAGAAACTGAGACACAGAGACACTGAGACACTGAGACTCTGAGACACTGAGACACTGAGACACAGAGACACTGAGACACAGAGACACTGAGACACTGATACACAGAGGCACTGAGATCTGGAGACTCAGAGACACTGAGACACAGAGACAGAGATATCCTGAGAGGCAGAGTCACTGAGACACAGAGACACTGAGATACTGAGGAACAGAGACACTGAGACGCAGAGACTCTGAGACACTGACACACTGAGACACTGAGGCACAGAGACACTGAGACTCTCAGATACTGAGACACAGAGACTCTGAGACACTGAGACACTGAGAGTCTGAGACACAGAGTCACAAAGACACTGAGACACTGATGCACAGAGACACTGAGACACAGAGACACTGAGACACAGAGACACTGAGATCTGGAGACTCAGAGACAATGAGGCACAGAGACAGAGAGATCCTGAGAGACAGAGACAATGAGACACAGAGACTCTGAGACTCTGAGACACTGAGACACTGAGACAATGAAACTCGGAGACGCTGAGACACTGAGACACAGAGACACAGAGGCACAGAGACACAGAGACACTGAGACACAGGGACACTGAGACTCTGAGACACTGAGAATCAGAGACATTGAGACAAAGAGACACAGTGACACTGAGACACTGAGACTCTGAGACACTGAGACTCTGAGACACTGAGGCGCAGTGACACAGATACACTGAGGCACAGGGACTCTGAGACAAAGAGACACTGAGACTCTGAGACATTGAGACACAGAAACACTGAGGCACAGATGCACAGAGACACTGAGACACTGAGGCACAGACACACTGAGACAAAGAGAAACAGAGACACATAGACACAGAGACTCTGAGACACTGAGACCCTGAGGCACAGAGACACTGAGACACTGAGTCACAGAGAAACTGAGACAGAGAGACACTGAGACACAGAGACACTGAGACTCTGAGAAACTAAGACACTGAGACACTGAGACACTGAGGCACAGAGACACTGAGACACAGAGACACTGAGACACAGAGACACTGAGACTCTGAGAAACTAAGACACTGAGACACTGAGGCACAGAAACACTGAGACACAGAGACTCTGAGACACTGAGACACTGAGACTCTGAGGCTCGGAGACACTGAGACACAGACACACAGAGACGCTAAGATGCTGAGACAATGAGGCACAGAGACACTGAGACATTGAGACACTGAGAGTCTGAGACACTGAGGCACTGAGACTCGGAGAAACTGAGGCGCAGAGACACTGAGACACTGAGACACTGAGAAACAGGGACACTGAGACACTGAGACACTGAGGCACAGAGACACTGAGATCTGGAGACTCAGAGACACTGAGACACAGAGACAGAGAGATCCTGAGACACAGAGACACTGAGACACAGAGACACTGACACACTGAGGCACAGAGACACTGAGACAGAGAGACACAGAGGTAGTGAGACTCTGAGGCACTGAGACACAGAGGCACTGAGACACTGAGGCAAAGAGACACTGAGAATCTGAGACTCTGAGAAACTGAGACTCAGAGACACTGTGATACTGAGACACAGTGACACTGAGACACTGAGGCAGAGAAACACAGTGACAGAGAGACACTGAGACTCGGAGAAACTGAGTCACAGAGACACTGAGGCTCAGAGACACTAAGGCACAGAGACACAGAGACACTGAGACACAGAGACACTGAGACACAGAGACACAGAGACACTGAGACACTGGGGCACAGAGACACTGAGACACTGAGACTCTTAAATACTGAGACACTGAGACACTGAGACACTGAGGCACAGAGACACAGAGACACTGCGACTCTGAGACACAGAGAAACTGAGAATCTAAGACAAAGAGACACTGTGATACTGAGACACACAGACACTGAGAAACTGAGGCACAGAGACACAGAGACACTGAGACTCTGAGACACTGAGACACTGAGGCACAGAGACACTGAGATACTGATACTCTGAGACTCTGAGACACTGAGACACTGAGACACAGAGACACAGAGACACTGGGACAGTGAGACACTGAGGCACCGAGACACAGAGACACTGACATACTGAGACACAGAGACTCTGATACACTGATACACTGACACACTGAGGCACAGAGACACTGAGAAACAGAGATACAGAGGCACTGAGGCACTGTGTCACTGAGACACTGAGGCACAGAGACACAGAGACACTGCGACTCTGAGACACAGATAAACTGAGAATCTAAGACAAAGAGACACTGATACTCTGAGACTCTGAGACAAAGAGATACTGATACTCTGAGACTCTGAGACACAGAGACAGTGAGACACTGAGACACTGAGACACAGAGACAGTGAGACTCTGAGGCACTGAGACACAGAGACACTGAGGCACAGAGACACAGAGGCACAGAGACACTGAGGCACTGAGGCACAGAGACACTCAGACACAGAGACACAGAGACACTGAGACACTGAGACACTGAGACACAGAGACAGTGAGACTCTGAGGCACTGAGACACAGAGACACTGAGGCACAGAGACACAGAGGCACAGAGACACTGAGGCACTGAGGCACAGAGACACTCAGACACAGAGACACAGAGACACTGAGACACTGAGACACTGAGGCACTGTGACACTGAGACACTGAGACACAGAGACACTGAGACTCAGAGACACTGAGATACTGATACTCTGAGACACTGAGGCACAGAGACACAGAGACACAGAGACACTGAGACTCTGAGACACTGAGGCACAGAGACACTGACACACTGAGGCACAGAGACACTGAGACACAGAGACACTGAGACTCTGAGACACTGAGGCACAGAGACACTGACACACTGAGGCACAGAGACACTGAGACAGAGAGACACAGAGATAGTGAGACTCTGAGGCACTGAGACACAGAGGCACTGATACACTGAGACACTGAGGCACAGAGACACTGAGACTCTGAGACACTGAGAAACTGAGGCACAGAGACACTGAGACACAGAGACACTGAGACACTGCGACTCTGAGACACAGAGAAACTGAGAATCTAAGACAAAGAGACACTGATACTCTGAGACTCTGAGACAAAGAGATACTGATACTCTGAGACTCTGAGACACAGAGACACTGAGACAATGAGACACTGAGACTTTGAGGCACTGAGACACAGAGACACTGAGGCACAGAGACACTGAGACACTGAGGCACAGAAACACAGAGACAGAGAAACACTGAGACTCTGAGACACTGAGACACAGAGACACTGAGACACTGAGGCACAGAGACACTGAGACACAGAGACACTGAGACACAGAGTCACTGAGAATCTGAGACACTGAGACACCGAGTCACTGAGAATCTGAGACACTGAGACACTGGGACACTGAGGCATAGAGACACTGAGAAACTGAGATACTGATACTCTGAGACACTGAGACACAGAGGCACTGAGACACTGAGGCACAGAAACACAGAGACAGAGAAACACTGAGACTCTGAGACACTGAGACACAGAGACACTGAGACACTGAGACTCAGAGGCATTGAGACAAAGAGACACAGAGACACTGAGACTCTGAGACACTGAGGCACGGAGACACTGAGACACTGACGCACAGAGACACTGAGACAGAGAGACACAGAGATAGTGAGACTCTGAGGCACTGAGACACAGAGGCGCTGAGACACTGAGACACTGAGACTCTGAGACTCTGAGACACTGAGACACTGAAACACAGAGACACTGAGACACAGAGACACTGAGATCTGGAGACTCAGAGACACTGAGACACAGAGACCTAGAGATCCTGAGAGACAGAGACACTGAGACACAGAGACACTGAGATACTGAGGAACAGAGACACTGAGACACTGAGACGCAGAGACTCTGAGACACTGACACACTGAGACACTGAGGCACAGAGACACTGAGACACAGAGACACTGAGACTCTGAGATACTGAGACACAGAGTCTCTGAGACACTGAGAGTCTGAGACACAGAGCCACAGAGACACTGAGACACTGATGCACAGAGACACTGAGACACAGAGACACTGAGACACAGAGACACTGAGATCTGGAGACTCAGAGACACTGAGACACAGAGACAGAGAGATCCTGAGAGACAGAGACACTGAGACACAGAGACACTGAGACACTGAGATACTGAGGAACCGAGACACTGAGACACTGAGACGCAGAGACTCTGAGACACTGACACACTGAGACACTGAGGCACAGAAACACTGAGACACAGAGACACTGAGACACTGAGAGTCTGAGACACAGAGTCACAGACACACTGAGACACTGATGCACAGAGACACTGAGACACAGAGACACTGAGACACAGTGACACTGAGATCTGGAGACTCAGAGACACTGAGACACAGAGACAGAGAGATCCTGAGAGACAGAGACACTGAGACACAGAGACACTGAGACACTGAGGCACAGAGACACTGAGACACAGAGACACTGAGACACAGAGTCACTGAGAATCTGAGACACTGAGACGCAGAGTCACTGAGAATCTGAGACACTGAGACACTGGGACACTGAGGCATAGAGACACTGAGACACTGAGACACAGAGGCACTGAGACACTGAGACTCAGAGGCATTGAGACAAAGAGACACAGAGACACTGAGACACTGAGACTCTGAGACACTGAGGCACGGAGACACTGAGACACTGACGCACAGAGACACTGAGACAGAGAGACACAGAGATAGTGAGACTCTGAGGCACTGAGACACAGAGGCGCTGAGACACTGAGACACTGAGACACTGAGACTCTGAGACACTGAGACACTGAAACACAGAGACACTGAGACACAGAGACACTGAGATCTGCAGACTCAGAGACACTGAGACACAGAGACAGAGAGATCCTGAGAGACAGAGACACTGAGACACAGAGACACTGAGATACTGAGGAACAGAGACACTGAGACGCAGAGACTCTGAGACACTGACACACTGAGACACTGAGACACAGTGACACTGAGATCTGGAGACTCAGAGACACTGAGACACAGAGACAGAGAGATCCTGAGAGACAGAGACACTGAGACACAGAGACACTGACACACTGAGGCACAGAGACACTGAGACAGAGAGACACAGAGATAGTGAGACTCTGAGGCACTGAGACACAGAGGCACTGAGACACTGAGGCAAAGAGACACTGAGACTCTGTGACAATGAGACACTGGGACACTCAGGCACAGAAACACTGAGACACTGAGAATCTGAGACTCTGAGAAACTGAGACTCAGAGACACTGTGATACTGAGACACAGTGACACTGAGACACTGAGGCACAGAAACACAGAGACAGAGAGACACTGAGACTCGGACAAACTGAGTCACAGAGACACTGAGGCTCAGAGACACTAAGGCACAGAGACACAGAGACACTGAGACACAGAGACACAGAGACACTGAGACACTGGGGCACAGAGACACTGAGACACTGAGACTCTTAAATACTGAGACACTGAGACACTGAGGCACAGAGACACAGAGACACTGCGACTCTGAGACACAGAGAAACTGAGAATCTAAGACAAAGAGACACTGTGATACTGAGACACACAGACACTGAGAAACTGAGGCACAGAGACACAGAGACACTGAGACTCTGAGACACTGAGACACTGAGGCACAGAGACACTGAGATACTGATACTCTGAGACTCTGAGACACTGAGACACTGAGACACAGAGACACAGAGACACTGGGACAGTGAGACACTGAGGCACCGAGACACAGAGACACTGACATACTGAGACACAGGGACTCTGATACACTGATACACTGACACACGGAGGCACAGAGACGCTGAGACACAGAGACACAGAGGCACTGAGGCACTGTGTCACTGAGACACTGAGGCACAGAGACACAGAGACACAGAGACACTGAGACTCTGAGACACTGAGGCACGGAGACACTGAGACATTGACGCACAGAGACACTGAGACAGAGAGACACAGAGATAGTGAGACTCTGAGGCACTGAGACACAGAGGCGCTGAGACACTGAGGCACAGAGTCACTGAAACACAGAGACACTGAGACTCTGAGACACTGAGACACTGGGACACTGAGGCACAGAGATACTGAGACTCAGAGACACAGAGGCAATCAGGCACTGTGACACTGAGACACTGAGACACAGAGACACTGAGACACTGAGACACTGAGACACAGAGACAGTGAGACTCTGAGGCACTGAGACACAGAGACACTGAGGCACAGAGACACAGAGGCACAGAGACACTGAGGCACTGAGGCACAGAGACACTCAGACATAGAGACACAGAGACACTGAGACACTGAGACACTGTGACACTGAGACACTGAGACACAGAGACACTGAGACTCAGAGACACTGAGATACTGATACTCTGAGACACTGAGGCACTGAGGCACAGAGACACAGAGACACAGAGACACAGAGACACTGAGACTCTGAGACACTGAGGCACAGAGACACTGACACACTGAGGCACAGAGACACTGAGACACAGAGACACAGAGACCCTGAGACTCTGAGACACTGAGGCACAGAGACACTGACACACTGAGGCACAGAGACACTGAGACAGAGAGACACAGAGATAGTGAGACTCTGAGGCACTGAGACACAGAGGCACTGATACACTGAGACACTGAGGCACAGAGACACTGAGACTCTGAGACAGTGAGAAACTGAGGCACAGAGACACTGAGGCACAGAGACACTGAGACACTGAGAATCTGAGACTCTGAGACACTGAGACACAGAGACACTGAGACACTGAGGCACAGAAACACAGAGACAGAGAAACACTGAGACTCTGAGACACTGAGACACAGAGACACTGAGACACTGAGGCACAGAGACACTGAGACACAGAGACACTAAGGCTCAGAGACACTGAGGCACAGAAATACAGAAACTCTGAGACACAGAGACACTGAGAATCTGAGACAGAGACACTGGGACACTGAGGCACAGAGCCACTGAGACACTGAGACACTGAGACTCTGAGACACAGAGACACTGAGACACTGAGATACTGAGACTCTGAGACACAGAGACACTGAGACACAGAGACACTGAGACACTGAGACTCAGAGACACTGAGATACTGATACTCTGAGAATCTGAGACACTAAGAATCTGAGACACTGAGGCAGAGAGACACAGAGATAGTGAGACTCTGAGGCACTGAGACACAGAGGCACTGATACACTAAGACACTGAGGCACAGAGACACTGAGACACAGAGACACTGAGACTCTGAGACACAGAGACACTGGGACACTCAGGCACAGAAACACTGAGACACTGAGAATCTGAGACACTGAGGCACAGAGACACTGACACACTGAGGCACAGAGACACTGAGACACTGAGACACAGTGACACTGAGACACTGAGGCACAGAAACACAGAGACAGAGAGACACTGAGACTCGGAGAAACTGAGACACTGAGGCTCAGAGACACTAAGGCACAGAGACACTGAGACACAGAGACACTGAGACACAGAGACACTGAGACACTGGGGCACAGAGACACTGAGACACTGAGACTCTTAAATACTGAGACACTGAGACACTGAGGCACAGAGACACTGCGACTCTGAGACACAGAGAAACTGAGAATCTAAGACAAAGAGACACTGTGATACTGAGACACACAGACACTGAGAAACTGAGGCACAGAGACACAGAGACACTGAGACTCTGAGACACTGAGACACTGAGGCACAGAGACACTGAGATACTGATACTCTGAGACACTGAGACACTGAGACACAGAGACACAGAGACACTGGGACAGAGAGACACTGAGGCACCGAGACACAGAGACACTGACATACATAGACACAGAGACTCTGATACACTGATACACTGACACACTGAGGCACAGAGACACAGAGACACAGAGGCACTGAGGCACTGTGTCACTGAGACACTGAGGCACAGAGACACAGAGACACTGAGACTCTGAGACACTGAGGCACGGAGACACTGAGACACTGACGCACAGAGACACTGAGACAGAGAGACACAGAGATAGTGAGATTCTGAGGCACTGAGACACAGAGGCGCTGAGACACTGAGACACTGAGACACTGAGACTCTGAGACACTGAGGCACGGAGACACTGAGACACTGACGCACAGAGACACTGAGACAGAGAGACACAGAGATAGTGAGACTCTGAGGCACTGAGACACAGAGGCACTGATATACTGAGACACTGAGGCACAGAGACACTGAGACACAGAGACACTGAGACTCTGAGACACATAGACACTGGGACACTGAGGCACAGAGACACTGAGACACTGAGAAGCTGAGACACTGAGGCACAGAGACACTGACACACTGAGGCACAGAGACACTGAGACACTGAGACACAGTGACACTGAGACACTGAGGCACAGAAACACAGAGACAGAGAGACACTGAGACTCGGACAAACTGAGTCACCGAGACACTGAGGCTCAGAGACACTAAGGCACAGAGACACAGAGGCACTGAGACACAGAGACACTGAGACTCTTAAATACTGAGACACTGAGACACTGAGGCACAGAGACACAGAGGCACTGCGACTCTGAGACACAGAGAAACTGAGAATCTAAGACAAAGAGACACTGTGATACTGAGACACACAGACACTGAGAAACTGAGGCACAGAGACACAGAGACACTGAGATTCTGAGACACTGAGACACTGAGGCACAGAGACACTGAGATACTGATACTCTGAGACTCTGAGACACTGAGACACTGAGACACAGAGACACTGAGACTCTGAGACACTGAGAAACTGAGGCACAGAGACACTGAGGCACAGAGACACTGAGACACTGAGAATCTGAGACTCTGAGACACTGAGACACAGAGGCACTGAGACACTGAGACACTGAGGCACAGAAACACAGAGACAGAGAAACACTGAGACTCTGAGACACTGAGACACAGAGACACTGAGACACTGAGACTCAGAGGCATTGAGACAAAGAGACACAGAGACACTGAGACACTGAGACTCTGAGACACTGAGACTCTGTGACACTGAGGCACAGAGACACAGATACACTGAGGCACCGAGACACTGAGGCACAGGGACTCTGAGACAAAGAGACACAGAGACACTGAGACTCTGAGACACTGAGACACGGAAACACTGAGGCACAGACACACTGAGACACATGAGGCACAGTGACACTGAGACAAAGAGACACACAGACACACAGACACAGAGACATAGAGACTCTGAGACACTGAGACCGTGCGGCACAGAGAAACTGAGACACTGAGTCACAGAGAAACTGAGACACAGAGACACTGAGACACTGAGACTCTGAGACTCTGAGACACTGAGACACTGAAACACAGAGACACTGAGACACAGGGACACTGAGATCTGGAGACTCAGAGACACTGAGACACAGAGACAGAGAGATCCTGAGAGACAGAGACACTGAGACACAGAGACACTGATACTCTGAGACTCTGAGACACTGAGACACTGAGACACTGAGACACAGAGACACAGAGACACTGACACACTGAGACACTGAGGCACAGAAACACTGAGACACAGAGACACTGAGACACTGAGAGTCTGAGACACAGAGTCACAGAGACACTGAGACACTGATGCACAGAGACACTGAGACACAGAGACACTGAGACACAGTGACACTGAGATCTGGAGACTCAGAGACACTGAGACACAGAGACAGAGAGATCCTGAGAGACAGAGACACTGAGACACAGAGACACTGAGACACTGAGGCACAGAGACACTGAGACACAGAGACACTGAGACACAGAGTCACTGAGAATCTGAGACACTGAGACATTGGGACACTGAGGCATAGAGACACTGAGACACTGAGATACTGATACTCTGAGACACTGAGACACAGAGGCACTGAGACACTGAGGCACAGAAACACAGAGACAGAGAAACACTGAGACTCTGAGACACTGAGACACGGAGACACTGAGACACTGAGACTCAGAGGCATTGAGACAAAGAGACACAGAGACACTGAGACACTGAGACTCTGAGACACTGAGGCACGGAGACACTGAGACACTGACGCACAGAGACACTGAGACAGAGAGACACAGAGATAGTGAGACTCTGAGGCACTGAGACACAGAGGCGCTGAGACACTGAGACACTGAGACACTGAGACTCTGAGACTCTGAGACACTGAAACACAGAGACACTGAGACACAGAGATACTGAGATCTGGAGACTCAGAGACACTGAGACACAGAGACAGAGAGATCCTGAGAGACAGAGACACTGAGACACAGAGACACTGAGATACTGAGGAACAGAGACACTGAGACACTGAGACGCAGAGACTCTGAGACACTGACACACTGAGACACTGAATCACAGTGACACTGAGATCTGGAGACTCAGAGACACTGAGACACAGAGACAGAGAGATCCTGAGAGACAGAGACACTGAGACACAGAGACACTGACACACTGAGGCACAGAGACACTGAGACAGAGAGACACAGAGATAGTGAGACTCTGAGGCACTGAGACACAGAGGCACTGAGACACTGAGGCAAAGAGACACTGAGACTCTGTGACACTGAGACACTGGGACACTCAGGCACAGAAACACTGAGACACTGAGAATCTGAGACTCTGAGAAACTGAGACTCAGAGACACTGTGATACTGAGACACAGTGACACTGAGACACTGAGGCACAGAAACACAGAGACAGAGAGACACTGAGACTCGGACAAACTGAGTCACAGAGACACTGTGGCTCAGAGACACTAAGGCACAGAGACACTGAGACACAGAGACACAGAGACACAGAGACACTGAGACACTGGGGCACAGAGACACTGAGACACTGAGACTCTTAAATACTGAGACACTGAGACACTGAGGCACAGAGACACAGAGACACTGCGGCTCTGAGACACAGAGAAACTGAGAATCTAAGACAAAGAGACACTGTGATACTGAGACACACAGACACTGAGAAACTGAGGCACAGAGACACAGAGACACTGAGACTCTGAGACACTGAGACACTGAGGCACAGAGACACTGAGATACTGATACTCTGAGACTCTGAGACAATGAGACACTGAGACACAGAGACACAGAGACACTGGGACAGTGAGACACTGAGGCACCGAGACACAGAGACACTGACATACTGAGACACAGAGACTCTGATACACTGATACACTGAGACACTGAGGCACAGAGACACTGAGACACTGAGACACAGAGACACAGAGGCACTGAGGCACTGTGTCACTGAGACACTGAGGCACAGAGACACAGAGACACTGAGACTCTGAGACACTGAGGCACGGAGACACTGAGACATTGACGCACAGAGATACTGAGACAGAGAGACACAGAGATAGTGAGACTCTGAGGCACTGAGACACAGAGGCGCTGAGATACTGAGACACTGAGGCACAGAGTCACTGAAACACAGAGACACTGAGACTCTGAGACACTGGGACAATGAGGCACAGAGATACTGAGACTCAGACACACAGAGGCAATCAGGCACTGTGACACTGAGACACTGAGACACAGAGACACTGAGACACTGAGACACTGAGACAGTGAGACTCTGAGGCACTGAGACACAGAGACACTGAGGCACAGAGACACAGAGACACAGAGGCACAGAGATACTGAGGCACTGAGGCACAGAGACACTCAGACATAGAGACACAGAGACACTGAGACACTGAGACACTGAGGCACTGTGACACTGAGACACTGAGACACAGAGACACTGAGACTCAGAGACACTGAGATACTGATACTCTGAGACACTGAGGCACTGAGGCACAGAGACACAGAGACACAGAGACACTGAGACTCTGAGACACTGAGGCACAGAGACACTGACACACTGAGGCACAGAGACACTGAGACACAGAGACACAGAGACACTGAGACTCTGAGACACTGAGGCACAGAGACACTGACACACTGAGGCACAGAGACACTGAGACAGAGAGACACAGAGATAGTGAGACTCTGAGGCACTGAGACACAGAGGCACTGATACACTGAGACACTGAGGCACAGAGACACTGAGACTCTGAGACACTGAGAAACTGAGGCACAGAGACACTGAGGCACAGAGACACTGAGACACTGAGAATCTGAGACTCTGAGACACTGAGACACAGAGACACTGAGGCACAGAAACACAGAGACAGAGAAACACTGAGACTCTGAGACACTGAGACACAGAGACACTGAGACACTGAGGCACAGAGACACTGAGACACAGAGACACTAAGGCTCAGAGACACTGAGGCACAGACATACAGAAACTCTGAGACACAGAGACACTGAGAATCTGAGACAGAGACACTGGGACACTGAGGCACAGAGCCACTGAGACACTGAGATACTGAGACTCTGAGACACAGAGACACTGAGACACTGAGACACTGAGACACTGAGACTCAGAGACACTGAGATACTGATACTCAGAGAATCTGAGACACTGAGGCAGAGAGACACAGAGATAGTGAGACTCTGAGGCACTGAGACACAGAGGCACTGATACACTGAGACACTGAGACACAGAGACACTGAGACACTGAGACACAGAGACACTGAGACTCTGAGACACAGAGACACTGGGACACTGAGGCACAGAGACACTGAGACACTGGGACACTGAGGCACAGAGACACTGAGACACTGAGAATCTGAGACACTGAGGCACAGAGACACTGACACACTGAGGCACAGAGACACTGTGATACTGAGACACAGTGACACTGA
The DNA here is from genome assembly GCF_965287045.1 of Carcharhinus amblyrhynchos. Classification (NCBI taxonomy): domain Eukaryota; kingdom Metazoa; phylum Chordata; class Chondrichthyes; order Carcharhiniformes; family Carcharhinidae; genus Carcharhinus; species Carcharhinus amblyrhynchos. The sequence goes on from NW_027649870.1 coordinate 219,874, forward strand.
GACACTGAGGCACAGAAACACAGAGAACGAGAGACACTGAGACTCGGAGAAACTGAGTCACAGAGACACTGAGGCTCAGAGACACTGAGACACTGGGGCACAGAGACACTGAGACACTGAGACTCTTAAATACTGAGACACTGAGACACTGAGGCACAGAGACACAGAGACACTGCGACTCTGAGACACAGAGAAACTGAGGATCTAAGACAAAGAGACACTGTGATACTGAGACACACAGACACTGAGAAACTGAGGCACAGAGACACAGAGACACTGAGACACTGAGACACTGAGACACTGGGACAGTGAGACACTGAGGCACCGAGACACAGAGACACTGACACACTGAGGCACAGAGACACTGAGACAGAGAGACACAGAGATAGTGAGACTGTGAGGCACTGAGACACAGAGGCACTGATACACTGAGACACTGAGGCACAGAGACACTGAGACACAGAGACACTGAGACTCTGAGACACTGAGAAACTGAGGCACAGAGACACTGAGGCACAGAGACACTGAGACACTGAGAATCTGAGACTCTGAGACACTGAGACACAGAGGCACAGAGACACTGAGACACTGAGGCACAGAAACACAGAGACAGAGAAACACTGAGACTCTGAGACACTGAGACACAGAGACACTGAGACACTGAGGCACAGAGACACTGAGACACAGAGACACTGAGACACAGAGTCACTGAGTATCTGAGACACTGAGACACAGAGTCACTGAGATTCTGAGACACTGAGACACTGGGACACTGTGGCATAGAGACACTGAGACACTGAGATACTGATACTCTGAGACACTGAGACACTGAGGCACTGAGGCACAGAGACACAGAGACACAGAGACACTGAGACTCTGAGACACTGAGGCACAGAGACACTGACACACTGAGGCACAGAGACACTGAGACAGAGAGACACAGAGATAGTGAGACTGTGAGGCACTGAGACACAGAGGCACTGATACACTGAGACAGTGAGGCACAGAGACACTGAGACACAGAGACACTGAGACTCTGAGACACTGAGAAACTGAGGCACAGAGACACTGAGGCACAGAGACACTGAGACACTGAGAATCTGAGACTCTGAGACACTGAGACACAGAGACACTGAGAAACTGAGGCACAGAAACACAGAGACAGAGAAACACTGAGACTCTGAGACACTGAGACACAGAGACACTGAGACACTGAGAATCAGAGACACTGAGATACTGAGGCACAGAGACACAGAGACACTAAGGCTCAGAGACACTGAGGCACAGACATACAGAAACTCTGAGACACAGAGACACTGAGAATCTGAGACAGAGACACTGGGACACTGAGGCACAGAGCCACTGAGACACTGAGATACTGAGACTCTGAGACACAGAGACACTGAGACACTGAGACACAGTGACACTGAGACACTGAGACTCAGAGACACTGAGATACTGATACTCAGAGAATCTGAGACACTGAGGCAGTGAGACACAGAGATAGTGAGACTCTGAGGCACTGAGACACAGAGGCACTGAGACACTGAGACACAGAGGCACTGAGACACAGAGACACAGAGACACTGAGACTCTGAGACACAGAGACACTGGGACACTGAGGCACAGAGACACTGAGACACTGAGAATCTGAGACACTGAGGCACAGAGACACTGACACACTGAGGCACAGAGACACTGTGATACTGAGACACAGTGACACTGAGACACTGAGGCACAGAAACACAGAGAACGAGAGACACTGAGACTCGGAGAAACTGAGTTACAGAGACACTGAGGCTCAGAGACACTGAGACACTGGGGCACAGAGACACTGAGACACTGAGACTCTTAAATACTGAGACACTGAGACACTGAGGCACAGAGACACAGAGACACTGCGACTCTGAGACACAGAGAAACTGAGAATCTAAGACAAAGAGACACTGTGATACTGAGACACACAGACACTGAGAAACTGAGGCACAGAGACACAGAGACACTGAGACTCTGAGACACTGAGACACTGAGGCACAGAGACACTGAGACAGAGAGACACAGAGATAGTGAGACTGTGAGGCACTGAGACACAGAGGCACTGATACACTGAGACACTGAGGCACAGAGACACTGAGACACAGAGACACTGAGACTCTGAGACACTGAGAAACTGAGGCACAGAGACACTGAGGCACAGAGACACTGAGACACTGAGAATCTGAGACTCTGAGACACTGAGACACAGAGGCACAGAGACACTGAGACACTGAGGCACAGAAACACAGAGACTGAGAAACACTGAGACTCTGAGACACTGAGACACAGAGACACTGAGACACTGAGGCACAGAGACACTGAGACACAGAGACACTGAGACACAGAGTCACTGAGAATCTGAGACACAGAGACACAGAGTCACTGAGAATCTGAGACACTGAGACACTGGGACACTGAGGCATAGAGACACTGAGACACTGAGATACTGATACTCTGAGACACTGAGACACTGAGGCACTGAGGCACAGAGACACAGAGACACTGAGACTCTGAGACACTGAGGCACAGAGACACTGACACACTGAGGCACAGAGACACTGAGACAGAGAGACACAGAGATAGTGAGACTGTGAGGCACTGAGACACAGAGGCACTGATACACTGAGACACTGAGGCACAGAGACACTGAGACACAGAGACACTGAGACTCTGAGACACTGAGACACTGAGGCACAGAGACACTGAGACACTGAGAATCTGAGACTCTGAGACACTGAGACACAGAGACACTGAGAAATTGAGGCACAGAAACACAGAGACAGAGAAACACTGAGACTCTGAGACACTGAGACACAGAGACACTGAGACACTGAGGCACAGAGACACTAAGACACAGAGACACTAAGGCTCAGATACACTGAGGCACAGAAATACAGAAACTCTGAGACACAGAGACACTGAGAATCTGAGACAGAGACACTGGGACAGTGAGGCACAGAGCCACTGAGACACTGAGACACTGAGATACTGAGACACTGAGACACAGAGACACTGAGACACTGAGACACTGAGACACAGAGATACTGATTCTCTGAGACACTGAGAATCTGAGACACTGAGGCAGAGAGACACAGAGATAGTGAGACTCTGAGGCACTGAGACACAAAGGCACTGAGACACTGAGACACTGAGATACTGAGACTCTGAGACACAGAGACACTGAGACACTGAGACACTGAGACACTGAGATACTGATTCTCTGAGACACTGAGAATCTGAGACACTGAGGCAGAGAGACACAGAGATAGTGAGACTCTGAGGCACTGAGACACAAAGGCACTGAGACTCTGAGACACAGAGACACTGGGACACTGAGGCACAGAGACACTGAGACACTGAGAATCTGAGACAGTGAGGCACAGAGACACTGACACACTGAGGCACAGAGACTCTGAGACACTGAGACACAGAGACACTGAGACTCTGAGACACTGAGAAACTGAGGCACAGAGACACTGAGAGACTGAGAATCTGAGACTCTGAGACACTGAGACACAGAGACACTATGATACTGAGACACAGAGACACTGAGACACTGAGGCACAGAAACACAGAGACAGAGAGAGACTGAGACTCTGAGTAACTGAGACTCAGAGACACTGAGACACTGAGGCACAGAGACACTGAGACACAGAAACACAGAGACAGAGAAACACTGAGACACTGAGACACTGGGACACTGAGACACTGAGGCACCAAGACACAGAGACACTGACATACTGAGACACAGAGACTCTGAGAATCTGATGCACTGATACACTGAGACACTGAGGCACAGAGACAATGCGACACTGAGAATCTGAGACACAGAGACACGGAGACACTGTGATACTGAGAGACAGAGACACTGAGACACTGAAGCACAGAGACACAGAGACGCTGAGACACTGAGACACAGAGACACTGTGACACTGAGAAACTGAGACACAGTGACACTGAGACACTGAGACACAGAGACACTGTGACACTGAGACACAGAGACACTGAGACTCTGAGACACTGAGACACTGAGACTCAGAGTCACTGAGATACTGAGACACTGAGACTTTGAGTCACTGAGGCACAGAGACACTGAGACACTGAGACTCTGAGTCACTGAGGCACAGAGACACTGACACACTGAGGCACAGAGACCCTGAGACAGAGAGACACAGAGATAGTGAGACTCTGAGGCACTGAGACACAGAGGCACTGAGACACTGAGACACAGAGACACTGAGACACAGAGACACAGAGACACTGAGACTCTGAGACACAGAGACACTGGGACACTGAGGCACAGAGACACTGAGACACTGAGAATCTGAGACACTGAGGCACAGAGACACTGACACACTGAGGCACAGAGACACTGTGATACTGAGACACAGTGACACTGAGACACTGAGGCACAGAAACACAGAGAACGAGAGACACTGAGACTCGGAGAAACTGAGTTACAGAGACACTGAGGCTCAGAGACACTGAGACACTGGGGCACAGAGACACTGAGACACTGAGACTCTTAAATACTGAGACACTGAGACACTGAGGCACAGAGACACAGAGACACTGCGACTCTGAGACACAGAGAAACTGAGAATCTAAGACAAAGAGACACTGTGATACTGAGACACACAGACACTGAGAAACTGAGGCACAGAGACACAGAGACACTGAGACTCTGAGACACTGAGACACTGAGGCACAGAGACACTGAGACAGAGAGACACAGAGATAGTGAGACTGTGAGGCACTGAGACACAGAGGCACTGATACACTGAGACACTGAGGCACAGAGACACTGAGACACAGAGACACTGAGACTCTGAGACACTGAGAAACTGAGGCACAGAGACACAGAGTCACTGAGAATCTGAGACACTGAGACACTGGGACACTGAGGCATAGAGACACTGAGACACTGAGATACTGATACTCTGAGACACTGAGACACTGAGGCACTGAGGCACAGAGACACAGAGACACTGAGACTCTGAGACACTGAGGCACAGAGACACTGAGACAGAGAGACACAGAGATAGTGAGACTGTGAGGCACTGAGACACAGAGGCACTGATACACTGAGACACTGAGGCACAGAGACACTGAGACACAGAGACACTGAGACTCTGAGACACTGAGACACTGAGGCACAGAGACACTGAGACACTGAGAATCTGAGACTCTGAGACACTGAGACACAGAGACACTGAGAAATTGAGGCACAGAAACACAGAGACAGAGAAACACTGAGACTCTGAGACACTGAGACACAGAGACACTGAGACACTGAGGCACAGAGACACTAAGACACAGAGACACTAAGGCTCAGATACACTGAGGCACAGAAATACAGAAACTCTGAGACACAGAGACACTGAGAATCTGAGACAGAGACACTGGGACAGTGAGGCACAGAGCCACTGAGGCACTGAGACACTGAGATACTGAGACTCTGAGACACAGAGACACTGAGACCCAGAGACACTGAGACACTGAGACACAGAGACAATGCGACACTGAGAATCTGAGACACAGAGACACGGAGACACTGTGATACTGAGAGACAGAGACACTGAGACACTGAAGCACAGAGACACAGAGACGCTGAGACACTGAGACACAGAGACACTGTGACACTGAGAAACTGAGACACAGTGACACTGAGACACTGAGACACTGTGACACTGAGACACAGAGACACTGAGACTCTGAGACACTGAGACACTGAGACTCAGAGTCACTGAGATACTGAGACACTGAGACTTTGAGTCACTGAGGCACAGAGACACTGAGACACTGAGACTCTGAGTCACTGAGGCACAGAGACACTGACACACTGAGGCACAGAGACCCTGAGACAGAGAGACACAGAGATAGTGAGACTCTGAGGCACTGAGACACAGAGGCACTGAGACACTGAGGCACAGAGTCACTGAGACACAGAGACACTGAGACTCTGAGACACTGAGACAGTGGGACACTGAGACACAGAGCCACTGAGACACTGAGAATCTGAGACTCTGAGACACTGAGACACAGAGACACTGTGATACTGAGACACAGAGACACTGAGACACTGAGGCACAGAAACACAGAGACAGAGAGACACTGAGACACTGGGACACTGAGGCACAGAGACACTGAGACACTGAGACACTGAGGCACAGAGACACAGAGTCAGAGAGACACTGAGACACTGAGACACTGGGACACTGAGGCACAGAGACACAGAGACACTGAGACACAGAGACACTGAGACACTGAGACACTGGGACACTGAGGCACAGAGACACTGAGACACTGAGACACTGAGGCACAGAGACACTGACACACTGAGGCACAGAGACACTGACACAGAGAGACACAGAAATAGTGAGACTGTGAGGCACTGAGACACAGATGCAGTGATACACTGAGACACTGAGGCACAGAGGCACTGAGACACTGAGAATCTGAAACTCTGAGACACTGAGACACAGAGACACTGAGACACTGAGGCACAGAAACACAGAGACAGAGAAACACTGAGACTCTGAGACACTGAGACACAGAGGCACTGAGACACTGAGGCACAGAGACACTGAGACACTGAGACACAGAGACACTGAGGCTCAGAGACACTGAGGCACAGAAATACAGAAACACTGAGACACAGAGACACTGAGAATCTGCGACACTGAGACACTGGGACACTGAGGCACAGAGCCACTGAGACACTGAGACACTGAGATACTGAGACTCTGAGACACAGAGACACTGAGACACTGAGACACTGAAGCACCGAGACACAGAGACACTGACATACTGAAACACAGAGACTCTGAGAATCTGATTCACTGATACACTGAGACACTGTGGCACAGAGACACTGAGACACAGAGACAGGGAGGCACTGAGGCACTGTGACACTGAGACACTGAGACACAGTGACACTGGGACACTGAGGCACAGAGACACTGGGATACTGATACGCTGAGACACTGAGGCACAGAGGCACAGAAACACAGAGACTCAGAGACACTGAGAGACTGAGACACTGAGTACTGAGGCATAGAGGCACAGAGACACAGAGACACTGAGACTCTGAGACACTGAGGCACAGAGACTCTGAAACACTGAGGCACAGAGACACTGAGACACAGAGACACTGAGACTCTGAGGCACTGAGACACTGAGACAGTGAGACTCAGAGACACTGAGATACTGATACTCTGAGACACTGAGACACTGAGGCACAGAGACACTGAGACTCTGAGACACTGAGACATTGGGACACTGAGGCACAGAGACACTGACACACTGAGGCACAGAGACACTGAGACAGAGAGACACAGAGATAGTGAGACTCTGAGGCACTGAGACACTGAGGCACTGAGACAGTGAGGCACAGAGACACTGAGACACAGAGACACTGAGACTCTGAGACACTGAGACACTGGGACACTGAGGCAGAGAAACACTGAGACACTGAGAATCTGAGACTCTGAGACACAGAGACACTGTGATACTGAGACACAGAGACACTGAGACATGGGGCACAGAAACACAGAGACAGAGAGACACTGAGACTCGGAGAAACTGAGACACAGAGACACTGAGACACGGAGACACTGAGACACTGGGACACTGAGGCACAGAGACACTGAGACACTGAGACACTGAGGCACAGAGACACTGAGACACTGAGACTCAGAGACACTGAGATACTGATACTCTGAGACACTGAAAAACTGAGACACTGAGGCACAGAGACACAGAGACACTGAGACACTGAGATTCTGAGACACTGAGGCACAGAGACACTGAGACACTGATGCACAGAGACACTGAGAGAGAGAGACACAGAGATAGTGAGACTCTGAGGCACTGAGACACAGATGCGCTGAGACACTGAGACACTGAGGCACAGAGTCACTGAGACTCTGAGACACTGAGACACTGGGACAATGAGGCACAGAGACACTGAGACTCAGAGACACAGAGGCAATGAGGCACTGTGACACTGAGATACTGAGACACAGAGACACTGAGACACTGAGACTCAGAGACACTGAGATACTGATAATATGAGACACTGAGACACTGTGACACTGAGGCACAGAGACGCTGAGACACTGAGACACTGAGACAGAGACACACAGAGATAGTGACACTCTGAGGCACTGAGACACAGAGACACAGAGGCACAGAGACACTGAGGCACTGAGGCACAGAGTCACTCGACACAGAGACACTGAGACTCTGAGACACTGGGACACTGAGGCACAGAGACACTGAGACTCAGAGACACTGAGACATTGGGACACTGAGGCACAGAGACACTGAGACACTGAGAATCTGAGACTCTGATGCACAGAGACACTGAGGCACAGAGGCACTGAGACAGAGAGACACAGAGATAGTGAGACTCTGAGGCACTGAGACACAGAGGCACAGAGACACTGAGACACAGAGACACTGTGACTCTGAGACACTGAGGCACAGAGACACTGAGACACAGAGGCACTGAGGCACTGTGACACTGAGACACTGAGACACTGAGACACAGAGACACTGAGACTCAGAGACACTCAGATACTGATACTCTGAGACACTGAGACACTGAGGCACACAGACACAGCGACACAGAGACACTGAGACAGTGAGGCACAGAGACACTGAGACAGAGAGACACAGAGATAGTGAGACTCTGAGGCACTGAGACACAGAGGCACAGAGACACAGAGACACTGAGACACTGAGACAGAGAGACACAGAGATAGTGAGACTCTGAGGCACTGAGACACAGAGGCACAGAGACACAGAGACACTGAGACACAGAGACACTGAGACTCTGAGACACTGAGGCACAGAGACACTGAGACACAGAGTCACAGAGGCACTGAGGCACTGTGACACTGAGACACAGAGACACTGAGACTCAGAGACACTCAGATACTGATACTCTGAGACTCTGAGACACTGAGGCACAGAGACACAGCGACACAGAGACACTGAGACACTGAGGCACAGAGACACTGAGACAGAGAGACACAGAGATAGTGAGACTCTGAGGCACTGAGACACAGAGGCACAGAGACACAGAGACACTGAGACACTGAGACACTGAGACAGAGAGACACAGAGATAGTGAGACTCTGAGGCACTGAGACACAGAGGCACTGAGACACAGAGACACTGAGACACAGAGACACTGAGACTCTGAGACACTGAGGCACAGAGACACTGAGACACAGAGTCACAGAGGCACTGAGGCACTGTGACACTGAGACACTGAGACACAGAGACACTGAGACTCAGAGACACTCAGATACTGATACTCTGAGACACTGAGACACTGAGGCACAGAGACACAGCGACACAGAGACACTGAGACACTGAGGCACAGAGACACTGAGACAGAGAGACACAGAGATAGTGAGACTCTGTGGCACTGAGACACAGAGGCACTGAGACACTGAAGCTCTTAGACACTGAGACACTGAGGCACAGAGTCACTCGACACAGAGACACTGATACTCTGAGACACTGAGACACTGGGACACTGAGGCACAGTGACACTGAGACTCAGAGACACTGAGACATTGGGACACTGAGGCACAGAGACACTGAGACACTGAGAATCTGAGACTCTGATGCACAGAGACACTGACACACTGAGGCACAGAGACACTGAGACAGAGAGACACAGAGATAGTGAGACTCTGAGGCAATGAGACACAGAGGTACTGAGACACCGAGGCAAAGAGACACTGAGACTCTGTGACACTGAGACACTGAGAATCTGAGACTCTGATGCACAGAGACACTGACACACTGAGGCACAGAGACACTGAGACAGAGAGACACAGAGATAGTGAGACTCTGAGGAACTGAGACACAGAGGCACAGAGACACTGAGGCACTGAGACAGAGAGACACAGAGATAGTGAGACTCTGAGGCACTGAGACACAGAGGCACAGAGACACAGAGACACTGAGACACAGAGACACTGAGACACTGAGGCACAGAGACACTGAGACACTGAGTCACAGAGACACTGAGGCACTGTGACACTGAGACACTGAGACACAGAGACACTGAGACTCAGAGACACTCAGATACTGATACTCTGAGACACTGAGACACTGAGGCACAGAGACACAGCGACACAGAGACACTGAGACACTGAGGCACAGAGACACTGAGACAGAGAGACACAGAGATAGTGAGACTCTGAGGCACTGAGACACAGAGGCACTGAGACACAGAGACACTGAGACACTGAGACAGAGAGACACAGAGATAGTGAGACTCTGAGGCACTGAGAAACTGAGGCACAGAGACACTTAGGCACAGAGACACTGAGACACTGAGAATCTGAGACTCTGAGACACTGAGAAAAAGGGACACTATGAGACTGAGACACAGTGACACTGAGACACTGAGGCACAGAAACACAGAGACAGAGAGACACTGAGACTCTGCGAAAATAAGACACAGAGACACTGAGACACTGAGGCACAGAGACACTGAGACACTGAGACACAGAGACACTGAGACACTGAGACACTGGGATACTGAGACACTGAGGCACCGAGACACAGAGACACTGACATACTGAGGCACAGAGACTCTGCGACTCTGATACACTGATATACTGAGACACTGAGGCACAGAGACACTGAGACACAGGGATACAGAGGCACTGTGACACTGAGGCACAGAGACACTGAGACAGAGAGACACAAAGATAGTGAGACTCTGAGGCACTGAGACACTGAGACACTGAGGCACAGAGGCACTGAGACACTGAGAATCTGAGACACTTAGACACTGAGAAACTGAGGCACAGAGACACAGAGACACTGAGACACTGAGACACTGAGAAACTGAGGCACAGAGACACTGAGACACAGAGACACAGAGACACTGAGACACTGAGACACTGGGACACTGAGGCACCGAGACACAGAGACACTGAGAATCTGAGACACAGAGACACTGAGACACAGAGACACTGAGACACAGAGACACTGAGACACTGAGACACTGGGACACTGAGACACTGGGACACTGAGACACTGAGACACTGAGACACAGAGACACTGAGACACAGAGACACTGAGACACAGAGACACTGAGACACTGAGGCACAGAGACACAGAGTCAGAGAGACACTGAGACACTGAGACACTGGGACACTGAGGCACAGAGACACAGAGACACTGAGACACAGAGACACTGAGACACTGAGACACTGGGACACTGAGGCACAGAGACACTGACACACTGAGGCACAGAGACACTGACACAGAGAGACACAGAAATAGTGAGACTGTGAGGCACTGAGACACAGATGCAGTGATACACTGAGACACTGAGACACAGAGACACTGATTCTCTGAGACACTGAAAAACTGAGGCACAGAGGCACTGAGACACTGAGAATCTGAAACTCTGAGACACTGAGACACAGAGACACTGAGACACTGAGGCACAGAAACACAGAGACAGAGAAACACTGAGACTCTGAGACACTGAGACACAGAGACACTGCGACACTGAGGCACAGAGACACTGAGACACTGAGACACAGAGACACTGAGGCTCAGAGACACTGAGGCACAGAAATACAGAAACACTGAGACACAGAGACACTGAGAATCTGCGACACTGAGACACTGGGACACTGAGGCACAGAGCCACTGAGACACTGAGACACTGAGATACTGAGACTCTGAGACACAGAGACACTGAGACACTGAGACACTGAAGCACCGAGACACAGAGACACTGACATACTGAAACACAGAGACTCTGAGAATCTGATTCACTGATACACTGAGACACTGTGGCACAGAGACACTGAGACACAGAGACAGGGAGGCACTGAGGCACTGTGACACTGAGACACTGAGACACAGTGACACTGGGACACTGAGGCACAGAGACACTGGGATACTGATACGCTGAGACACTGAGGCACAGAGGCACAGAAACACAGAGACTCAGAGACACTGAGAGACTGAGACACTGAGTACTGAGGCATTGAGGCACAGAGACACAGAGACACTGAGACTCTGAGACACTGAGGCACAGAGACTCTGAAACACTGAGGCACAGAGACACTGAGACACAGAGACACTGAGACTCTGAGGCACTGAGACACTGAGACAGTGAGACTCAGAGACACTGAGATACTGATACTCTGAGACACTGAGACACTGAGGCACAGAGACACTGAGACTCTGAGACACTGAGACATTGGGACACTGAGGCACAGAGACACTGACACACTGAGGCACAGAGACACTGAGACAGAGAGACACAGAGATAGTGAGACTCTGAGGCACTGAGACACTGAGACACTGAGGCACAGAGGCACTGAGACACTGAGAATCTGAGACACTTAGACACTGAGAAACTGAGGCACAGAGACACAGAGACACTGAGACACTGAGAAACTGAGGCACAGAGACACTGAGACACAGAGACACAGAGACACTGAGACACTGAGACACTGGGACACTGAGGCACCGAGACACAGAGACACTGAGAATCTGAGACACAGAGACACTGAGACACAGAGACACTGAGACACAGAGACACTGGGACACTGAGACACTGGGACACTGAGACACTGAGACACTGAGACACAGAGACACTGAGACACAGAGACACTGAGACACTGAGACACTGGGACACTGAGACACTGGGACACTGAGACACTGAGGCACAGAGACACAGAGACAGAGAGACACTGAGGCGCTGAGACACAGAGGTACTGAGACACTGAGACACTGAGACACTGGGACATTGAGGCACAGAGACACTGAGACACTGGGCCACTAAGACAGTGAGACTCAGAGACACTGAGATACTGATACTCTGAGACACTGAGTCACTGAGGCACAGACACACGGAGGCACTGAGGCACTGAGGCACTGTGACACTGAGACACTAAGACACAGAGACACTGAGACTCAGAGACACTGAGATACTGATACTCTGAGACACTGAGGCACAGAGACACAGGGACAGAGAGACACTGAGACTCTGAGAAAATGAGACACAGAGACACTGAGACACTGAGGCACTGAGACACAGAGATACAGAGACACTGAGACTCAGAGACACTGAGATACTGATACTCTGAGACACTGAGATACTGTGACACTGAGACACTGAGGCACAGAGACAAAGAGACACTGAGACTCTCAGACACTGACACACTGGGACACTGAGGCACAGAGACACTGAGACTCAGAGACACAGAGGCACTCAGGCACCGTGACACTGAGACACTGAGTCACAGAGACACTGTGATTCTGAGACACACAGGCACTGAGACACTGAGGCACAGAGACTCTGAGACACTGAGACTCAGAGACACTGAGACACTGAGAGTCAGAGACACTGAGATACTGATACTCTGAGACACTGAGACACTGAGACCCTGAGGCACAGAGACACAGAGACTCTGAGACGCTGAGGCACGGAGACACTGAGACACTGAGATAGAGAGACACAGAGACAGTGAGACTCTGAGGCACTGAGACACAGAGGCTCTGAGACACAAGAAACTGAGAATCTGAGACACAGAGACACAGAGACACTGAGACTCTGAGACACAGAGAAACTGAGAATCTGAGACACTGAGACACAGAGACACTGAGACACTGAGACTCTAAGACACATAGAAACTGAGAATCTGAGAATCTGAGAATCTGAGACACAGAGACACTGAGACACAGAGACACTGTGATTCTGAGACACACAGACACTGAGACACTGAGGCATAGAGACTCTGAGGCACTGAGACTCAGAGACACTGAGATACTGATACTCTGAGACACTGAAAAACTGAGACACTGAGGCACAGAGACACAGAGACACTGAGACTCTGAGACACTGAGGCACGGAGACACTGAGACACTGATGCACAGAGACACTGAGAGAGAGAGACACAGAGATAGTGAGACTCTGAGGCACTGAGACACAGATGCGCTGAGACACTGAGACACTGGGACAATGAGGCACAGAGACACTGAGACTCAGAGACACAGAGGCAATGAGGCACTGTGACACTGAGATACTGAGACACAGAGACACTGAGACACTGAGACTCAGAGACACTGAGATACTGATAATATGAGACACTGAGACACTGTGACACTGAGGCACAGAGACGCTGAGACACTGAGACACTGAGACAGAGACACACAGAGATAGTGACACTCTGAGGCACTGAGACACAGAGACACAGAGACACAGAGACACTGAGGCACTGAGGCACAGAGTCACTCGACACAGAGACACTGAGACTCTGAGACACTGAGACACTGGGACACTGAGGCACAGAGACACTGAGACTCAGAGACACTGAGACATTGGGACACTGAGGCACAGAGACACTGAGACACTGAGAATCTGAGACTCTGATGCACAGAGACACTGAGGCACAGAGACACTGAGACTCTGAGACACTGAGGCACGGAGACACTGAGACACTGACGCACAGAGACACTGAGATAGAGAGACACAGAGATAGTGAGACTCTGAGGCACTGAGACACAGAGGCACTGAGACACTGAAGCTCTTAGACACTGAGACACTGAGGCACAGAGTCACTCGACACAGAGACACTGAGACTCTGAGGCACGGAGACACTGAGACACTGACGCACAGAGACACTGAGATAGAGAGACACAGAGATAGTGAGACTCTGAGGCACTGAGACACAGAGGCACTGAGACACTGAAGCTCTTAGACACTGAGACACTGAGGCACAGAGTCACTCGACACAGAGACACTGAGACTCTGAGACACTGAGACACTGGGACACTGAGGCACAGAGACACTGAGACTCTGAGACACTGAGACATTGGGGCACTGAGGCACAGTTGACACTGACACACTGAGGCACAGAGACACTGAGACAGAGAGACACAGAGATAGTGAGACTCTGAGGCACTGAGACACTGAGGCACTGAGACAGTGAGGCACAGAGACACTGAGACACATAGACACTGAGACTCTGAGACACTGAGACAATGGGACACTGAGGCAGAGAAACACTGAGACACTGAGAATCTGAGACTCTGAGACACAGAGACACTGTGATACTGAGACACAGAGACACTGAGACATGGGGCACAGAAACACAGAGACAGAGAGACACTGAGACTCGGAGAAACTGAGACACAGAGACACTGAGACACGGAGACACTGAGACACTGGGACACTGAGGCACAGAGACACTGAGACACTGAGGCACAGAGACACTGAGACACTGAGACTCAGAGACACTGAGATACTGATACTCTGAGACACTGAAAAACTGAGACACTGAGGCACAGAGACACAGAGACACTGAGACACTGAGACTCTGAGACACTGAGGCACGGAGACACTGAGACACTGATGCACAGAGACACTGAGAGAGAGAGACACAGAGATAGTGAGACTCTGAGGCACTGAGACACAGATGCGCTGAGACACTGAGACACTGAGACACTGGGACAATGAGGCACAGAGACACTGAGACTCAGAGACACAGAGGCAATGAGGCACTGTGACACTGAGATACTGAGACACAGAGACACTGAGACACTGAGACTCAGAGACACTGAGATACTGATAATATGAGACACTGAGACACTGTGACACTGAGGCACAGAGACGCTGAGACACTGAGACACTGAGACAGAGACACACAGAGATAGTGACACTCTGAGGCACTGAGACACAGAGACACAGAGGCACAGAGACACTGAGGCACTGAGGCACAGAGTCACTCGACACAGAGACACTGAGACTCTGAGACACTGAGACACTGGGACACTGAGGCACAGAGACACTGAGACTCAGAGACACTGAGACATTGGGACACTGAGGCACAGAGACACTGAGACACTGAGAATCTGAGACTCTGATGCACAGAGACACTGAGGCACAGAGGCACTGAGACAGAGAGACACAGAGATAGTGAGACTCTGAGACACTGAGACACAGAGACACTGTGACTCTGAGACACTGAGGCACAGAGACACTGAGACACAGAGACACAGAGGCACTGAGGCACTGTGACACTGAGACACTGAGACACTGAGACACAGAGACACTCAGATACTGATACTCTGAGAGAATGAGACACTGAGGCACACAGACACAGCGACACAGAGACACTGAGACACTGAGGCACAGAGACACTGAGACAGAGAGACACAGAGATAGTGAGACTCTGAGGCACTGAGACACAGAGGCACAGAGACACAGAGACACTGAGACACTGAGACAGAGAGACACAGAGATAGTGAGACTCTGAGGCACTGAGACACAGAGGCACAGAGACACAGAGACACTGAGACACAGAGACACTGAGACTCTGAGACACTGAGGCACAGAGACACTGAGACACAGAGTCACAGAGGCACTGAGGCACTGTGACACTGAGACACTGAGACACAGAGACACTGAGACTCAGAGACACTCAGATACTGATACTCTGAGACTCTGAGACACTGAGGCACAGAGACACAGCGACACAGAGACACTGAGACACTGAGGCACAGAGACACTGAGACAGAGAGACACAGAGATAGTGAGACTCTGAGGCACTGAGACACAGAGGCACAGAGACACAGAGACACTGAGACACTGAGACACTGAGACAGAGAGACACAGAGATAGTGAGACTCTGAGGCACTGAGACACAGAGGCACAGAGACACAGAGACACTGAGACACAGAGACACTGAGACTCTGAGACACTGAGGCACAGAGACACTGAGACACAGAGTCACAGAGGCACTGAGGCACTGTGACACTGAGACACTGAGACACTGAGACTCAGAGACACTCAGATACTGATACTCTGAGACACTGAGGCACAGAGACACAGCGACACAGAGACACTGAGGCACTGAGGCACAGAGACACTGAGACAGAGAGACACAGAGATAGTGAGACTCTGAGGCACTGAGACACAGAGGCACTGAGACACTGAAGCTCTTAGACACTGAGACACTGAGGCACAGAGTCACTCGACACAGAGACACTGAGACTCTGAGACACTGAGACATTGGGACACTGAGGCACAGAGACACTGAGACACTGAGAATCTGAGACTCTGATGCACAGAGACACTGAGACACTGAGGCACAGAGACACTGAGACAGAGAGACACAGAGATAGTGAGACTCTGAGGCACTGAGACACAGAGGCACAGAGACACTGAGACACAGAGACACTGTGACTCTGAGACACTGAGAAACTGAGGCACAGAGACACTTAGGCACAGAGACACTGAGACACTGATAATCTCAGACTCTGAGACACTGAGACACAGAGACACAATGATACTGAGACACAGAGACACTGAGACACTGAGACACTGAGACTCTGAGGCACAGAGACACTGAGACACAGAGACACAGAGACAATGAGACACTGAGACACTGGGACACTGAGACACAGAGAGACTGACATACTGAGACACAGAGACTCTGAGTCTCTGATACACTGTTACACTGAGACACTGAGGCACAGAGACACAGAGATACAGAGGCACTGAGGCACTGAGACACTGAGGCACAGGGACACTGAGACAGAGACACACAGAGATAGTGAGACTCTGAGGCACTGAGACACAGAGGCACTGAGACACTGAGACACTGAGACACTGAGGCACAGAGACACTGAGACAGAGAGACACAGAGATAGTGAGACTCTGAGGCACTGAGACACAGAGGCACTGAGACACTGAGACACTGAGGCACAGAGACACTGAGACAGAGAGACACAGAGATAGTGAGACTCTGAGGCACTGAGACACAGAGGCACTGAGACACTGAGGCGCTTAGACACTGAGACACTGAGGCACAGAATCACTAGCCACAGAGACACTGAGTCACTGGGACACTGAGAAACTGATACACTGAGGCACAGAGGCACTGAGACAGAGAGACACAGAGATAGCGAGACTCTGAGGCACTGAGACACAGAGACACTGAGACTCTGAGACACTGAGAAACTGAGGCACAGAGACACTTAGGCACAGAGACACTGAGACACTGAGAATCTGAGACTCTGAGACACTGAGAAAAAGAGACACTATGATACTGAGACACAGTGACACTGAGACACTGAGGCACAGAAACACAGAGACAGAGAGACACTGAGACTCTGCGAAAATGAGACATAGAGACACTGAGACACTGAGGCACAGAGACACTGAGACACTGAGACACAGAGACACTGAGACACTGAGACACTGGGACACTGAGACACTGAGGCACCGAGACACAGAGACACTGACATACTGAGGCACAGAGACTCTGCGACTCTGATACACTGATACACTGAGACACTGAGGCACAGAGACACTGAGACACAGGGATACAGAGGCACTGAGGCACTGTGACACTGAGGCACAGAGACACTGAGACAGAGAGACACAAAGATAGTGAGACTCTGAGGCACTGAGACACAGAGGCACTGAGACACTGAGACACTGAGGCACAGAGGCACTGAGACACTGAGAATCTGAGACACTTAGACACTGAGAAACTGAGGCACAGAGACACAGAGACACTGAGACACTGAGAAACTGAGGCACAGAGACACTGAGACACTGAGACACTGAGACACAGAGACACTGAGACACTGGGACACTGAGGCACCGAGACACAGAGACACTGAGACACTGAGAATCTGAGACACTGAGACACAGAGACACTGAGACTCTGAGACACTGAGACACTGAGACACTGGGACACTGGGACACTGGGACACTGAGGCACAGAGACACTGAGACACTGAGATACTGATACTCTGAGACCCTGAGACACTGAGGCACGGATACACAGAGACACTGACACTCTGAAACTCTGAGACACTGAGGCACAGAGACACTGAGACAGAGAGACACTGAGGCGCTGAGACACAGAGGTACTGAGACACTGAGACACTGAGACACTGGGACATTGAGGCACAGAGACACTGAGACACTGGGCCACTAAGACAGTGAGACTCAGAGACACTGAGATACTGATACTCTGAGACACTGAGTCACTGAGGCACAGACACACGGAGGCACTGAGGCACTGAGGCACTGTGACACTGAGACACTAAGACACAGAGACACTGAGACTCAGAGACACTGAGATACTGATACTCTGAGACACTGAGGCACAGAGACACAGGGACAGAGAGACACTGAGACTCTGAGAAAATGAGACACAGAGACACTGAGACACTGAGGCACTGAGACACAGAGATACAGAGACACTGAGACTCAGAGACACTGAGATACTGATACTCTGAGACACTGAGATACTGTGACACTGAGACACTGAGGCACAGAGACAAAGAGACACTGAGACTCTCAGACACTGACACACTGGGACACTGAGGCACAGAGACACTGAGACTCAGAGACACAGAGGCACTCAGGCACCGTGACACTGAGACACTGAGTCACAGAGACACTGTGATTCTGAGACACACAGGCACTGAGACACTGAGGCACAGAGACTCTGAGACACTGAGACTCAGAGACACTGAGACACTGAGAGTCAGAGACACTGAGATACTGATACTCTGAGACACTGAGACACTGAGACCCTGAGGCACAGAGACACAGAGACTCTGAGACGCTGAGGCACGGAGACACTGAGACACTGAGATAGAGAGACACAGAGACAGTGAGACTCTGAGGCACTGAGACACAGAGGCTCTGAGACACAAGAAACTGAGAATCTGAGACACAGAGACACTGAGACTCTGAGACACAGAGAAACTGAGAATCTGAGACACTGAGACACAGAGACACTGAGACACTGAGACTCTAAGACACATAGAAACTGAGAATCTGAGAATCTGAGAATCTGAGACACAGAGACACTGAGACACAGAGACACTGTGATTCTGAGACACACAGACACTGAGACACTGAGGCATAGAGACTCTGAGACACTGAGACTCAGAGACACTGAGATACTGATACTCTGAGACACTGAAAAACTGAGACACTGAGGCACAGAGACACAGAGACACTGAGACACTGAGACTCTGAGACACTGAGGCACGGAGACACTGAGACACTGATGCACAGAGACACTGAGAGAGAGAGACACAGAGATAGTGAGACTCTGAGGCACTGAGACACAGATGCGCTGAGACACTGAGACACTGAGACACTGGGACAATGAGGCACAGAGACACTGAGACTCAGAGACACAGAGGCAATGAGGCACTGTGACACTGAGATACTGAGACACAGAGACACTGAGACACTGAGACTCAGAGACACTGAGATACTGATAATATGAGACACTGAGACACTGTGACACTGAGGCACAGAGACGCTGAGACACTGAGACACTGAGACAGAGACACACAGAGATAGTGACACTCTGAGGCACTGAGTCACAGAGACACAGAGGCACAGAGACACTGAGGCACTGAGGCACAGAGTCACTCGACACAGAGACACTGAGACTCTGAGACACTGAGACACTGGGACACTGAGGCACAGAGACACTGAGACTCAGAGACACTGAGACATTGGGACACTGAGGCACAGAGACACTGAGACACTGAGAATCTGAGACTCTGATGCACAGAGACACTGAGGCACAGAGGCACTGAGACAGAGAGACACAGAGATAGTGAGACTCTGAGACACTGAGACACAGAGACACTGTGACTCTGAGACACTGAGGCACAGAGACACTGAGACACAGAGACACAGAGGCACTGAGGCACTGTGACACTGAGACACTGAGACACTGAGACACAGAGACACTGAGACTCAGAGACACTCAGATACTGATACTCTGAGAGAATGAGACACTGAGGCACACAGACACAGCGACACAGAGACACTGAGACACTGAGGCACAGAGACACTGAGACAGAGAGACACAGAGATAGTGAGACTCTGAGGCACTGAGACACAGAGGCACAGAGACACAGAGACACTGAGACACTGAGACACTGAGACAGAGAGACACAGAGATAGTGAGACTCTGAGGCACTGAGACACAGAGGCACAGAGACACAGAGACACTGAGACACAGAGACACTGAGACTCTGAGACACTGAGGCACAGAGACACTGAGACACAGAGTCACAGAGGCACTGAGGCACTGTGACACTGAGACACTGAGACACAGAGACACTGAGACTCAGAGACACTCAGATACTGATACTCTGAGACTCTGAGACACTGAGGCACAGAGACACAGAGACACTGACATACTGAGGCACAGAGACTCTGCGACTCTGATACACTGATACACTGAGACACTGAGGCACAGAGACACTGAGACACAGGGATACAGAGGCACTGAGGCACTGTGACACTGAGGCACAGAGACACTGAGACAGAGAGACACAAAGATAGTGAGACTCTGAGGCACTGAGACACAGAGGCACTGAGACACTGAGACACTGAGGCACAGAGGCACTGAGACACTGAGAATCTGAGACACTTAGACACTGAGAAACTGAGGCACAGAGACACAGGGACACTGAGACACTGAGACACTGAGAAACTGAGGCACAGAGACACTGAGACACTGAGACACTGAGACACAGAGACACTGAGACACTGAGACACTGGGACACTGAGGCACAGAGACACAGAGACACTGAGACACTGAGAATCTGAGACACTGAGACACAGAGACACTGAGACTCTGAGACACTGAGACACTGGGACACTGGGACACTGGGACACTGAGGCACAGAGACACTGAGACACTGAGATACTGATACTCTGAGACCCTGAGACACTGAGGCACGGATACACAGAGACACTGACACTCTGAAACTCTGAGACACTGAGGCACAGAGACACTGAGACAGAGAGACACTGAGGCGCTGAGACACAGAGGTACTGAGACACTGAGACACTGAGACACTGAGACACTGGGACATTGAGGCACAGAGACACTGAGACACTGGGCCACTAAGACAGTGAGACTCAGAGACACTGAGATACTGATACTCTGAGACACTGAGTCACTGAGGCACAGACACACGGAGGCACTGAGGCACTGAGGCACTGTGACACTGAGACACTAAGACACAGAGACACTGAGACTCAGAGACACTGAGATACTGATACTCTGAGACACTGAGGCACAGAGACACAGGGACAGAGAGACACTGAGACTCTGAGAAAATGAGACACAGAGACACTGAGACACTGAGGCACTGAGACACAGAGATACAGAGACACTGAGACTCAGAGACACTGAGATACTGATACTCTGAGACACTGAGATACTGTGACACTGAGACACTGAGGCACAGAGACAAAGAGACACTGAGACTCTCAGACACTGACACACTGGGACACTGAGGCACAGAGACACTGAGACTCAGAGACACAGAGGCACTCAGGCACCGTGACACTGAGACACTGAGTCACAGAGACACTGTGATTCTGAGACACACAGGCACTGAGACACTGAGGCACAGAGACTCTGAGACACTGAGACTCAGAGACACTGAGACACTGAGAGTCAGAGACACTGAGATACTGATACTCTGAGACACTGAGACACTGAGACCCTGAGGCACAGAGACACAGAGACTCTGAGACGCTGAGGCACGGAGACACTGAGACACTGAGATAGAGAGACACAGAGACAGTGAGACTCTGAGGCACTGAGACACAGAGGCTCTGAGACACAAGAAACTGAGAATCTGAGACACAGAGACACTGAGACTCTGAGACACAGAGAAACTGAGAATCTGAGACACTGAGACACAGAGACACTGAGACACTGAGACTCTAAGACACATAGAAACTGAGAATCTGAGAATCTGAGAATCTGAGACACAGAGACACTGAGACACAGAGACACTGTGATTCTGAGACACACAGACACTGAGACACTGAGGCATAGAGACTCTGAGACACTGAGACTCAGAGACACTGAGATACTGATACTCTGAGACACTGAAAAACTGAGACACTGAGGCACAGAGACACAGAGACACTGAGACACTGAGACTCTGAGACACTGAGGCACGGAGACACTGAGACACTGATGCACAGAGACACTGAGAGAGAGAGACACAGAGATAGTGAGACTCTGAGGCACTGAGACACAGATGCGCTGAGACACTGAGACACTGAGACACTGGGACAATGAGGCACAGAGACACTGAGACTCAGAGACACAGAGGCAATGAGGCACTGTGACACTGAGATACTGAGACACAGAGACACTGAGACACTGAGACTCAGAGACACTGAGATACTGATAATATGAGACACTGAGACACTGTGACACTGAGGCACAGAGACGCTGAGACACTGAGACACTGAGACAGAGACACACAGAGATAGTGACACTCTGAGGCACTGAGTCACAGAGACACAGAGGCACAGAGACACTGAGGCACTGAGGCACAGAGTCACTCGACACAGAGACACTGAGACTCTGAGACACTGAGACACTGGGACACTGAGGCACAGAGACACTGAGACTCAGAGACACTGAGACATTGGGACACTGAGGCACAGAGACACTGAGACACTGAGAATCTGAGACTCTGATGCACAGAGACACTGAGGCACAGAGGCACTGAGACACAGAGACACAGAGATAGTGAGACTCTGAGACACTGAGACACAGAGACACTGTGACTCTGAGACACTGAGGCACAGAGACACTGAGACACAGAGACACAGAGGCACTGAGGCACTGTGACACTGAGACACTGAGACACTGAGACACTGAGACACAGAGACACTGAGACTCAGAGACACTCAGATACTGATACTCTGAGAGAATGAGACACTGAGGCACACAGACACAGCGACACAGAGACACTGAGACACTGAGGCACAGAGACACTGAGACAGAGAGACACAGAGATAGTGAGACTCTGAGGCACTGAGACACAGAGGCACAGAGACACAGAGACACTGAGACACTGAGACACTGAGACAGAGAGACACAGAGATAGTGAGACTCTGAGGCACTGAGACACAGAGGCACAGAGACACAGAGACACTGAGACACAGAGACACTGAGACTCTGAGACACTGAGGCACAGAGACACTGAGACACAGAGTCACAGAGGCACTGAGGCACTGTGACACTGAGACACTGAGACACAGAGACACTGAGACTCAGAGACACTCAGATACTGATACTCTGAGACTCTGAGACACTGAGGCACAGAGACACAGAGACACTGACATACTGAGGCACAGAGACTCTGCGACTCTGATACACTGATACACTGAGACACTGAGGCACAGAGACACTGAGACACAGGGATACAGAGGCACTGAGGCACTGTGACACTGAGGCACAGAGACACTGAGACAGAGAGACACAAAGATAGTGAGACTCTGAGGCACTGAGACACAGAGGCACTGAGACACTGAGACACTGAGGCACAGAGGCACTGAGACACTGAGAATCTGAGACACTTAGACACTGAGAAACTGAGGCACAGAGACACAGGGACACTGAGACACTGAGACACTGGGACATTGAGGCACAGAGACACTGAGACACTGGGCCACTAAGACAGTGAGACTCAGAGACACTGAGATACTGATACTCTGAGACACTGAGTCACTGAGGCACAGACACACGGAGGCACTGAGGCACTGAGGCACTGTGACACTGAGACACTAAGACACAGAGACACTGAGACTCAGAGACACTGAGATACTGATACTCTGAGACACTGAGGCACAGAGACACAGGGACAGAGAGACACTGAGACTCTGAGAAAATGAGACACAGAGACACTGAGACACTGAGGCACTGAGACACAGAGATACAGAGACACTGAGACTCAGAGACACTGAGATACTGATACTCTGAGACACTGAGATACTGTGACACTGAGACACTGAGGCACAGAGACAAAGAGACACTGAGACTCTCAGACACTGACACACTGGGACACTGAGGCACAGAGACACTGAGACTCAGAGACACAGAGGCACTCAGGCACCGTGACACTGAGACACTGAGTCACAGAGACACTGTGATTCTGAGACACACAGGCACTGAGACACTGAGGCACAGAGACTCTGAGACACTGAGACTCAGAGACACTGAGACACTGAGAGTCAGAGACACTGAGATACTGATACTCTGAGACACTGAGACACTGAGACCCTGAGGCACAGAGACACAGAGACTCTGAGACGCTGAGGCACGGAGACACTGAGACACTGAGATAGAGAGACACAGAGACAGTGAGACTCTGAGGCACTGAGACACAGAGGCTCTGAGACACAAGAAACTGAGAATCTGAGACACAGAGACACAGAGACACTGAGACTCTGAGACACAGAGAAACTGAGAATCTGAGACACTGAGACACAGAGACACTGAGACACTGAGACTCTAAGACACATAGAAACTGAGAATCTGAGAATCTGAGAATCTGAGACACAGAGACACTGAGACACTGAGACACTGTGATTCTGAGACACACAGACACTGAGACACTGAGGCATAGAGACTCTGAGGCACTGAGACTCAGAGACACTGAGATACTGATACTCTGAGACACTGAAAAACTGAGACACTGAGGCACAGAGACACAGAGACACTGAGACACTGAGACTCTGAGACACTGAGGCACGGAGACACTGAGACACTGATGCACAGAGACACTGAGAGAGAGAGACACAGAGATAGTGAGACTCTGAGGCACTGAGACACAGATGCGCTGAGACACTGAGACACTGAGACACTGGGACAATGAGGCACAGAGACACTGAGACTCAGAGACACAGAGGCAATGAGGCACTGTGACACTGAGATACTGAGACACAGAGACACTGAGACACTGAGACTCAGAGACACTGAGATACTGATAATATGAGACACTGAGACACTGTGACACTGAGGCACAGAGACGCTGAGACACTGAGACACTGAGACAGAGACACACAGAGATAGTGACACTCTGAGGCACTGAGACACAGAGACACAGAGGCACAGAGACACTGAGGCACTGAGGCACAGAGTCACTCGACACAGAGACACTGAGACTCTGAGACACTGAGACACTGGGACACTGAGGCACAGAGACACTGAGACTCAGAGACACTGAGACATTGGGACACTGAGGCACAGAGACACTGAGACACTGAGAATCTGAGACTCTGATGCACAGAGACACTGAGGCACAGAGGCACTGAGACAGAGAGACACAGAGATAGTGAGACTCTGAGACACTGAGACACAGAGACACTGTGACTCTGAGACACTGAGGCACAGAGACACTGAGACACAGAGACACAGAGGCACTGAGGCACTGTGACACTGAGACACTGAGACACTGAGACACAGAGACACTGAGACTCAGAGACACTCAGATACTGATACTCTGAGAGAATGAGACACTGAGGCACACAGACACAGCGACACAGAGACACTGAGACACTGAGGCACAGAGACACTGAGACAGAGAGACACAGAGATAGTGAGACTCTGAGGCACTGAGACACAGAGGCACAGAGACACAGAGACACTGAGACACTGAGACACTGAGACACTGGGACACTGAGACACTGAGGCACCGAGACACAGAGACACTGACATACTGAGGCACAGAGACTCTGCGACTCTGATACACTGATACACTGAGACACTGAGGCACAGAGACAC
Organism: Carcharhinus amblyrhynchos; assembly: GCF_965287045.1. Classification (NCBI taxonomy): domain Eukaryota; kingdom Metazoa; phylum Chordata; class Chondrichthyes; order Carcharhiniformes; family Carcharhinidae; genus Carcharhinus; species Carcharhinus amblyrhynchos. Next base: position 246,567 of record NW_027649870.1, read on the forward strand.
TGAGACACAGGGATACAGAGGCACTGAGGCACTGTGACACTGAGGCACAGAGACACTGAGACAGAGAGACACAAAGATAGTGAGACTCTGAGGCACTGAGACACAGAGGCACTGAGACACTGAGACACTGAGGCACAGAGGCACTGAGACACTGAGAATCTGAGACACTTAGACACTGAGAAACTGAGGCACAGAGACACAGAGACACTGAGACACTGAGACACTGAGACACTGAGAAACTGAGGCACAGAGACACTGAGACACTGAGACACTGAGACACAGAGACACTGAGACACTGAGACACTGGGACACTGAGGCACCGAGACACAGAGACACTGAGACACTGAGAATCTGAGACACTGAGACACAGAGACACTGAGACTCTGAGACACTGAGACACTGAGACACTGGGACACTGGGACACTGAGACACTGGGACACTGAGGCACAGAGACACTGAGACACTGAGATACTGATACTCTGAGACCCTGAGACACTGAGGCACGGATACACAGAGACACTGACACTCTGAAACTCTGAGACACTGAGGCACAGAGACACTGAGACAGAGAGACACTGAGGCGCTGAGACACAGAGGTACTGAGACACTGAGACACTGAGACACTGAGACACTGGGACATTGAGGCACAGAGACACTGAGACACTGGGCCACTAAGACAGTGAGACTCAGAGACACTGAGATACTGATACTCTGAGACACTGAGTCACTGAGGCACAGACACACGGAGGCACTGAGGCACTGAGGCACTGTGACACTGAGACACTAAGACACAGAGACACTGAGACTCAGAGACACTGAGATACTGATACTCTGAGACACTGAGGCACAGAGACACAGGGACAGAGAGACACTGAGACTCTGAGAAAATGAGACACAGAGACACTGAGACACTGAGGCACTGAGACACAGAGATACAGAGACACTGAGACTCAGAGACACTGAGATACTGATACTCTGAGACACTGAGATACTGTGACACTGAGACACTGAGGCACAGAGACAAAGAGACACTGAGACTCTCAGACACTGACACACTGGGACACTGAGGCACAGAGACACTGAGACTCAGAGACACAGAGGCACTCAGGCACCGTGACACTGAGACACTGAGTCACAGAGACACTGTGATTCTGAGACACACAGGCACTGAGACACTGAGGCACAGAGACTCTGAGACACTGAGACTCAGAGACACTGAGACACTGAGAGTCAGAGACACTGAGATACTGATACTCTGAGACACTGAGACACTGAGACCCTGAGGCACAGAGACACAGAGACTCTGAGACGCTGAGGCACGGAGACACTGAGACACTGAGATAGAGAGACACAGAGACAGTGAGACTCTGAGGCACTGAGACACAGAGGCTCTGAGACACAAGAAACTGAGAATCTGAGACACAGAGACACAGAGACACTGAGACTCTGAGACACAGAGAAACTGAGAATCTGAGACACTGAGACACAGAGACACTGAGACACTGAGACTCTAAGACACATAGAAACTGAGAATCTGAGAATCTGAGACACAGAGACACTGAGACACTGAGACACTGTGATTCTGAGACACACAGACACTGAGACACTGAGGCATAGAGACTCTGAGACACTGAGACTCAGAGACACTGAGATACTGATACTCTGAGACACTGAAAAACTGAGACACTGAGGCACAGAGACACAGAGACACTGAGACACTGAGACTCTGAGACACTGAGGCACGGAGACACTGAGACACTGATGCACAGAGACACTGAGAGAGAGAGACACAGAGATAGTGAGACTCTGAGGCACTGAGACACAGATGCGCTGAGACACTGAGACACTGAGACACTGGGACAATGAGGCACAGAGACACTGAGACTCAGAGACACAGAGGCAATGAGGCACTGTGACACTGAGATACTGAGACACAGAGACACTGAGACACTGAGACTCAGAGACACTGAGATACTGATAATATGAGACACTGAGACACTGTGACACTGAGGCACAGAGACGCTGAGACACTGAGACACTGAGACAGAGACACACAGAGATAGTGACACTCTGAGGCACTGAGTCACAGAGACACAGAGGCACAGAGACACTGAGGCACTGAGGCACAGAGTCACTCGACACAGAGACACTGAGACTCTGAGACACTGAGACACTGGGACACTGAGGCACAGAGACACTGAGACTCAGAGACACTGAGACATTGGGACACTGAGGCACAGAGACACTGAGACACTGAGAATCTGAGACTCTGATGCACAGAGACACTGAGGCACAGAGGCACTGAGACAGAGAGACACAGAGATAGTGAGACTCTGAGACACTGAGACACAGAGACACTGTGACTCTGAGACACTGAGGCACAGAGACACTGAGACACAGAGACACAGAGGCACTGAGGCACTGTGACACTGAGACACTGAGACACTGAGACACAGAGACACTGAGACTCAGAGACACTCAGATACTGATACTCTGAGAGAATGAGACACTGAGGCACACAGACACAGCGACACAGAGACACTGAGACACTGAGGCACAGAGACACTGAGACAGAGAGACACAGAGATAGTGAGACTCTGAGGCACTGAGACACAGAGGCACAGAGACACAGAGACACTGAGACACTGAGACACTGAGACAGAGAGACACAGAGATAGTGAGACTCTGAGGCACTGAGACACAGAGGCACAGAGACACAGAGACACTGAGACACAGAGACACTGAGACTCTGAGACACTGAGGCACAGAGACACTGAGACACAGAGTCACAGAGGCACTGAGGCACTGTGACACTGAGACACTGAGACACAGAGACACTGAGACTCAGAGACACTCAGATACTGATACTCTGAGACTCTGAGACACTGAGGCACAGAGACACAGCGACACAGAGACAAAGAGACACTGAGGCACAGAGACACTGAGACAGAGAGACACAGAGATAGTGAGACTCTGAGGCACTGAGACACAGAGGCACAGAGACACAGAGACACTGAGACACTGAGACACTGAGACAGAGAGACACAGAGATAGTGAGACTCTGAGGCACTGAGACACAGAGGCACAGAGACACAGAGACACTGAGACACAGAGACACTGAGACTCTGAGACACTGAGGCACAGAGACACTGAGACACAGAGTCACATAGGCACTGAGGCACTGTGACACTGAGACACTGAGACACAGAGACACTGAGACTCAGAGACACTCAGATACTGATACTCTGAGACACTGAGGCACAGAGACACAGCGACACAGAGACACTGAGGCACTGAGGCACAGAGACACTGAGACAGAGAGACACAGAGATAGTGAGACTCTGAGGCACTGAGACACAGAGGCACTGAGACACTGAAGCTCTTAGACACTGAGACACTGAGGCACAGAGTCACTCGACACAGAGACACTGAGACTCTGAGACACTGAGACATTGGGACACTGAGGCACAGAGACACTGAGACACTGAGAATCTGAGACTCTGATGCACAGAGACACTGAGACACTGAGGCACAGAGACACTGAGACAGAGAGACACAGAGATAGTGAGACTCTGAGGCACTGAGACACAGAGGCACAGAGACACTGAGACACAGAGACACTGTGACTCTGAGACACTGAGAAACTGAGGCACAGAGACACTGAGACAGAGAGACACAGAGATAGTGAGACTCTGAGGCACTGAGACACAGAGGCACAGAGACACAGAGACACTGAGACACTGAGACACTGAGACAGAGAGACACAGAGATAGTGAGACTCTGAGGCACTGAGACACAGAGGCACAGAGACACAGAGACACTGAGACACAGAGACACTGAGACTCTGAGACACTGAGGCACAGAGACACTGAGACACAGAGTCACAGAGGCACTGAGGCACTGTGACACTGAGACACTGAGACACAGAGACACTGAGACTCAGAGACACTCAGATACTGATACTCTGAGACACTGAGGCACAGAGACACAGCGACACAGAGACACTGAGGCACTGAGGCACAGAGACACTGAGACAGAGAGACACAGAGATAGTGAGACTCTGAGGCACTGAGACACAGAGGCACTGAGACACTGAAGCTCTTAGACACTGAGACACTGAGGCACAGAGTCACTCGACACAGAGACACTGAGACTCTGAGACACTGAGACATTGGGACACTGAGGCACAGAGACACTGAGACACTGAGAATCTGAGACTCTGATGCACAGAGACACTGAGACACTGAGGCACAGAGACACTGAGACAGAGAGACACAGAGATAGTGAGACTCTGAGGCACTGAGACACAGAGGCACAGAGACACTGAGACACAGAGACACTGTGACTCTGAGACACTGAGAAACTGAGGCACAGAGACACTTAGGCACAGAGACACTGAGACACTGATAATCTCAGACTCTGAGACACTGAGACACAGAGACACAATGATACTGAGACACAGAGACACTGAGACACTGAGACTCTGAGGCACAGAGACACTGAGACACAGAGACACAGAGACAATGAGACACTGAGACACTGGGACACTGAGACACAGAGAGACTGACATACTGAGACACAGAGACTCTGAGTCTCTGATACACTGATACACTGAGACACTGAGGCACAGAGACACAGAGATACAGAGGCACTGAGGCACTGAGACACTGAGACACTGAGGCACAGGGACACTGAGACAGAGACACACAGAGATAGTGAGACTCTGAGGCACTGAGACACAGAGGCACTGAGACACTGAGACACTGAGACACTGAGGCACAGAGACACTGAGACAGAGAGACACAGAGATAGTGAGACTCTGAGGCACTGAGACACAGAGGCACTGAGACACTGAGGCGCTTAGACACTGAGACACTGAGGCACAGAATCACTAGCCACAGAGACACTGAGTCACTGGGACACTGAGAAACTGATACACTGAGGCACAGAGGCACTGAGACAGAGAGACACAGAGATAGCGAGACTCTGAGGCACTGAGACACAGAGACACTGAGACTCTGAGACACTGAGAAACTGAGGCACAGAGACACTTAGGCACAGAGACACTGAGACACTGAGAATCTGAGACTCTGAGACACTGAGAAAAAGAGACACTATGATACTGAGACACAGTGACACTGAGACACTGAGGCACAGAAACACAGAGACAGAGAGACACTGAGACTCTGCGAAAATGAGACACAGAGACACTGAGACACTGAGGCACAGAGACACTGAGACACAGAGACACTGAGACACTGAGACACTGGGACACTGAGACACTGAGGCACCGAGACACAGAGACACTGACATACTGAGGCACAGAGACTCTGCGACTCTGATACACTGATACACTGAGACACTGAGGCACAGAGACACTGAGACACAGGGATACAGAGGCACTGAGGCACTGTGACACTGAGGCACAGAGACACTGAGACAGAGAGACACAAAGATAGTGAGACTCTGAGGCACTGAGACACAGAGGCACTGAGACACTGAGACACTGAGGCACAGAGGCACTGAGACACTGAGAATCTGAGACACTTAGACACTGAGAAACTGAGGCACAGAGACACAGAGACACTGAGACACTGAGACACTGAGAAACTGAGGCACAGAGACACAGAGACACTGAGACACTGAGACACTGAGGCACCGAGACACAGAGACACTGAGACACTGAGAATCTGAGACAATGAGACACAGAGACACTGAGACTCTGAGACACTGAGACACTGAGACACTGGGACACTGGGACACTGAGACACTGGGACACTGAGGCACAGAGACACTGAGACACTGAGATACTGATACTCTGAGACCCTGAGACACTGAGGCACGGATACACAGAGACACTGACACTCTGAAACTCTGAGACACTGAGGCACAGAGACACTGAGACAGAGAGACACTGAGGCGCTGAGACACAGAGGTACTGAGACACTGAGACACTGAGACACTGAGACACTGGGACATTGAGGCACAGAGACACTGAGACACTGGGCCACTAAGACAGTGAGACTCAGAGACACTGAGATACTGATACTCTGAGACACTGAGTCACTGAGGCACAGACACACGGAGGCACTGAGGCACTGAGGCACTGTGACACTGAGACACTAAGACACAGAGACACTGAGACTCAGAGACACTGAGATACTGATACTCTGAGACACTGAGGCACAGAGACACAGGGACAGAGAGACACTGAGACTCTGAGAAAATGAGACACAGAGACACTGAGACACTGAGGCACTGAGACACAGAGATACAGAGACACTGAGACTCAGAGACACTGAGATACTGATACTCTGAGACACTGAGATACTGTGACACTGAGACACTGAGGCACAGAGACAAAGAGACACTGAGACTCTCAGACACTGACACACTGGGACACTGAGGCACAGAGACACTGAGACTCAGAGACACAGAGGCACTCAGGCACCGTGACACTGAGACACTGAGTCACAGAGACACTGTGATTCTGAGACACACAGGCACTGAGACACTGAGGCACAGAGACTCTGAGACACTGAGACTCAGAGACACTGAGACACTGAGAGTCAGAGACACTGAGATACTGATACTCTGAGACACTGAGACACTGAGACCCTGAGGCACAGAGACACAGAGACTCTGAGACGCTGAGGCACGGAGACACTGAGACACTGAGATAGAGAGACACAGAGACAGTGAGACTCTGAGGCACTGAGACACAGAGGCTCTGAGACACAAGAAACTGAGAATCTGAGACACAGAGACACAGAGACACTGAGACTCTGAGACACAGAGAAACTGAGAATCTGAGACACTGAGACACAGAGACACTGAGACACTGAGACTCTAAGACACATAGAAACTGAGAATCTGAGAATCTGAGAATCTGAGACACAGAGACACTGAGACACTGAGACACTGTGATTCTGAGACACACAGACACTGAGACACTGAGGCATAGAGACTCTGAGGCACTGAGACTCAGAGACACTGAGATACTGATACTCTGAGACACTGAAAAACTGAGACACTGAGGCACAGAGACACAGAGACACTGAGACACTGAGACTCTGAGACACTGAGGCACGGAGACACTGAGACACTGATGCACAGAGACACTGAGAGAGAGAGACACAGAGATAGTGAGACTCTGAGGCACTGAGACACAGATGCGCTGAGACACTGAGACACTGAGACACTGGGACAATGAGGCACAGAGACACTGAGACTCAGAGACACAGAGGCAATGAGGCACTGTGACACTGAGATACTGAGACACAGAGACACTGAGACACTGAGACTCAGAGACACTGAGATACTGATAATATGAGACACTGAGACACTGTGACACTGAGGCACAGAGACGCTGAGACACTGAGACACTGAGACAGAGACACACAGAGATAGTGACACTCTGAGGCACTGAGACACAGAGACACAGAGGCACAGAGACACTGAGGCACTGAGGCACAGAGTCACTCGACACAGAGACACTGAGACTCTGAGACACTGAGACACTGGGACACTGAGGCACAGAGACACTGAGACTCAGAGACACTGAGACATTGGGACACTGAGACCCTGAGGCACAGAGACACAGAGACTCTGAGACGCTGAGGCACGGAGACACTGAGACACTGAGATAGAGAGACACAGAGACAGTGAGACTCTGAGGCACTGAGACACAGAGGCTCTGAGACACAAGAAACTGAGAATCTGAGACACAGAGACACAGAGACACTGAGACTCTGAGACACAGAGAAACTGAGAATCTGAGACACTGAGACACAGAGACACTGAGACACTGAGACTCTAAGACACATAGAAACTGAGAATCTGAGAATCTGAGAATCTGAGACACAGAGTCACTGAGACACAGAGACACTGTGATTCTGAGACACACAGACACTGAGACACTGAGGCATAGAGACTCTGAGACACTGAGACTCAGAGACACTGAGATACCCATACTCTGAGACACAGAGACACAGAGACACAGAGACACTGAGACCCTGAGGCACAGAGACACAGAGACACTGAGACTCTGAGACACTGAGGCACGGAGACACTGAGACACTGACGCACAGAGACTCTGAGATAGAGAGACACAGAGATAGTGAGACTCTGAGGCACTGAGACACAGAGGCACTGAGACACTGAAGCTCTTAGACACTGAGACACTGAGGCACAGAGTCACTCGACACAGAGACACTGAGACTCTGAGACACTGAGACACTGGGACACTGAGGCACAGAGACACTGAGACTCTGAGACACTGAGACATTGGGACACTGAGGCACAGAGACACTGAGACACTGAGAATCTGAGACTCTGATGCACAGAGACACTGAGACACTGAGGCACAGAGACACTGAGACAGAGAGACACAGAGATAGTGAGACTCTGAGGCACTGAGACACAGAGGCACAGAGACACTGAGACACAGAGACACTGTGACTCTGAGACACTGAGAAACTGAGGCACAGAGACACTTAGGCACAGAGACACTGAGACACTGATAATCTCAGACTCTGAGACACTGAGACACAGAGACACAATGATACTGAGACACAGAGACACTGAGACACTGAGACTCTGAGGCACAGAGACACTGAGACACAGAGACACAGAGACAATGAGACACTGAGACACTGGGACACTGAGACACAGAGAGACTGACATACTGAGACACAGAGACTCTGAGTCTCTGATACACTGATACACTGAGACACTGAGGCACAGAGACACAGAGATACAGAGGCACTGAGGCACTGAGACACTGAGACACTGAGGCACAGGGACACTGAGACAGAGACACACAGAGATAGTGAGACTCTGAGGCACTGAGACACAGAGGCACTGAGACACTGAGACACTGAGACACTGAGGCACAGAGACACTGAGACAGAGAGACACAGAGATAGTGAGACTCTGAGGCACTGAGACACAGAGGCACTGAGACACTGAGGCGCTTAGACACTGAGACACTGAGGCACAGAATCACTAGCCACAGAGACACTGAGTCACTGGGACACTGAGAAACTGATACACTGAGGCACAGAGGCACTGAGACAGAGAGACACAGAGATAGCGAGACTCTGAGGCACTGAGACACAGAGACACTGAGACTCTGAGACACTGAGAAACTGAGGCACAGAGACACTTAGGCACAGAGACACTGAGACACTGAGAATCTGAGACTCTGAGACACTGAGAAAAAGAGACACTATGATACTGAGACACAGTGACACTGAGACACTGAGGCACAGAAACACAGAGACAGAGAGACACTGAGACTCTGCGAAAATGAGACACAGAGACACTGAGACACTGAGGCACAGAGACACTGAGACACAGAGACACTGAGACACTGAGACACTGGGACACTGAGACACTGAGGCACCGAGACACAGAGACACTGACATACTGAGGCACAGAGACTCTGCGACTCTGATACACTGATACACTGAGACACTGAGGCACAGAGACACTGAGACACAGGGATACAGAGGCACTGAGGCACTGTGACACTGAGGCACAGAGACACTGAGACAGAGAGACACAAAGATAGTGAGACTCTGAGGCACTGAGACACAGAGGCACTGAGACACTGAGACACTGAGGCACAGAGGCACTGAGACACTGAGAATCTGAGACACTTAGACACTGAGAAACTGAGGCACAGAGACACAGAGACACTGAGACACTGAGACACTGAGAAACTGAGGCACAGAGACACAGAGACACTGAGACACTGAGACACTGGGACACTGAGGCACCGAGACACAGAGACACTGAGACACTGAGAATCTGAGACAATGAGACACAGAGACACTGAGACTCTGAGACACTGAGACACTGAGACACTGGGACACTGGGACACTGAGACACTGGGACACTGAGGCACAGAGACACTGAGACACTGAGATACTGATACTCTGAGACCCTGAGACACTGAGGCACGGATACACAGAGACACTGACACTCTGAAACTCTGAGACACTGAGGCACAGAGACACTGAGACAGAGAGACACTGAGGCGCTGAGACACAGAGGTACTGAGACACTGAGACACTGAGACACTGAGACACTGGGACATTGAGGCACAGAGACACTGAGACACTGGGCCACTAAGACAGTGAGACTCAGAGACACTGAGATACTGATACTCTGAGACACTGAGTCACTGAGGCACAGACACACGGAGGCACTGAGGCACTGAGGCACTGTGACACTGAGACACTAAGACACAGAGACACTGAGACTCAGAGACACTGAGATACTGATACTCTGAGACACTGAGGCACAGAGACACAGGGACAGAGAGACACTGAGACTCTGAGAAAATGAGACACAGAGACACTGAGACACTGAGGCACTGAGACACAGAGATACAGAGACACTGAGACTCAGAGACACTGAGATACTGATACTCTGAGACACTGAGATACTGTGACACTGAGACACTGAGGCACAGAGACAAAGAGACACTGAGACTCTCAGACACTGACACACTGGGACACTGAGGCACAGAGACACTGAGACTCAGAGACACAGAGGCACTCAGGCACCGTGACACTGAGACACTGAGTCACAGAGACACTGTGATTCTGAGACACACAGGCACTGAGACACTGAGGCACAGAGACTCTGAGACACTGAGACTCAGAGACACTGAGACACTGAGAGTCAGAGACACTGAGATACTGATACTCTGAGACACTGAGACACTGAGACCCTGAGGCACAGAGACACAGAGACTCTGAGACGCTGAGGCACGGAGACACTGAGACACTGAGATAGAGAGACACAGAGACAGTGAGACTCTGAGGCACTGAGACACAGAGGCTCTGAGACACAAGAAACTGAGAATCTGAGACACAGAGACACAGAGACACTGAGACTCTGAGACACAGAGAAACTGAGAATCTGAGACACTGAGACACAGAGACACTGAGACACTGAGACTCTAAGACACATAGAAACTGAGAATCTGAGAATCTGAGAATCTGAGACACAGAGACACTGAGACACTGAGACACTGTGATTCTGAGACACACAGACACTGAGACACTGAGGCATAGAGACTCTGAGGCACTGAGACTCAGAGACACTGAGATACTGATACTCTGAGACACTGAAAAACTGAGACACTGAGGCACAGAGACACAGAGACACTGAGACACTGAGACTCTGAGACACTGAGGCACGGAGACACTGAGACACTGATGCACAGAGACACTGAGAGAGAGAGACACAGAGATAGTGAGACTCTGAGGCACTGAGACACAGATGCGCTGAGACACTGAGACACTGAGACACTGGGACAATGAGGCACAGAGACACTGAGACTCAGAGACACAGAGGCAATGAGGCACTGTGACACTGAGATACTGAGACACAGAGACACTGAGACACTGAGACTCAGAGACACTGAGATACTGATAATATGAGACACTGAGACACTGTGACACTGAGGCACAGAGACGCTGAGACACTGAGACACTGAGACAGAGACACACAGAGATAGTGACACTCTGAGGCACTGAGACACAGAGACACAGAGGCACAGAGACACTGAGGCACTGAGGCACAGAGTCACTCGACACAGAGACACTGAGACTCTGAGACACTGAGACACTGGGACACTGAGGCACAGAGACACTGAGACTCAGAGACACTGAGACATTGGGACACTGAGGCACAGAGACACTGAGACACTGAGAATCTGAGACTCTGATGCACAGAGACACTGAGGCACAGAGGCACTGAGACAGAGAGACACAGAGATAGTGAGACTCTGAGACACTGAGACACAGAGACACTGTGACTCTGAGACACTGAGGCACAGAGACACTGAGACACAGAGACACAGAGGCACTGAGGCACTGTGACACTGAGACACTGAGACACAGAGACACTGAGACTCAGAGACACTCAGATACTGATACTCTGAGAGAATGAGACACTGAGGCACACAGACACAGCGACACAGAGACACTGAGACACTGAGGCACAGAGACACTGAGACAGAGAGACACAGAGATAGTGAGACTCTGAGGCACTGAGACACAGAGGCACAGAGACACAGAGACACTGAGACACTGAGACACTGAGACAGAGAGACACAGAGATAGTGAGACTCTGAGGCACTGAGACACAGAGGCACAGAGACACAGAGACACTGAGACACAGAGACACTGAGACTCTGAGACACTGAGGCACAGAGACACTGAGACACAGAGTCACAGAGGCACTGAGGCACTGTGACACTGAGACACTGAGACACAGAGACACTGAGACTCAGAGACACTCAGATACTGATACTCTGAGACTCTGAGACACTGAGGCACAGAGACACAGCGACACAGAGACACTGAGACACTGAGGCACAGAGACACTGAGACAGAGAGACACAGAGATAGTGAGACTCTGAGGCACTGAGACACAGAGGCACAGAGACACAGAGACACTGAGACACTGAGACACTGAGACAGAGAGACACAGAGATAGTGAGACTCTGAGGCACTGAGACACAGAGGCACAGAGACACAGAGACACTGAGACACAGAGACACTGAGACTCTGAGACACTGAGGCACAGAGACACTGAGACACAGAGTCACATAGGCACTGAGGCACTGTGACACTGAGACACTGAGACACAGAGACACTGAGACTCAGAGACACTCAGATACTGATACTCTGAGACACTGAGGCACAGAGACACAGCGACACAGAGACACTGAGGCACTGAGGCACAGAGACACTGAGACAGAGAGACACAGAGATAGTGAGACTCTGAGGCACTGAGACACAGAGGCACTGAGACACTGAAGCTCTTAGACACTGAGACACTGAGGCACAGAGTCACTCGACACAGAGACACTGAGACTCTGAGACACTGAGACATTGGGACACTGAGGCACAGAGACACTGAGACACTGAGAATCTGAGACTCTGATGCACAGAGACACTGAGACACTGAGGCACAGAGACACTGAGACAGAGAGACACAGAGATAGTGAGACTCTGAGGCACTGAGACACAGAGGCACAGAGACACAGAGACACTGAGACACTGAGACACTGAGACAGAGAGACACAGAGATAGTGAGACTCTGAGGCACTGAGACACAGAGGCACAGAGACACAGAGACACTGAGACACAGAGACACTGAGACTCTGAGACACTGAGGCACAGAGACACTGAGACACAGAGTCACAGAGGCACTGAGGCACTGTGACACTGAGACACTGAGACACAGAGACACTGAGACTCAGAGACACTCAGATACTGATACTCTGAGACACTGAGGCACAGAGACACAGCGACACAGAGACACTGAGGCACTGAGGCACAGAGACACTGAGACAGAGAGACACAGAGATAGTGAGACTCTGAGGCACTGAGACACAGAGGCACTGAGACACTGAAGCTCTTAGACACTGAGACACTGAGGCACAGAGTCACTCGACACAGAGACACTGAGACTCTGAGACACTGAGACATTGGGACACTGAGGCACAGAGACACTGAGACACTGAGAATCTGAGACTCTGATGCACAGAGACACTGAGACACTGAGGCACAGAGACACTGAGACAGAGAGACACAGAGATAGTGAGACTCTGAGGCACTGAGACACAGAGGCACAGAGACACTGAGACACAGAGACACTGTGACTCTGAGACACTGAGAAACTGAGGCACAGAGACACTTAGGCACAGAGACACTGAGACACTGATAATCTCAGACTCTGAGACACTGAGACACAGAGACACAATGATACTGAGACACAGAGACACTGAGACACTGAGACTCTGAGGCACAGAGACACTGAGACACAGAGACACAGAGACAATGAGACACTGAGACACTGGGACACTGAGACACAGAGAGACTGACATACTGAGACACAGAGACTCTGAGTCTCTGATACACTGATACACTGAGACACTGAGGCACAGAGACACAGAGATACAGAGGCACTGAGGCACTGAGACACTGAGACACTGAGGCACAGGGACACTGAGACAGAGACACACAGAGATAGTGAGACTCTGAGGCACTGAGACACAGAGGCACTGAGACACTGAGACACTGAGACACTGAGGCACAGAGACACTGAGACAGAGAGACACAGAGATAGTGAGACTCTGAGGCACTGAGACACAGAGGCACTGAGACACTGAGGCGCTTAGACACTGAGACACTGAGGCACAGAATCACTAGCCACAGAGACACTGAGTCACTGGGACACTGAGAAACTGATACACTGAGGCACAGAGGCACTGAGACAGAGAGACACAGAGATAGCGAGACTCTGAGGCACTGAGACACAGAGACACTGAGACTCTGAGACACTGAGAAACTGAGGCACAGAGACACTTAGGCACAGAGACACTGAGACACTGAGAATCTGAGACTCTGAGACACTGAGAAAAAGAGACACTATGATACTGAGACACAGTGACACTGAGACACTGAGGCACAGAAACACAGAGACAGAGAGACAATGAGACTCTGCGAAAATGAGACACAGAGACACTGAGACACTGAGGCACAGAGACACTGAGACACTGAGACACAGAGACACTGAGACACTGAGACACTGAGGCACCGAGACACAGAGACACTGACATACTGAGGCACAGAGACACTGAGACACAGGGATACAGAGGCACTGAGGCACTGTGACACTGAGGCACAGAGACACTGAGACAGAGAGACACAAAGATAGTGAGACTCTGAGGCACTGAGACACAGAGGCACTGAGACACTGAGACACTGAGGCACAGAGGCACTGAGACACTGAGAATCTGAGACACTTAGACACTGAGAAACTGAGGCACAGAGACACAGAGACACTGAGACACTGAGACACTGAGAAACTGAGGCACAGAGACACAGAGACACTGAGACACTGAGACACTGAGACACTGAGACACTGGGACACTGAGGCACCGAGACACAGAGACACTGAGACACTGAGAATCTGAGACACTGAGACACAGAGACACTGAGACTCTGAAACACTGAGACACTGAGACACTGGGACACTGGGACACTGAGACACTGGGACACTGAGGCACAGAGACACTGAGACACTGAGATACTGATACTCTGAGACCCTGAGACACTGAGGCACGGATACACAGAGACACTGACACTCTGAAACTCTGAGACACTGAGGCACAGAGACACAGAGACAGAGAGACACTGAGGCGCTGAGACACAGAGGTACTGAGACACTGAGACACTGAGACACTGAGACACTGGGACATTGAGGCACAGAGACACTGAGACACTGGGCCACTAAGACAGTGAGACTCAGAGACACTGAGATACTGATACTCTGAGACACTGAGTCACTGAGGCACAGACACACGGAGGCACTGAGGCACTGAGGCACTGTGACACTGAGACACTAAGACACAGAGACACTGAGACTCAGAGACACTGAGATACTGATACTCTGAGACACTGAGGCACAGAGACACAGGGACAGAGAGACACTGAGAATCTGAGAAAATGAGACACAGAGACACTGAGACACTGAGGCACTGAGACACAGAGATACAGAGACACTGAGACTCAGAGACACTGAGATACTGATACTCTGAGACACTGAGATACTGTGACACTGAGACACTGAGGCACAGAGACAAAGAGACACTGAGACTCTCAGACACTGACACACTGGGACACTGAGGCACAGAGACACTGAGACTCAGAGACACAGAGGCACTCAGGCACCGTGACACTGAGACACTGAGTCACAGAGACACTGTGATTCTGAGACACACAGGCACTGAGACACTGAGGCACAGAGACTCTGAGACACTGAGACTCAGAGACACTGAGACACTGAGAGTCAGAGACACTGAGATACTGATACTCTGAGACACTGAGACACTGAGACCCTGAGGCACAGAGACACAGAGACTCTGAGACGCTGAGGCACGGAGACACTGAGACACTGAGATAGAGAGACACAGAGACAGTGAGACTCTGAGGCACTGAGACACAGAGGCTCTGAGACACAAGAAACTGAGAATCTGAGACACAGAGACACAGAGACACTGAGACTCTGAGACACAGAGAAACTGAGAATCTGAGACACTGAGACACAGAGACACTGAGACACTGAGACTCTAAGACACATAGAAACTGAGAATCTGAGAATCTGAGAATCTGAGACACAGAGTCACTGAGACACAGAGACACTGTGATTCTGAGACACACAGACACTGAGACACTGAGGCATAGAGACTCTGAGACACTGAGACTCAGAGGCACTGAGATACCCATACTCTGAGACACAGAGACACAGAGACACTGAGACCCTGAGGCACAGAGACACAGAGACACTGAGACTCTGAGACACTGAGGCACGGAGACACTGAGACACTGACGCACAGAGACTCTGAGATAGAGAGACACAGAGATAGTGAGACTCTGAGGCACTGAGACACTGAGGCACTGAGACACTGAAGCTCTTAGACACTGAGACACTGAGGCACAGAGTCACTCGACACAGAGACACTGAGACTCTGAGACACTGAGACACTGGGACACTGAGGCACAGAGACACTGAGACTCTGAGACACTGAGACATTGGGACACTGAGGCACAGAGACACTGAGACACTGAGAATCTGAGACTCTGATGCACAGAGACACTGAGACACTGAGGCACAGAGACACTGAGACAGAGAGACACAGAGATAGTGAGACTCTGAGGCACTGAGACACAGAGGCACAGAGACACTGAGACACAGAGACACTGTGACTCTGAGACACTGAGAAACTGAGGCACAGAGACACTTAGGCACAGAGACACTGAGACACTGATAATCTCAGACTCTGAGACACTGAGACACAGAGACACTATGATACTGAGACACAGTGACACTGAGACACTGAGGCACAGAAACACAGAGACAGAGAGACACTGAGACTCTGAGAAAATGAGACACAGAGACACTGAGACTCTGAGGCACAGAGACTCTGAGACACTGAGACTCAGAGACACTGAGACACTGAGAGTCAGAGACACTGAGATACTGATACTCTGAGACACAGAGAAACTGAGAATCTGAGACACTGAGACACAGAGACACTGAGACACTGAGACTCTGAGACACATAGAAACTGAGAATCTGAGAATCTGAGAATCTGAGACACAGAGTCACTGAGACACAGAGACACTGTGATTCAGAGACACACAGACACTGAGACACTGAGGCATAGAGAGTCTGAGACACTGAGACTCAGAGACACTGAGATACCCATACTCTGAGACACAGAGACACAGAGACACTGAGACCCTGAGGCACAGAGACACTGAGACTCTGAGACACTGAGGCACGGAGACACTGAGACACTGACGCACAGAGACACTGAGATAGAGAGACACAGAGATCGTGAGACTCTGAGGCACTGAGACACAGAGGCACTGAGACACTGAAGCTCTTAGACACTGAGACACTGAGGCACAGAGTCACTCGACACAGAGACACTGAGACTCTGAGACACTGAGACACTGGGACACTGAGGCACAGAGACACTGAGACTCTGAGACACTGAGACATTGGGACACTGAGGGACAGAGACACTGAGACACTGAGAATCTGAGACTCTGATGCACAGAGACACTGAGACACTGAGGCACAGAGACACTGAGACAGAGAGACACAGAGATAGTGAGACTCTGAGGCACTGAGACACAGAGGCACAGAGACACTGAGACACAGAGACACTGTGACTCTGAGACACTGAGAAACTGAGGCACAGAGACACTTAGGCACAGAGACACTGAGACACTGATAATCTCAGACTCTGAGACACTGAGACACAGAGACACTATGATACTGCGACACAGTGACACTGAGACACTGAGGCACAGAAACACAGAGACAGAGAGACACTGAGACTCTGAGAAAATGAGACACAGAGACACTGAGACACTGAGACTCTGAGGCACAGAGACACTGAGACACAGAGACACAGAGACAATGAGACACTGAGACACTGGGACACTGAGACACTGAGGCACCGAGACACAGAGAGACTGACATACTGAGACACAGAGACTCTGAGTCTCTGATACACTGATACACTGAGACACTGAGGCACAGAGAGACTGAGACACAGAGATACAGAGGCACTGAGGCACTGAGACACTGAGACACTGAGGCACTGAGACACTGAGACAGAGAGACACAAAGATAGTGAGTCTCTGAGGCACTGAGACACAGAGGCACTGAGACACTGAGGCACAGAGGCACTGAGAAACTGAGGCACAGAGACACAGAGACACTGAGACACAGAGACACAGAGACACTGAGACACTGAGACACTGAGGCACCGAGACACTGAGACACTGAGAATCTGAGACACAGAGACACTGAGACACAGAGACACTGAGACTCTGAGACACTGAGACACTGAGACACTGGGACACTGGGACACTGAAGCACTGGGACACTGAGGCACAGAGACACTGAGACACTGAGATACTGATACTCTGAGACCCTGAGACACTGAGGCACGGATACACAGAGAAACTGACACTCTGAAACTCTGAGACACTGAGGCACAGAGACACTGAGACAGAGAGACACTGAGGCGCTGAGACACAGAGGTACTGAGACACTGAGACACTGAGACACTGAAACACTGAGACACTGGGACACTGAGGCACAGAGACACTGAGACACTGGGCCACTAAGACAGTGAGACTCAGAGACACTGAGATACTGATACTCTGAGACACTGAGTCACTGAGGCACAGAGACACAGAGACACGGAGGCACTGAAGCACTGTGACACTGAGTCACTGAGACACAGAGACACTGAGACTCAGAGACACTGAGATACTGATACTCTGAGACACTGAGGCACAGAGACACAGGGACAGAGAGACACTGAGACTCTGAGAAACTGAGACACAGAGACACTGAGACACTGAGGCACTGAGACACAGAGATACAGAGACACTGAGACTCAGAGACACTGAGATACTGATACTCTGAGACACTGAGATACTGTGACACTGAGACCCTGAGGCACAGAGACACAGAGACTCTGAGATGCTGAGGCACGGAGACACTGAGACACTGAGATAGAGAGACACAAAGACAGTGAGACTCTGAGGCACTGAGACACAGAGGCTCTGAGACACAAGAAACTGAGAATCTGAGACACAGAGACACAGAGACACTGAGACTCTGAGACACAGAGAAACTGAGAATCTGAGACACTGAGACACAGAGACACTGAGACACTGAGACTCTGAGACACAGAGAAACTGAGAATCTGAGAATCTGAGACACAGAGACACTGAGACACAGAGACACTGTGATTCTGAGACACACAGACACTGAGACACTGAGGCACAGAGACTCTGAGACACTGAGACTCAGAGACACTGAGATACCCACACTCTGAGACACAGAGACACAGAGACACTGAGACCCTGAGGCACAGAGACACAGAGACACTGAGACTCTGAGACACTGAGGCACGGAGACACTGAGACACTGACGCACAGAGACACTGAGATAGAGAGACACAGAGATAGTGAGACTCTGAGGCACTGAGACACAGAGGCACTGAGACACTGAAGCTCTTAGACACTGAGACACTGAGGCACAGAGTCACTCGACACAGAGACACTGAGACTCTGAGACACTGAGACACTGGGACACTGAGGCACAGAGACACTGAGACACTGAGGCACAGAGACACTGAGACTCTGAGACACTGAGACATTGGGGCACTGAGGCACAGAGACACTGACACACTGAGGCACAGAGACACTGAGACAGAGAGACACAGAGATCGTGAGACTCTGAGGCACTGAGACACTGAGGCACTGAGACAGTGAGGCACAGAGACACTGAGACACAGAGACACTGAGACTCTGAGACACTGAGACACTGGGACACTGAGGCAGAGAAACACTGAGACACTGAGAATCTGAGACTCTGAGACACAGAGACACTGTGATACTGAGACACAGAGACACTGAGACATGGGGCACAGAAACACAGAGACAGAGAGACACTGAGACTCGGAGAAACTGAGACACAGAGACACTGAGACACGGAGACACTGAGACACTGGGACACTGAGGCACAGAGACACTGAGACACTGAGACACTGAGGCACAGAGACACTGAGACACTGAGACTCAGAGACACTGAGATACTGATACTCTGAGACACTGAAAAACTGAGACACTGAGGCACAGAGACACAGAGACACTGAGACACTGAGACTCTGAGACACTGAGGCACGGAGACACTGAGACACTGATGCACAGAGACACTGAGAGAGAGAGACACAGAGATAGTGAGACTCTGAGGCACTGAGACACAGATGCGCTGAGACACTGAGACACTGGGACAATGAGGCACAGAGACACTGAGACTCAGAGACACAGAGGCAATGAGGCACTGTGACACTGAGATACTGAGACACAGAGACACTGAGACACTGAGACTCAGAGACACTGAGATACTGATAATATGAGACACTGAGACACTGTGACACTGAGGCACAGAGACGCTGAGACACTGAGACACTGAGACAGAGACACACAGAGATAGTGACACTCTGAGGCACTGAGACACAGAGACACAGAGGCACAGAGACACTGAGGCACTGAGGCACAGAGTCACTCGACACAGAGACACTGAGACTCTGAGACACTGTGACACTGGGACACTGAGGCACAGAGACACTGAGACTCAGAGACACTGAGACATTGGGACACTGAGGCACAGAGACACTGAGACACTGAGAATCTGAGACTCTGATGCACAGAGACACTGAGGCACAGAGGCACTGAGACAGAGAGACACAGAGATAGTGAGACTCTGAGACACTGAGACACAGAGACACTGTGACTCTGAGACACTGAGGCACAGAGACACTGAGACACAGAGACACAGAGGCACTGAGGCACTGTGACACTGAGACACTGAGACACTGAGACACTGAGACTCAGAGACACTCAGATACTGATACTCTGAGACACTGAGACACTGAGGCACACCGACACAGCGACACAGAGACACTGAGACACTGAGGCACAGAGACACTGAGACAGAGAGACACAGAGATAGTGAGACTCTGAGGCACTGAGACACAGAGGCACAGAGACACAGAGACACTGAGACACTGAGACACTGAGACAGAGAGACACAGAGATAGTGAGACTCTGAGGCACTGAGACACAGAGGCACAGAGACACAGAGACACTGAGACACAGAGACACTGAGACTCTGAGACACTGAGGCACAGAGACACTGAGACACAGAGTCACAGAGGCACTGAGTCACTGTGACACTGAGACACTGAGACACAGAGACACTGAGACTCAGAGACACTCAGATACTGATACTCTGAGACTCTGAGACACTGAGGCACAGAGACACAGCGACACAGAGACACTGAGACACTGAGGCACAGAGACACTGAGACAGAGAGACACAGAGATAGTGAGACTCTGAGGCACTGAGACACAGAGGCACAGAGACACAGAGACACTGAGACAGAGAGACACAGAGATAGTGAGACTCTGAGGCACTGAGACACAGAGGCACAGAGACACAGAGACACTGAGACACAGAGACACTGAGACTCTGAGACACTGAGGCACAGAGACACTGAGACACAGAGTCACAGAGGCACTGAGGCACTGTGACACTGAGACACTGAGACACAGAGACACTGAGACTCAGAGACACTCAGATACTGATACTCTGAGACTCTGAGACACTGAGGCACAGAGACACAGCGACACAGAGACACTGAGACACTGAGGCACAGAGACACTGAGACAGAGAGACACAGAGATAGTGAGACTCTGAGGCACTGAGACACAGAGGCACAGAGACACAGAGACACTGAGACACTGAGACACTGAGACAGAGAGACACAGAGATAGTGAGACTCTGAGGCACTGAGACACAGAGGCACAGAGACACAGAGACACTGAGACACAGAGACACTGAGACACAGAGTCACAGAGGCACTGAGGCACTGTGACACTGAGACACTGAGACACAGAGACACTGAGACTCAGAGACACTCAGATACTGATACTCTGAGACACTGAGGCACAGAGACACAGCGACACAGAGACACTGAGGCACTGAGGCACAGAGACACTGAGACAGAGAGACACAGAGATAGTGAGACTCTGAGGCACTGAGACACAGAGGCACTGAGACACTGAAGCTCTTAGACACTGAGACACTGAGGCACAGAGTCACTCGACACAGAGACACTGAGACTCTGAGACACTGAGACATTGGGACACTGAGGCACAGAGACACTGAGACACTGAGAATCTGAGACTCTGATGCACAGAGACACTGAGACACTGAGGCACAGAGACACTGAGACAGAGAGACACAGAGATAGTGAGACTCTGAGGCACTGAGACACAGAGGCACAGAGACACTGAGACACAGAGACACTGTGACTCTGAGACACTGAGAAACTGAGGCACAGAGACACTTAGGCACAGAGACACTGAGACACTGATAATCTCAGACTCTGAGACACTGAGACACAGAGACACAATGATACTGAGACACAGAGACACTAAGACACTGAGACTCTGAGGCACAGAGACACTGAGACACAGAGACACAGAGACAATGAGACACTGAGACACTGGGACACTGAGACACAGAGAGACTGACATACTGAGACACAGAGACTCTGAGTCTCTGATACACTGATACACTGAGACACTGAGGCACAGAGACACAGAGATACAGAGGCACTGAGGCACTGAGACACTGAGGCACAGGGACACTGAGACAGAGACACACAGAGATAGTGAGACTCTGAGGCACTGAGACACAGAGGCACTGAGACACTGAGACACTGAGGCACAGAGACACTGAGACAGAGAGACACAGAGATAGTGAGACTCTGAGGCACTGAGACACAGAGGCACTGAGACACTGAGGCGCTTAGACACTGAGACACTGAGGCACAGAATCACTAGCCACAGAGACACTGAGTCACTGGGACACTGAGAAACTGATACACTGAGGCACAGAGGCACTGAGACAGAGAGACACAGAGATAGCGAGACTCTGAGGCACTGAGACACAGAGACACTGAGACTCTGAGACACTGAGAAACTGAGGCACAGAGACACTTAGGCACAGAGACACTGAGACACTGAGAATCTGAGACTCTGAGACACTGAGAAAAAGAGACACTATGATACTGAGACACAGTGACACTGAGACACTGAGGCACAGAAACACAGAGACAGAGAGACACTGAGACTCTGCGAAAATGAGACATAGAGACACTGAGACACTGAGGCACAGAGACACTGAGACACTGAGACACAGAGACACTGAGACACTGAGAAACTGGGACACTGAGACACTGAGGCACCGAGACACAGAGACACTGACATACTGAGGCACAGAGACTCTGCGACTCTGATACACTGATACACTGAGACACTGAGGCACAGAGACACTGAGACACAGGGATACAGAGGCACTGAGGCACTGTGACACTGAGGCACAGAGACACTGAGACAGAGAGACACAAAGATAGTGAGACTCTGAGGCACTGATACACAGAGGCACTGAGACACTGAGACACTGAGGCACAGAGGCACTGAGACACTGAGAATCTGAGACACTTAGACACTGAGAAACTGAGGCACAGAGACACAGAGACACTGAGACACTGAGACACTGAGAAACTGAGGCACAGAGACACAGAGACACTGAGACACTGAGACACAGAGACACTGAGACACTGAGACACTGGGACACTGAGGCACCGAGACACAGAGACACTGAGACACTGAGAATCTGAGACACTGAGACACAGAGACACTGAGACTCTGAGACACTGAGACACTGAGACACTGGGACACTGGGACACTGAGACACTGGGACACTGAGGCACAGAGACACTGAGACACTGAGATACTGATACTCTGAGACCCTGAGACACTGAGGCACGGATACACAGAGACACTGACACTCTGAAACTCTGAGACACTGAGGCACAGAGACACTGAGACAGAGAGACACTGAGGCGCTGAGACACAGAGGTACTGAGACACTGAGACACTGAGACACTGAGACACTGGGACATTGAGGCACAGAGACACTGAGACACTGGGCCACTAAGACAGTGAGACTCAGAGACACTGAGATACTGATACTCTGAGACACTGAGTCACTGAGGCACAGACACACGGAGGCACTGAGGCACTGAGGCACTGTGACACTGAGACACTAAGACACAGAGACACTGAGACTCAGAGACACTGAGATACTGATACTCTGAGACACTGAGGCACAGAGACACAGGGACAGAGAGACACTGAGACTCTGAGAAAATGAGACACAGAGACACTGAGACACTGAGGCACTGAGACACAGAGATACAGAGACACTGAGACTCAGAGACACTGAGATACTGATACTCTGAGACACTGAGATACTGTGACACTGAGACACTGAGGCACAGAGACAAAGAGACACTGAGGCTCTCAGACACTGACACACTGGGACACTGAGGCACAGAGACACTGAGACTCAGAGACACAGAGGCACTCAGGCACCGTGACACTGAGACACTGAGTCACAGAGACACTGTGATTCTGAGACACACAGGCACTGAGACACTGAGGCACAGAGACTCTGAGACACTGAGACTCAGAGACACTGAGACACTGAGAGTCAGAGACACTGAGATACTGATACTCTGAGACACTGAGACACTGAGACCCTGAGGCACAGAGACACAGAGACTCTGAGACGCTGAGGCACGGAGACACTGAGACACTGAGATAGAGAGACACAGAGACAGTGAGACTCTGAGGCACTGAGACACAGAGGCTCTGAGACACAAGAAACTGAGAATCTGAGACACAGAGACACAGAGACACTGAGACTCTGAGACACAGAGAAACTGAGAATCTGAGACACTGAGACACAGAGACACTGAGACACTGAGACTCTAAGACACATAGAAACTGAGAATCTGAGAATCTGAGAATCTGAGACACAGAGTCACTGAGACACAGAGACACTGTGATTCTGAGACACACAGACACTGAGACACTGAGGCATAGAGACTCTGAGACACTGAGACTCAGAGACACTGAGATACCCATACTCTGAGACACAGAGACACAGAGACACAGAGACACTGAGACCCTGAGGCACAGAGACACAGAGACACTGAGACTCTGAGACACTGAGGCACGGAGACACTGAGACACTGACGCACAGAGACTCTGAGATAGAGAGACACAGAGATAGTGAGACTCTGAGGCACTGAGACACAGAGGCACTGAGACACTGAAGCTCTTAGACACTGAGACACTGAGGCACAGAGTCACTCGACACAGAGACACTGAGACTCTGAGACACTGAGACACTGGGACACTGAGGCACAGAGACACTGAGACTCTGAGACACTGAGACATTGGGACACTGAGGCACAGAGACACTGAGACACTGAGAATCTGAGACTCTGATGCACAGAGACACTGAGACACTGAGGCACAGAGACACTGAGACAGAGAGACACAGAGATAGTGAGACTCTGAGGCACTGAGACACAGAGGCACAGAGACACTGAGACACAGAGACACTGTGACTCTGAGACACTGAGAAACTGAGGCACAGAGACACTTAGGCACAGAGACACTGAGACACTGATAATCTCAGACTCTGAGACACTGAGACACAGAGACACTATGATACTGAGACACAGTGACACTGAGACACTGAGGCACAGAAACACAGAGACAGAGAGACACTGAGACTCTGAGAAAATGAGACACAGAGACACTGAGACACTGAGACTCTGAGGCACAGAGACTCTGAGACACTGAGACTCAGAGACACTGAGACACTGAGAGTCAGAGACACTGAGATACTGATACTCTGAGACACAGAGAAACTGAGAATCTGAGACACTGAGACACAGAGACACTGAGACACTGAGACTCTGAGACACATAGAAACTGAGAATCTGAGAATCTGAGACACAGAGACACTGAGACACAGAGGCATAGAGACTCTGAGACACTGAGACTCAGAGACACTGAGATACCCATACTCTGAGACACAGAGACACAGAGACACTGAGACCCTGAGGCACAGAGACACAGAGACACTGAGACTCTGAGACACTGAGGCACGGAGACACTGAGACACTGACGCACAGAGACACTGAGATAGAGAGACACAGAGATCGTGAGACTCTGAGGCACTGAGACACAGAGGCACTGAGACACTGAAGCTCTTAGACACTGAGACACTGAGGCACAGAGTCACTCGACACAGAGACACTGAGACTCTGAGACACTGAGACACTGGGACACTGAGGCACAGAGACACTGAGACTCTGAGACACTGAGACATTGGGACACTGAGGCACAGAGACACTGAGACACTGAGAATCTGAGACTCTGATGCACAGAGACACTGAGACACTGAGGCACAGAGACACTGAGACAGAGAGACACAGAGATAGTGAGACTCTGAGGCACTGAGACACAGAGGCACAGAGACACTGAGACACAGAGACACTGTGACTCTGAGACACTGAGAAACTGAGGCACAGAGACACTTAGGCACAGAGACACTGAGACACTGATAATCTCAGACTCTGAGACACTGAGACACAGAGACACTATGATACTGAGACACAGTGACACTGAGACACTGAGGCACAGAAACACAGAGACAGAGAGACACTGAGACTCTGAGAAAATGAGACACAGAGACACTGAGACACTGAGACTCTGAGGCACAGAGACACTGAGACACAGAGACACAGAGACAATGAGACACTGAGACACTGGGACACTGAGACACTGAGGCACCGAGACACAGAGAGACTGACATACTGAGACACAGAGACTCTGAGTCTCTGATACACTGATACACTGAGACACTGAGGCACAGAGACACTGAGACACAGAGATACAGAGGCACTGAGGCACTGAGACACTGAGACACTGAGGCACTGAGACACTGAGACAGAGAGACACAAAGATAGTGAGACTCTGAGGCACTGAGACACAGAGGCACTGAGACACTGAGGCACAGAGGCACTGAGAAACTGAGGCACAGAGACACTGAGACACTGAGACACAGAGACACAGAGACACTGAGACACTGAGACACTGAGGCACCGAGACACAGAGACACTGAGACACTGAGAATCTGAGACACAGAGACACTGAGACACAGAGACACTGAGACTCTGAGACACTGAGACACTGAGACACTGGGACACTGGGACACTGAAACACTGGGACACTGAGGCACAGAGACACTGAGACACTGAGATACTGATACTCTGAGACCCCGAGACACTGAGGCACGGATACACAGAGAAACTGACACTCTGAAACTCTGAGACACTGAGGCACAGAGACACTGAGACAGAGAGACACTGAGGCGCTGAGACACAGAGGTACTGAGACACTGAGACACTGAAACACTGAGACACTGCGACACTGAGGCACAGAGACACTGAGACACTGGGCCACTAAGACAGTGAGACTCAGAGACACTGAGATACTGATACTCTGAGACACTGAGTCACTGAGGCACAGAGACACAGAGACACGGAGGCACTGAAGCACTGTGACACTGAGTCACTGAGACACAGAGACACTGAGACTCAGAGACACTGAGATACTGATACTCTGAGACACTGAGGCACAGAGACACAGGGACAGAGAGACACTGAGACTCTGAGAAACTGAGACACAGAGACACTGAGACACTGAGGCACTGAGACACAGAGATACAGAGACACTGAGACTCAGAGACACTGAGATACTGATACTCTGAGACACTGAGATACTGTGACACTGAGACACTGAGGCACAGAGACACAGAGACACTGAGACTCTCAGACACTGACACACTGGGACACTGAGGCACAGAGACACTGAGACTCAGAGACACAGAGGCACTCAGGCACCGTGACACTGAGACACTGAGTCACAGAGACACTGTGATTCTGAGACACACAGGCACTGAGACACTGAGGCACAGAGAATCTGAGACACTGAGACTCAGAGACACTGAGACACTGAGAGTCAGAGACACTGAGATACTGATACTCTGAGACACTGAGACACTGAGACCCTGAGGCACAGAGACACAGAGACTCTGAGATGCTGAGGCACGGAGACACTGAGACACTGAGATAGAGAGACACAAAGACAGTGAGACTCTGAGGCACTGAGACACAGAGGCTCTGAGACACAAGAAACTGAGAATCTGAGACACAGAGACACAGAGACACTGAGACTCTGAGACACAGAGAAACTGAGAATCTGAGACACTGAGACACAGAGACACTGAGTCACTGAGACTCTGAGACACAGAGAAACTGAGAATCTGAGAATCTGAGACACAGAGACACTGAGACACAGAGACACTGTGATTCTGAGACACACAGACACTGAGACACTGAGGCACAGAGACTCTGAGACACTGAGACTCAGAGACACTGAGATACCCACACTCTGAGACACAGAGACACTGAGACCCTGAGGCACAGAGACACAGAGACACTGAGACTCTGAGACACTGACACACAGAGACACTGAGATAGAGAGACACAGAGATAGTGAGACTCTGAGGCACTGAGGCACAGAGTCACTGAGACACAGAGACACTGAGACTCTGAGATCTGAGACACTGAGACACTGGGACCCTGAGGCACAGAGACACTGAGACTCAGAGACACAGAGGCACTGAGGCACTGTCACACTGAGACACTGAGACACTGAGACAGTGAGACTCAGTGACACTGAGATACTGATACTCTGAGGCAGTGAGACACTGAGACACTGAGGCACAGAGACGCTGGGACACTGAGGCACTGAGACACTGAGACACGGAGACACAGAGACACTGAGACACAGAGTCACTGAGACACTGAGACTCAGAGACACTGAGATACTGATACTCTGAGACACTGAGACACTGAGGCCCAGAGACACAGAGACAGAGAGACACAAAGATAGTGAGACTCTGAGGCACTGAGACACAGAGGCACTGAGACACTGAGACACTGAGGCACAGAGGCACTGAGATACAGAGACACTGGGACACTGAGGCACAGAGACACTGAGACACTGAGAATCTGAGACACTTAGACACTGAGACACAGAGACACTGAGAAACTGAGGCACGGAGACACAGAGACACAGAGACACTGAGACACTGAGACACTGAGACACTGGGACACTGAGGCACCGAGACACTGAGACACTGAGACACTGAGAATCTGATACACAGAGACACTGAGACACTGAGACTCTGAGACACTGAGACACTGAGACACCGGGACACTGGGACACTGAGACACTGGGACACTGAGGCACAGAGACACTGAGACACTGAGATACTGATACTCTGAGACCCTGAGACACTGAGGCACGGATACACAGAGACACTGACACTCTGAAACTCTGAGACACTGAGGCACAGAGACACAGAGGTACTGAGACACTGAGACACTGAGGCACAGAGACACTGAGACTCAGAGACACTGAGACTCTGAGACACTGAGACACTGAGACACTGAGACACTGGGACACTGAGGCACAGAGACACTGAGACACTGGGCCACTAAGACAGTGAGACTCAGAGACACTGAGATACTGATACTCTGAGACACTGAGTCACTGAGGCACAGAGACACAGAGACACGGAGGCACTGAGGCACTGTGACACTGAGACACTGAGACACAGAGACACTGAGACTCAGAGACACTGAGATACTGATACTCTGAGACACTGAGGCACAGAGACACAGGGACAGAGAGACACTGAGACTCTGAGAAACTGAGACACAGAGACACTGAGACACTGAGGCACTGAGACACAGAGATACAGAGACACTGAGACTCAGAGACACTGAGATACTGATACTCTGAGACACTGAGATACTGTGACACTGAGACACTGAGCCACAGAGACACAGAGACACTGAGACTCTCAGACACTGACACACTGGGACACTGAGGCACAGAGACACTGAGACTCAGAGACACAGAGGCGCTCAGGCACCGTGACACTGAGACACTGAGTCACAGAGACACTGTGATACTGAGACA
Source organism: Carcharhinus amblyrhynchos (assembly GCF_965287045.1). Lineage (NCBI taxonomy): Eukaryota > Metazoa > Chordata > Chondrichthyes > Carcharhiniformes > Carcharhinidae > Carcharhinus > Carcharhinus amblyrhynchos. The sequence goes on from NW_027649870.1 coordinate 276,737, forward strand.
CAGAGACACTGAGACACTGAGGCACAGAAACACAGAGACAGAGAGACACTGAGTCTCTGAAAAACTGGGACACAGAGACACTGAGACACTGGGACACTGAGGCACAGAGACACTGAGACACTGAGATACTGAGACTCTTAAATATTGAGACACTGGGACACTGAGGCACAGAGACACTTAGACACAGAGACACTGAGACTCTGAGACACAAGAAACTGAGAATCTGAGACACTGAGACACAGAGACATCCAGCCTCTGAGACACAGAGAAACTGAGAATCTGAGACACAGAGACACTGAGACTCTCAGACACAGAGAAACTGAGAATCTGATACACTGAGACACAGAGACACTGAGACACAGAGACACTGTGATTCTGAGACACACAGGCACTGAGACACTGAGGCACAGAGACTCTGAGACACTGAGACTCACAGACACTGAGACACTGAGACTCAGAGACACTGAGATACTGATACTCTGAGACACTGAGACACTGAGACCCTGAGGCACAGAGACACAGAGACTCTGAGACGCTGAGGCACGGAGACACTGAGGCACTGAGATACAGAGACACAGAGACAGTGAGACTCTGAGGCACTGAGACACAGAGGCTCTGAGACACAAGACACTGAGAATCTGAGACACAGAGACACTGAGACTCTGAGACACAGAGAAACTGAGAATCTGAGACACTGAGACACAGAGACACTGAGACTCTGAGACACAGAGAAACTGAGAATCTGAGAATCTGAGACACAGAGACACTGAGACACAGAGACACTGTGATTCTGAGACACACAGACACTGAGACACTGAGGCACAGAGACTCTGAGATACCCATACTCTGAGACACAGAGACACAGAGACACTGAGACCCTGAGGCACAGAGACACAGAGACACTGAGACTCTGAGACACTGAGGCACGGAGACACTGAGACACTGACGCACAGAGACACTGAGATAGAGAGACACCGAGATAGTGAGACTCTGAGGCACTGAGGCACAGAGTCACTGAGACACAGAGACACTGAGACTCTGAGATCTGAGACACTGAGACACTGGGACCCTGAGGCACAGAGACACTGAGACTCAGAGACACAGAGGCACTGAGGCACTGTCACACTGAGACACTGAGACACAGAGACACTGAGACAGTGAGACTCAGAGACACTGAGATACTGATACTCTGAGGCAGTGAGACACTGAGACACTGAGGCACAGAGACGCTGGGACACTGAGGCACAGAGACACTGAGACTCAGAGACACAGAGGCACTGAGGCACTGTCACACTGAGACACTGAGACACAGAGTCACTGAGACACTGACACTCAGAGACACTGAGATACTGATACTCTGAGACACTGAGACACTGTGGCCCAGAGACACAGAGACACTGAGACTCTGAGACACTGAGGCACAGAGACACTGAGACAGAGAGAGAGACAGAGATAGTGAGACTCTGAGGCGCTGAGACACAGAGGCACTGAGACACTGAGACACTGAGGCACAGAGACACTGAGACACAGAGACACTGCGTCTCTGAGACACTGAGACACTGGACACTGAGGCACAGAGACACTGAGACACTGAGAATCTGAGACTCTGAGGCACAGAGACACTGACACACAGAGGCACAGAGACACTGTGACAGAGAGACACAGAGATAGTGAGACTCTCAGACACTGAGACACTGAGGCACAGAGACACTGAGACACAGAGACACTGAGACTCTGAGACTCTGAGACACTAAGAAACTGGCGCACAGAGACACTGAGGCACAGAGACACTGAGACACAGAGACACTATGATACTGAGACACAGAGACACTGAGACACTGAGACACTGAGGCACAGAAACACAGAGACAGAGAGACACTGAGACTCTGAGAAACTGAGACACTGAGACACTGAGGCACAGAGGCACAGAGACACTGAGACACTGAGACACAGAGACACTGAGACACTGGGACACTGAGACACAGAGACACTGAGACTCTGAGACACTGAGACACTGGGACACTGAGGCACAGAGACTCTGAGACACTGAGACACTGAGGCACAGAGACACAGAGACTCTGAGACACTGAGACACTGAGACACTGAGGCACAGAGACACTGAGACAAAGAGACACAGATGCACTGAGGCACTGTGACACTGAGACACTGAGACAGGGAGACACTGAGGCAATGAGACACAGAGACACTGAGATACTGATACTCTGAGACACTGAGGCACAGAGACACTGTGGCACTGAGACAGAGAGACAGAGAGATCGTGAGCCTCTGAGGCACTGAGACACAGAGGCACTGAGGCACTGAGACACTGAGGCACAGAGACTCTGAGACCCGGAGGCACAGAGACACTGAGACACAGAAACACTGAGACACTGAGACACAGAGACACAGAGACACTGAGACTCTGAGACACTGAGACACTGAGGCTCAGAGACACTGAGGCACCAAGACACAGAGACACAGTGACACTGACATACTGAGACACAGAGACTCTGAGACTCTGATACACTGATACACTGAGACACTGAGGCACAGAGTCACTGAGGCACAGAGACACTGAGATACAGAAACACAGAGGCACAGAGACACTGAGACTCTGAGACACTGAGACCCTGAGGCACAGAGACACTGAGACACAGAGATGCTGAGACGCAGTGTCTCTGAGGCGCAGAAACTCTGAGATGCAGAGACTAAGAGACGCTGAAAAGCTGAGACGCAGAGACTCTCATAGGGAAAGTCTCTGAGACGCAGAGCCTCTCAGACGCAGAGACTCTGAGACGCAGAAACTCTGAGACGCAGAGACTCTCAGACGCAGAGACGCAGAGACGCTGAGATGCAGAGACTCTGAGAGTCTTAGACGCAGAGACGCTGAGACTCTGAGACGCAGAAACGCTGAGATGCATAGCCTCAGAGACGCAGAAATATTGAGATGCAGAAACTCTGAGACGCAGAGACGCTGAGACGCACAGACGCTGAGACTCAGAGACACTGAGAGTCTGACACGCAGAGACACTAAGACTCAGAGACGCTGAGACGCAGAGACTGTGAGAGTCTGAGACGCAGAGATGCTGAGACTCAGAGACGCAGAGACGCTGAGACGCTGAGACGCAGAGACCCTGAGACGCAGAGACTCTAAGACACTGAGACACTGAGACGTAGAGACTCTAAGACGCAGAGATGCAGAGACTCTGATACGCAGAGACTCTGAGAGACGGCGACGCTGAGACGCAAAGACTCTGAGACGCAGAGACGCTGACATGCAGATAGTTTGAGACACAGGAAGACTGACACGCAGAGACTCTGAGATGCAGAGACGCTGACATGCAGACACTCTGAGATGCAAAGACTCTGAGATGAAGAGACTCAGACGCAGAGACTAAGAGATGCTGAGACGCAGAGACGCTGAGACGCAGAGACGCTGAGATGCAGAGACTCTGAGACACAGAAACTCTGAGATGCAGAAACTCTGAGACGCTGAGATGCTGAGACGCAGAGGCTCTGCAAACACGAGACTCTGAGACGCTGAGATGCAGAAACGCTGAGACAGAGAGATTCTGAGACACAGAGACGCTGAGATGCAGAGACACTGAGATGCAGAGACACTGAGATGCAGAGACGCTGAGATGCTGAGATGCTGAGACGCAGAGACGCAGAGACTCTGAGACGCTGACATGCAGACACTCTGAGATGCAAAGACTCTGAGACGAAGAGACTCTGAGACGAAGAGACTCTGAGATGCAGAGACTCTGAGACTCTGAGACGCTGACATGCAGACACTCTGAGATGCAAAGACTCTGAGACGAAGAGACTCTGAGACGCAGAGACTCTGAGACGCCGTGGCTCTGAGACTCAGAGACTCTGAGATGCAGAGACGCTGAGATGCAGAAATTCTGAGACGCTGAGACGCAAAGATGCTGAGACGCAGAGGCTCTGAGACGCCGAGACGCTGAGACGCACAGACGCGGAGACTCAGAGACTCTGAGAGTCTGACGCGCAGAGACACTAAGACGCTGAGACGCAGAGACGCTGAGACAGAGAGAACCTGAGATGCAGAGACGCTGAGATGCAGAGACGCAGAGATGCAGAGACGCTGAGATGCAGAGACACAGAGACACAGAGACGCAGCGACGCTGAGACTCTGAGACACAGAGACGCTGACATGCAGACACTCTGAGATGCAAAGACTCTGAGACGAAGAGACTCTGAGATGCAGAGACGCAGAGATGCTGAGACGCAGAGATGCTGAGATGCAGAGACTCTGAGATGCACAAACACTGAGATGCAGAAACTCTGAGACGCAGAGACGCTGAGAGTCAGAAATGCTGAGACGCAGAGGCTCTGAGACGTCGAGACGCTGAGACGCACAGATGCTGAGACTCAGAGACGCTGAGACGCAGAGACTCTGAGAGTCTGACACGCAGAGACACTAAAACTCAGAGACGCTGAGACGCAGAGACTGTGAGAGTCTGAGACGCAGAGATGCTGAGACCCAGAGACGCAGAGACGCAAGGACGCTGAGACGCAGAGACCCTGAGACGCAGAGACTCTAAGACACTGAGACACTGAGACGCTGAGATGCAGAAACTCTGAGACGCAGAGACGCTGAGACGCAGAGGCTCTGCAAACACAAGACTCTGAGACGCTGAGATGCAGAAACGCTGAGACAGAGAGAATCTGAGACGCAGAGACGCTGAGATGCAGAGACACTGAGATGTTGAGACACTGAGACACAGAGACACTGAGACTCTGAGACACTGAGACACAGGGACACTGAGGCACAGAGACACTGAGACACTGAGTCTCCGAGATACTGAGACTCTGAGATACTGAGACACTGAGGCACAGAGACACTGAGACACTGAGATACTGAGACTCTGAGACACTGAGACATGAGACACAGAGACACTGAGGCACAGTGACTCTGAGACACTGAGGCACAGAGACACAGAGACACAGAGACACTGAGAAACAGAGACACAGAGACACTGAGACTCTGAGACACTGAGACACTGGGACACTGGGACACTGAGGCACAGAGACACTGAGACACTGAGTCTCTGAGACACTGAGACTCTGAGACACTGAGACACTGGGACACTGTGGCACAGAGACACTGAGACAATGAGACTCTGAGATACTGAGACACTGAGACACTGAGGCACAGAGACACAGAGAGTCTGAGACACTGAGACACTGAGGCACAGAGACACTGACACAAAGAGACACAGATGCACTGAGGCACTGTGACACTGAAACACTGAGACAGAGAGACACTGAGACAATGAGACACAGACACACTGAGATACTGATACTCTGAGACACTGAGGCACAGAGACACTGTGGCACTGAGGCACAGAGACACTGAGGCAGAGAGACACAGAGATAATGAGACTCTGAGGCACTGAGACACAGATGCACTGAGACACTGAGATACTGAGGAACAGAGACACTGAGACACAGAGACACTGGGACACTGAGGCACAGAGACACTGAGACACTGAGTCTCTGAGATACCGAGACTCTGAGATACTGAGACACTGAGACACTGAGACACTGAGGCACAGAGAAACTGAGACACAGGGACACTGAGATACTGAGACTCTGAGACACTGAGACATGAGACACAGAGACACGGAGGCACAGAGACTCAGAGACACAGAGACACTGAGACTCTGAGACACAGAGACACTGAGAGTCTGTGACACAGAGACACTGAGACACAGAGACACTGAGACACTGAGGGTCAGAGACACTGAGGCACAGAGACACTGAGACTCTGAGACACTGAGACACTGGGACAGTGAGACACTGAGGCACCAAGACACAGAGACACAGTGACACTGACATACTGAGACACAGAGACTCTGAGACTCTGATACACTGATACACTGAGACACTGAGGCACAGAGTCACTGAGGCACAGAGATACTGAGACACAGAGATGCTGAGACGCAGAGTCTCTGAGGCGCAGAAACTCTGAGACGCAGAGACTAAGAGACGCTGAGACGCAGAGACTCTCATAGGGAAAGTCTCTGAGACGCAGAGGCTCTCAGACGCAGAGACTCTGAGACGCAGAAACTCTGAGACACAGAGACTCTCAGACGCAGAGACGCTGAGATGCAGAGACTCTGAGAGTCTTAGACGCAGAGACGCTGAGACTCTGAGACGCAGAAACGCTGAGATGCATAGCCTCAGAGACGCAGAAACATTGAGATGCAGAAACTCTGAGACGCAGAGACGCTGAGACGCACAGACGCTGAGACTCAGAGACACTGAGAGTCTGACACGCAGAGACACTAAGACTCAGAGACGCTGAGACACAGAGACTGTGAGAGTCTGAGACGCAGAGATGCTGAGACTCAGAGACGCAGAGACGCTGAGACGCAGACACCCTGAGACGCAGAGACTCTAAGACACTGAGACACTGAGACGTAGAGACTCTAAGACGCAGAGGTGCAGAGACTCTGATATGCAGAGACTCTGAGAGGCGGAGACGCTGAGACGCAAAGACTCTGAGACGCAGGGACACTGACACGCAGATATTTTGAGACACAGGAAGACTGACACGCAGAAACTCTGAGATGCAAAGACTCTGAGATGAAGAGAATCTGAGACGCAGAGACACAGAGACGCTGAGACGCAGAGAGTCTGAGACGCTGAGATGCTGAGACAGAGCGACGCAGAGACGCTGAGACGCAGAGACGCTGAGACGCAGAGACGCTGAGATGCTGAGATGCTGAGACAGAGCGAGGCAGAACGCTGAGACGCAGAGATGCTGGGACGCAGAGATGCTGAGACGCTGAGATCCATAGAGTCTGAGACACAGAGACGCAGAGACGCTGAGACGCTGAGACGCAGAGATGCAGAGACTCTGAGACACTGAGACGCAGAGACGCTGAGACGCAGAGACGCTGACATGCAGAGACTCTGAGACACTGAGACGCAGAGACGCTGAGACGCTGAGATACTGAGACACAGCGACGCAGAAACTCTGATACACTGAGGCGCAGAGTCCCTGAGACGCTGTGACGCACAGACTCTGAGACGCAGACTCTCAGAGACACAGAGACGCAGACATGCTGAGACGCAGAGACTCTGAGACACAGAGATGCTGACATGCAGACACTCTGAGATGCAAAGACTCTGAGACGAAAAGACTCAGAGACGCAGAGACTAAGAGACGCTGAGACACAGAGACGCTGAGACGCAGAGACTCTGAGATGCAGAGACGCAGAGACGCTGAGATGCAGAGACTCTGAGATGCACAAACACTGAGATGCAGAAACTCTGAGACGCAGAGACGCTGAGAGTCAGAGATGCTGAGATGCAGAGGCTCTGAGACGCCGAGACGCTGAGACGCACAGACGCTGAGACTCAGAGACGCTGAGACGCAGAGACTCTGAGAGTCTGACACGCAGAGACACTAAAACTCAGAGACGCTGAGACGCAGAGACTGTGAGAGTCTGAGACGCAGAGATGCTGAGACCCAGAGACGCAGAGACGCAAAGACGCTGAGACGCAGAGACCCTGAGACGCAGAGACTCTAAGACACTGAGACACTGAGACGCTGAGATGCAGAAACTCTGAGACGCAGAGACGCTGAGACGCAGAGGCTCTGCAAACACGAGACTCTGAGACGCTGAGATGCAGAAACGCTGAGACAGAGAGAATCTGAGACGCAGAGACGCTGAGATGCAGAGACACTGAGATGTAGAGACACTGAGATGCAGAGACGCTGAGATGCATAGAATCTGAGAAGCAGAGACTCTGTGAGTCTGAGACGCAGAGACGCAGAGACGCTGAGATGCAGAGACGCTGAGATGTTGAGACGCTGAGACGCAGAGGCCCTGAGAGTTGGAGACGCAGAGACGCTGAGACTCAGAGACTCTGAGACGCAGAGACGCTGAGACTCAGAGACTCTGAGACGCAGACACGCTAAGACGCAGAGACTCTGAGACGCAGAGACTCTGACACGCAGAGACTCAGAGACGCAGTGTCCCTGAGACGCTGAGACGCAGAGTCTCCGAGACGCAGCGGGGCTGAGATGCAGAGACTCTGAGACGCGGAGACGCTGAGACACAGAGACTCAGACGCACAGACGCTGAGACGCAGAGACTCCGAGACGCAGAGACTCTGAGACGCAGAGACGCAGAGACGCTAAGACGCAGAGACTCTGATACGCAAAGACTCTGAGACACAGAGACTCTGAGACGCAGTGACTCTGATACACAGAGACTCTGAGACGCAGGGAGACTGACACACAGAGACTCTGAGACGCAGAGACTCTGAGAACACGAGACTCTGAGACGTTGAGATGCAGAAACGCTGAGACGGAGAGAATCTGAGACGCAGATACGCTGAGACGCTGAGACTCTGAGAGTCTGAGACGCAGAGACACTGAGATTCCGAGACTCTGAGATGCAGAGGCTTTGAGACTCAGATACGCTGAGACGCAGAGACTGTAAGACACAAAGACGCTGAGACGCAGAGACACTGAGACGCTGAGACGCTGAGATGCTGAGACGGAGAGACACACAGACTCTGAGAGGCAGAGAATCTGAGATGCAGTGACTCTGAGACGCAGAGATGCTGAGACTCAGAGACTATGAGACGCAGAGACGCTGAGACGCAGACACTCTGAGACACTGTGACGGAGAGACGCAGAGACTCTGAGACGCACAGACTCTGAGACGCAGAGACGCTGAAACGTAGAGACGCTAAGACCCAGTGACTCTGAGATACAGAGACTCTGAGAACACGAGACAATGAGACGCTGAGACGCTGAGACGCAGAGACTCTAAGACGCAAAGACGCTGAGACGCAGAGATGCTGAGACGGAGAGACACACAGACTCAGAGAGGCAGAGACTCTGAGATGCAGAGTCCCTGAGACTCTGTGACGCAGAGACTCTGAGACGCAGAGACTCTGAGATGCAGAGACTCTGAGACGCAGAGATGCTGAGAGTCAGAGACTATGAGACTCAGAGACACTGAGACGCAGACACTGTGAGACACTGTGATGGAGAGATGCAGAGACTCTGAGACGCAGAGGCGCTGGGACGCAGAGACTCAGAGACGCAGAGACGTTAACACGCTGAGACTCTGAGACGCCGAGGCTCTGAGACTCAGAGACGCTGAAACGCAGAGACGCTAAGACGCAGAGACTCTGAGACGCAGAGACTCTGAGAACACGAGACAATGAGACTCTAAGATGCAGAAACGCTGAGACGCAGAGACGCTGAGACGCCGACGCAGAGACGTTGAGATGCAGAGACTCTGAGAGTCTGAGACACAGAGACGATGAGACTCAGAGACTCTGAGACGCCGAGGCTCTGAGACTCAGAGACGCTGAGACGCAGGGAGACTGAGATGCAGAGACGCTGAGACGCAGACACACTGAGACGCAGAGATGTCGAGACTCTGAGAGTCTGAGACGTAGAGACGCTGAGACTCAGAGACTCTGAGATGCCGAGGCTCTGAGACTCAGATTCCCTGAGAGGCTGTGAGGCGAGACGCTGAGACGCAGAGACTATGAGACACAGAGACTCTGAGACACTGAGACGCAGAGACTATGAGACGCATGGAGACTGACATGCAGAGACTCTGACACGTAGAACATAGAACATAGAACATTACAGCGCGGAACAGGCCCTTCGGCCCACGATGTTGCGCCGACCAGTTACAAAAACAATGACCCACTAGCCTATACCAATCCCTTTTCATCCATAAACCTATCCAGAGATCTCTTAAACGCCCCCAAACTAGACGCATTTACAACCGCAGCAGGCAGGGCATTCCAATCCCTCACCACCCTCTGGGTAAAGAACCTACCCCTGACATCCGTCCTATAACTACCCCCCCTTAATTTAAAGCCATGCCCCCTCGTGCTAGCTTTCTCGATCAGAGGAAAAAGGCTATCACCATCCACCCTATCTAAACCTCTAATCATCTTATATGTTTCTATAAGATCCCCTCTTAGCCGCCTTCTTTCCAACGAAAACAACTCCAAATCCCTCAGTCTCTCCTCATAGGACCTCCCCTCCATACCAGGCAACATCCTGGTAAACCTCCTCTGCACCCTCTCCAAAGCCTCCACATCCTTCCTGTAATGTGGGGACCAGAACTGCACACAATACTCCAAGTGCGGCCGCACCAGAGTTTTGTACAGTTGCAACATGACGCTGCGACTCCTAAATTCAATCCCCCTACCAATAAACGCCAAGACACCGTATGCCTTCTTAACTACCTTATCTACTTGATTCCCAACTTTCAGGGATCTATGTACACATACACCTAGATCCCTCTGTTCATCCACACTATTCAAAGTCCTCCCGTTAGCCCTATACTCAACACATCTGTTATTCCTACCAAAGTGAATTACCTCACACTTCTCCGCATTAAACTCCATCCGCCACCTCTCGGCCCAGCTCTGCAACCTATCTAAGTCTCCCTGCAAACTATGACACCCTTCCTCACAATCTACCACACCTCCGACTTTGGTGTCATCAGCAAACTTACTAATCCACCCAACTATACCCTCATCCAGATCATTAATAGAGATGCTGAGACGCAGAGTCCCTGAGGCGCAAAGACTCTGAGACGCAGGGACTCTGAGACGGAGAGACGCAGAGACTCTGAGAGGCAGAGTCCCTGAGACGATGAGACGCAGAGATTCTGAGGCCAAGAGACTCTGAGACGCAGGGACTCTGAGACGGAGAGACACTGAGATGCTGAGTTACTGAGACAGAGAGACACACAGACTCAGAGAGGCAGAGACTCTGAGATGCAGAGTCCCTGAGACCCAGAGACACTGAGATGCTGAGTTACTGAGACGGAGAGACGCAGGGACTCTGAGACGCAGAGACTCTGAGACGCAGAGACTCTGAGACGGACAGACGCAGAGACTCTGAGAGGCAGAGTCCCTGAGACGATGAGACGCAGAGATTCTGAGGCCAAGAGACGCTGAGACGCAGAGACTCTGAGACTCTGAGACGCAGAGACTCTGAGATGCAGAGCCGCTGAGATGAAGAGACGCTGAGACGCAGAGAATGTGAGACGCAGAGACTCTGAGATGTAGAGATGCGGAGACACAGAGACGCTGAGACGCAGAGACTCTGAGACGCTGGAACTCTGCGACGCAGTGATGCTGAGACTCTGAGATGCACAGATGCTGAGACACAGAGACACTGAGACTCTGCGACGCAGTGACGCTGAGAATCTGAGGCGCAGAGATGCTGAGACACAGAGATGCTGAGACGCAGAAACTCTGAGACGCGGAGGCTTTGAGACGTATAGACTCTGAGACACAGTGACTCTTAGACTCTCAGATGCAGTGTCGCTGAGACGCAGAGACTCTGAGACACAGAGACGCTGAGACGCAGAGAGTCTGAGACGCAGAGACTCGGAGACGCAGTGACTCTGAGACTCTGAGATGCAGAGACTCTGAGAAACAGAGACTCTGAGAAGCAGAGACACTGAGACGCAGAGACTCAGAGACACAGAGACTTTGAGACGCTGAGACGCTGAGATGCAGAGACTCAGAGACGCAGACTCTGAGGTGCTGAGACTCAGAGACACAGAGACGCAGAGACGCTGAGACGCAGAGATGCTGAGACGCTGTGACTCTGATACTCTGAGACACAGAAACTCAGAGAGGCTGAGATGCAGAGACTCCGAGATGCTGAGACGCAGAGATTCTGAGACACAGGAACGCTGAGACTCTGAGACGCTGAGATGCAGATCCTCTGAGACTGAGAGACGCTGAGACGCAGAGACTTTGAAACGCAGAGACTCTGAGACGCAGAGACGCTGAGACACATAGGCTCTGAGACGCTGAGGCTCTGAGATGCAGAGACTCTGAGACGCAGAGACGCTGAGACACAGAGACTCTGAGACGCCGAGGCTCTGAGATGCTGAGAGGCAGAGACGCTGAGACGCAGAGGCACTGAGACGCAGAGTTGCTGAATTGCAGAGACTCTGAGCCTCAGAGATGCAGAGCCACTGAGATGCTGAGATGCAGAGACGCTGAGACACAGTGACTCTGACACTCTGAGACGCAGAAACGTTGTGACGCAGAGACTCTGAGATGCAGAGACGTGGAGACACAGATACTGTGAGACGCAGAGACGCAGAGAGGCTGGGACGCTGAGACACTGAGACGCTGAGGCGCAGAGACGCTGAGACGTGGAGACTCAGTGACGCAGAGACTCTGAGATGCTGAGACTCTGAGACGCTGAGACTCTGAGTCGCAGAGACGCTGAGATGCAGAAATTCTGAGGCGCAGAAACTCTGAGACGCAGATACTCTGGGATGCAGAGACGCTGAGACGCAGTGACTCTGAGACACAGTGTCGCCGAGACTCAGAGACGCTGAGACGCAGAGACTATGAGACTCAGAGACTCTGAGACTCTGAGACGCAGAGACGCTGAGACGCTGAGACACAGAGACGCTGAGACACAGAGACGCAGAGACTTTGAGAAGCAGAGACTCTGAGACGCAGAGACGCAGAGACTCAGACGCAGAGATGCTGAGCTGCAGAGACGCTGAGATGCAGAAACTCTGAGACGCGGAGACTCTGAGACGCAGAGATTCGGAGACGCAGAGACTCTGAGACCCAGAGACGCTGAGACGCAGAGACTCTGAGATGCAGACACGCAGACACACAGAGACTCTGAGACGCAGAGACTCTGAGACAGAGACGCTGAGACGCAGAGGCGCTGAGAAGCAGTGACGCTGAGACGCAGAGACACTGAGACGCAGAAATTCTGTGAAGCAGAGACTTTGAGACACAGAGACTCTGAGACGCAGAGACATTGAGACGCAGAGACTCAGAGACGCTGAGACGCAGCGACACTGAGACTCTGAGATGCCGAGACATGGAGACGCAGATACTCTGAGATACAGAGACTCTGAGATGCAGAAACTCTGAATCAGAGACTTTGAGATGCAGTGACGCTGAGACGCATAGACTCTGATACGGAGAGACGCTGAGACGCAGAGACTCTGAGATGCAGAAACTCTGAATGAGAGACTTTGAGACGCTGAGACACAGAGACGCTGAGACACAGAGACACAGAGACGCAGAGACGCAGAGATGCAGAGATTCTGAGATTCTGAGATGCAGAGGCTCGAAGACTCAGAAACGCTGAGATGCAGAGACACTGAGACGCAGAGACTCTGAGATGCAGAGAATCTGAGATGCAGAGACTCTGAGACCCAGAGACGCAGAGACGTTGAGACGCAGAGACACTGAGACACTGAGACTCAGAGTCTCAGAGACGCAGAGACGCAGAGACACAGAGGCTCTGAGACTCTGAGGCTCTGAGACGCTGAGACGCTGAGACGCAGAGACGCTGAGACGCAGAGACTCTGAGACGCAGAGACTCTGAGACTCAGGGACGCTGTGATGCAGAGATGCTGAGACGCAGAGACTCTGAGACTCTGAGACGCAGAGACACTGAAACGTAGAGACGCTGAGACGCAGAGACGCAAAGACACTGAAACGTAGAGACGCTGAGGCGCAGAGATGCTGAGACGCTGAGACGCAGAGATGCTGAGATGCAGCAACACTGGAACGTAGAGACGCAGAGATGCTGAGACGCAGAGACGAGGAGAGTCTGAGAAGCAGACACGCAGAGACTCTGAGACACAGAGACGCAAAACTCTGAGACACAAAGATACAGAGACTCTGAGACTCTGAGACACTGAAACGCAGAAACTTGGAGACTCCGAGACGCAGCGATGCTGAGAATCAGAGACACTGAGACGCAGAGACTCTGAGAAGCAGAGAACGGAGACTCCGAGAAGCAGCAACGGTGAGACGCAGAGACTCTGAGACGCAGAGATGCTGAGACGCTGAGACGCTGAGACACAGAGACTCCGAGGCGCAGAGTCGCTGAGACACAGCGACTCGGAGATTCTGAGAGTCAGAGACGCTGAGACACAGTGACGCAGGGATGCAGAGAATCTGAGATGTAGAGACACAGAGACTCTGAGACGCAGAGACACAGAGACTCTGAAACGCAGAGACGCTGAGACGCAGAGACTCTGAGATGAAAAGACTCTGAGACGCAGAGACTCTGAGGTGCAGAGACGCAGAGACTCTGAAACGCAGAGATGCAGAGACTCTGAGACGAAGAGACTCTGAGACACAGTGACTCTGAGGCGCAGAGACGCAGAGACTCTGAAACGCAGAGACGCAGAGACTCTGAGACGAAGAGACTCTGAGGCGCAGAGCCGCTGAGACTCTGAGACACAGAGAATCTGAGACGCAGAGGTGCTGTTACTCTGAGACCCAGAGACTCTGAGACGGAGAGACGCAGAGAGTCTGAGACACAGCGACGCAGAGTCTCTGAGACTCTGAGACGCAGAGACGCTGAGATTCAGAAACGCTGAGACGCGCAGGCTGTGAGAAGCAGAGACTCGGAGACTCCGAGATGCCGCGACACTGAGAATCAGAGACGCTGAGATGCAGAGACTCTGAGACACAGGGACGCTGAGACGCAGAGAGTCTGAGATGCAGAGTCGCTGAGAGTCCGAGAAGCAGCAGCGCTGAGAATCAGTGATGCTGAGACGCAGAGACTCCGAGATTCTGAGAAGCAGAGGCGCTGAGACGGAGTGATGCAGAGACACAGAGACTCTGAGACGCAGAGACTCCGAGATGCGCAGACTCTGAGACGCAGAGACGGAGAGACGCAAAAACGCTGAGATGCAGAGACGCTGAGGCGCAGAGACTTTGAGAAGCAGAGACTCTGAGACGCAGAGACTCTGAGACGCAGAGATTTTGAGACGCAGAGACGCTGAGATGCAGAGACTCTGAGACGCAGAGACGCAGAGATTTTGAGACGCAGGGACGCAGAGACGCAGAGACGCAGAGCCTCTGAGACGCAGAGACGCAGAGATTTTGAGACGCAGAGACGCAGAGACTCTGAGATTCTGAGAGGCAGAGACTCTGAGACACTGAGGCGCAGAGACTCTGAGACGCAGAGGCGGAGAGATGCAAAAATGTTCAGATGCAGAGGCGCTGAGAACCAGGGACGCTGAGAGGTTGAGAGGTTGAGACGCAGAAAGGCAGAGACGCAGAGACTCTGAGAGGTTGAGACGCAGAGACGCTGAGACGCAAAGACTCTGAGACGCAAAGACGCTCAGATGCAGGCACTCTGAGACGCGGAGACACTGAGACGCTGAGTCACAGAGATGCAGAGACTCTGAAACGCAGTGATGCAGAGAATCTGAGACGCAGAGACGCAGAGACTCAGAGACTCAGAGGCTCTGAGAAGCAGTGACGCTGAGACGCAGAGACTCTTTGACGCTGAGACGCAGAGGCTGTGAGACGCAGAGACACTGAGACGCAGAGACGCTGTGACGCAGAGACTCTGAGACTCTGGGA
The DNA here is from genome assembly GCF_965287045.1 of Carcharhinus amblyrhynchos. Taxonomy (NCBI): domain Eukaryota; kingdom Metazoa; phylum Chordata; class Chondrichthyes; order Carcharhiniformes; family Carcharhinidae; genus Carcharhinus; species Carcharhinus amblyrhynchos. The sequence goes on from NW_027649870.1 coordinate 292,142, forward strand.
CTCAGAGACGCAGAGACGCTGAGACTCTGAAACTCAGAGATGCAGAGACGCAGAGACACTGAGGCGCAGAGACCCAGAGATGCAGAGATGCAGAGACTCAGAGACACTGAGACGCAGAGACTCTGAGACGCTGAGACTCTGAGACGCAGACACGTTGAGACGCAGACACGCTGAGACGCATAGACTCTGAGACGCAGAGACGCTGAGACGCAGAGACGCAAAGACTCTGAGGTGCAGAGACGCAGAGATGCTGAGACGCAGAGACGCAAAGACTCTGAGGTGCAGAGACGCAGAGATGCTGGCACGCAGTGACTCTGAGACGCAGAGACTCTGAGAGACAGAGGCGCTGAGACTCAGAGACGCAGAGGCGCAGAGATGTTGAGACACTGAGACGCTGAGATGCGAAGACGCCGAGACTCTGAGGCGCAGAGACGCAGAGATAGAGAGACTCTTTGACGCTGAGACGCAGAGACTCTGAGACGCAAAGATGCTCAGATGCAGACACTCTGAGACGCGGAGACACTGAGACGCAGAGACTCAGAGACACAGAGACTCTGAGATGCTGAGTCTCTGAGATGCAGAGACGCTGAGTCGCAGAGACGCAGAGCCTCTGAGCCTCTGAAACACAGTGATGCAGAGATGCAGAGAATCTGAGACGCAGACTCGCAGAGACGTGGAGACGCAGAGACTCAGAGACTCTGAGAAGCAGTGACGCTGAGACGCAGAGATGCAGAGACGCAGAGACTCTGAGACGCAAAGGCCGAGAGACGCAGAGACTCTGAGACGCAAAGAGTCAGAGACTAAGAGACGCTGAGATGCAGAGACACTGAAATGCAGAGACTCAGAGATGCAGAGACGCACAGACTCTGAGACGCTGAGGCACAGAGACCCAGAGAGCATGAGATGCAGAGACGCAGAGACCCTGAGAAGCAGAGACGCAGAGACGCAGAGACTCTGAGACGCAGATTCACTGAGACGCAGCGACTCAGAGATTCTGAGATGCAGAGACGCAGAGACTCTCAGACCCAGACGCTCTGAGACGCAGAGGTGCAGAGACGCTGAGACGCAGAGACTCTGAGACGTGAGACTCTGAGACACAGAGACTCTGAGACACAGGGACGCTGAGACGCAGAGACGCTGAGAATCTGAGACGCAGAGACACAGAGAATCTGAGATGCAGAGACGCAGTTCCTCTGAGACGCCGAGATGCAGAGACTCTGAGATGCAGAGACGCTCAGACGCAGAGACTCTGAGACGCAGAAACTCTGACACTCTGAGGCTCAGACACGCTGAAATGCAGAGACTCTGAGACGCAGGGACGCTGAGACACAGAGACTCTGAGACGCAGAAACTCTGAGACTCTGAGGCTCAGACACGCTGAAATGCAGAGACTCTGAGACGCAGGGACGCAGAGACACAGAGACTCTGAGACGCAGAAACTCTGAGACTCTGAGGCTCAGACACGCTGAAATGCAGAGACTCTGAGACGCAGGGACGCTGAGACACAGAGACTCTGAGACGCAGAGACGCTGAGACGCAGAGGCTGTGACACACAGAGACTCTGAGACGCTGAGATGCAGAAACGCAGAGACGCTGAGACACTGAGACGCAGCGACACTGAATATCAGAGACGTTGAGACTCAGAGACTCTGAGACGCTGAGACGCTGAGACTCTGAGAAGCAGAGATGCTGAAATGCAGAGACTCTGAGATGCAGAGACGCTGAGATGCAGAGAACCAGAGAACATGAGATGCAGAGACGTAGAGACTCTGAGACGCAGAGACCCAGAGACTCTGAGGCGCAGAGACGCTGAGACGCAGAGATGCAGAGATGCAGAGACGCTGAGACTCAAAGACGCAGAGGCGCAGAGATGTTGAGACGCTGAGACGCTGAGACGCAGAGGCACTGAGACGCAGAGATGCTGAGACTCTGAGATGCAGAGACGCAGAGACGCTGAGACACAGAGACTCTGAGACGCAGAGACGCTGAGATGCAGAGATGCTGAGACTCTGAGATGCAGAGACACTGAGATGCTGAAACGCAGAGACGCTGAGATGCAGAGACGCTGAGACGCTGAGACGCAGAGAGCATGAGATGCGGAGACGCTGAGACGCAGAGACTCTGAGACGCAGGGACGCTGAGACGCAGAGACGCTGAGACACTGAGACGCCGAGACGCTGAGACGCAGAGACTCTGAGACGCAGAGACGCTGAGACGCAGAGACTCGGAGACGCAGAGACGCTGAGACGCAGAGACTCTGAGACGCAGAGACTCTGAGACGCAGAGGCGCAGTGATGTTGAGACGCTGAGACACTAAGACGCAGAGAATCTGAGGGTCAGAGCCGCAAAGACTCTGAGACGCTGAGACGCAGAGACGCTGAGACTCTGAGACTCTGAGACGCAGAGACGTTGAGACGCTCAGACTCTGAGACTCTGAGACGCAGAGACGCAAAGACGCTGAGACGCAGAGACTCTGAGACGCAGAGACGCTGAGACGCTGAGACTCTGAGGTGCAGAGACGCAGAGATGCTGGGATGCAGTGACTCTGAGACGCAGAGAATCTGAGACGCAGAGGCGCTGAGACTCTGAGACGCAGAGACGCAGAGATGCTGAGAGGCAGAGACTCTGACGCTGAGACACAGAGACTGTGAGGTGCAGAGACTCTGAGACGCAGAGACACAGAGACTCAGAGACGCTGAGATGCAGAGACACTGAGACGCAGAGACTCTGAAACGCAGTGACTTAGAGATGCAGAGACGCAGAGACTCTGAGACGCTGAGGCGCAGAGATCCAGAGACCATGAGATGCAGAGACGCAGAGACTCTGAGACGCTGAGACGAAGCGACTCTGAGATTCTGAGACGCAGAGACACTGACACGCAGAGATGCAAAGACTCTGAGGTGCAGAGACGCAGAGATGCTGGGACGCAGTGACTCTGAGACGCAGAGACTCTGAGAGGCAGAGGCGCTGAGACTCAAAGACGCAGAGGCGCAGAGATGTTGAGATGCTGAGACGCTGAGACGCTAAGATGCAGAGACTCTGAGGTGCAGAGACGCAGAGACTCTTTGACGCTGAGACGCAGAGACTCTGAGACGCAAAGACGCTCAGATGCAGACACTCTGAGACGTGGAGACACTGAGACGCAGAGACTCTGAGGAGCAAAGACGCTCAGATGCAGACACTCTGAGACGTGGAGACACTGAGACGCAGAGACTCAGAGACACAGAGGCTCTGAGATGCTGAGTCTCTGAGATGCAGAGACTCAGAGACTCAGAGACGCAGAGACTCTGAGAAGCAGTGACGCTGAGACGCAGAGACTATTTGACGCTGAGACGCAGAGACTGTGAGATGTAGAGATGCTGAGTCGCAGAGAGGCAGAGACTCAGAGACGCAGAGACGCTGAGATGCAGAGACTCTGAAACGCAGTGACTCAGAGATGCAGAGACGCAAAGACTATGAGACGCTGAGGCGCAGAGATCCAGAGAGCATGAGATGCAGAGACGCAGAGACCCTGAGACGCTGAGACGCTGACACGCAGAGACGCAGAGACTCTGAGACGCTGAGACGAAGCGACTCTGAGATTCTGAGAGGCAGAGACACTGAGACGCAGAGATGCAGAGACTCTGAGACGCAGAGACACTGAGATGCTGAAACGCAGAGACGCTGAGACGCAGAGACACTGAGACGCAGAGACTCAGAGACCCAGAGAGCATGAGATGCAGAGACGCTGAGATGCAGAGACACTTAGACGCAGAGACGCAGAGAACCTGAGATGCTAGGACACAGAGACACTGAGACCCAGAGACGCTGAGACGCAGAGACGCAGAGACACTGAGACGCAGAGACACTGAGAACCAGAGACACTGAGAACCAGAGACACTGAGACTCAGAGACACTGAGACACAGAGACACAGAGACGCAGAGACACTGAGACTCAGAGACACAGAGATGCAGAGATGCAGAGACACAGATGCAGAGACTCTGAGACGTAGAGATACTGAGACGCAGAGACACTGAGATGCAGAGATACTGAGACGCAGAGAGGCTGAGACGCAGAGACTCTGAGACGCAGAGACACAGAGACCCTGAGAGGCAGAGATACTGAGACCCAGAGACGCAGAGAACCTGAGACGCAGAGACACTGTTACGCAGAGACACTGAGACACAGAGACGCAGAGACACTGAGACACAGAGACACTGAGACGCAGAGACACTGAGACGCGTTTGACAAGGTCCCTCATGGTAGGCTGATAGAAAAGGTGAAGGCTCATGGGATACAAGGCCAGGTATGTAGATGGGTGGAGAACTGGCTTGGGAGGAGGAGACAGCGAGTAGTAGTGGAAGGCTACTTTTCCAATTGGAGGCCTGTCACCAGTGGTGTGCCGCAGGGCTCGGTACTAGGACCTCTTCTATTTGTGGTATATATTAATGACTTGGAAGAGGGGGTAGGTGGTGTGATCAGCAAATTTGCTGATGACACTAAGATGGTTGGATTGGCGGGTACTGAGGAGCAGTGCCTGGCAATGCAACAGGACATAGGCAGGCTGGTAGATTGGGCAGATAGATGGCAAATGGAATTTAATCCGGAGAAATGCGAGGTGATGCACTTTGTCCGGAATAATGTGGAGGGGAGTTATACGATAAAAGGTAGAACTATCCGGAGTATAGATACGCAGAGAGACCTGGGAGTGCAAGTGCACAAGTCCCTGAAGGTGTCGGTGCAGGTGCAGAATGTGATGAGGAAAGCGTATGGTGTGTTAGCCTTCATAGGAAGGGGTATAGAATATAAGAGTAGGAGTCTGATGTTGCAGTTGTATAGAACGTTGGTTAGGCCTCACTTGGAGTACTGCGTCCAGTTCTGGTCGCCGTACTACCGGAAGGATGTAGAGATCCTGGAGAGAGTGCAGAGGAGATTTACCAGGATGCTGCCTGGTATGGAAGGGCTGTCTTACGAGGAAAGATTGAATGAACTTGGGCTGTTTTCCCTTGAGAGACGTCGGCTGAGGGGGGATCTAATAGAGGTTTATAAGATTATGAAGGGGATAGATAGAGTAAATGGTGGTAAGCTTTTTCCGCTATTAGAAATGGATAGAACGAGGGGTCACGGGCTTAGGGTGAGGGGGGCTAGGTATAAGACAAATATTAGAGGGCAGTTTTTCACGCAAAGGGTAGTGGGGGTGTGGAATGCACTGCCGAGTAAGGTGGTGGAAGCAGGCACGCTAGGGTTGTTTAAGAGTCACTTAGACAGCCACATGAGCGGGCTACATATGGGGGGATATAGTAGGCCTTACTGAACATTGTAGGCTTGGGATTACGTTTTGCCTCAGGAATGTTAGTCTTTGCCTGTTTAATAATGAATTTTTTTGTCTCCACAGGCATTTAAGTCCAGCAAGGGGCATGCAGGCGGCAGGTTGTAGTGGGCTGCTCGTGGATGTTGCTTCGGGAGTTGCCTATTGCTTCATGTCGTTAGTGTGCTTAAACTGGACCATCTCGAGGGCAACATGACAGCTCAGAGGCTACCTCTGTTGCTGTGCGGACACATGGATTTGGGCCTGTGTCTGTGGGAGTTTGCACGTTCTCCCCGTGGTTGCGTGGGTTTCCTCCGGGTGCTCCGGTTTCCTCCCACATCCCCCAAAGATGTGCTTTTAGGCTGATTGATTGGGTACTAAATTGTCCCTAAATTGGACTTCCCTGATCCTCGCACATTAGGTGTAGACTAAAATCATGAATAGGACACTGAGATAGTGGGACGGCGGCGCGGGCTCGTTGGGCCGAAGGGGCTGTTTCCCGTGCTGTGTTGTTCTTTGTACTTTGTAAGAGACCCTGAGACACTGAGACTCTGAGAACCTGAGACACTGAGGCACTGAGATACTGAGACACTGAGGCACTGAGAGATTGAGACATTGAGTCCCCGAGACCCAGTGACCCTGAGACACTGAGACCCTGAGACCCAGAGATCCAAAGACCCTGAGACACTGAGACACAGACCCTGAGACACTGAAAGATTGAGACATTGCGTCCCCAAGACTCTGAGAGCCTGAGACACTGAGACTCTGAGAGACTGACACACTGAGAGACTGAGACTCTGAGGCACTGAGACACTGAGATCCAAAGACCCAGAGACACTGAGACCCAGACACCCTGAGGCCCAGAGATCCAGAGACCTGAGACACTGAAACCCTGAGACACTGAGACCCTGAGACACTGAGACACTGAGACCCAGAGATCCAGAGGCCCGAGACACTGAGACCTTGAAACACTGAGACCCTAAGGCACTGAGTCACTGAGTCCCATAGACCCTGAGACCCAGAGATGCAGAGACACAGAGACCCTGAGACACTGAAACACTGAGAAGCTGAGAACCTGAGACACTGAGTCACTGAGACCCTGAGACCCTGAGAGACTGCCACTCTGATACACTGAGACACAGACACCCTGGGATGCTGAGACACTGAGGCCCTGAGACACTGAGGCACTGAGACACTGAGACACTGAGACACTGAGACCCTGAGACCTTGAGACCCTGACACCCTGAGACACTGAGACACCGTGACTCTGAGACACTGAGACCCTGAGGCCCTGAGACACTGAGACCCAGAGGCACTGAGGCGCTGAAACCCAGAGACCCAGGGACACTGAGACCCTGAGACCCAAAGACCCTGAGACCCTGAGAAACTGAGACCCTGAGGCACTGAGACACTGAGACCCAGAGACCCTGAGACCCAGACATCCAGAGACCAAGAGACCCTGAGACACTGAGACACTGAGACCCTGAGACCCAGAAATCCAGAGATCCATAGACACTGCGACACAGACCCTGAGACACTGAGAGATTGAGACACTGAGTCCCCAAGACCCTGAGAGCCTGAGACACTGAGACTCTGAGAGACTGACACACTGAGACGCTGAGACCCTGAGAAACTGAGACCTGAGACACTGGGATACTGAGACATTGAGAAACTGAGAACCTGAGACACTGAGACACTGAGAGACTGACACTCTGACACACTGAGACACAGACACACTGGGACGCTGAGACATTGAGACATTGAGAAACTGAGACCCTGAGACACTGAGATTCTGAGACAATGAGACTCTGAGATACTGAGACCCTGAGACCCTGAGACACTGAGACCCTGACACACTGAGACGTTGAGACTCTGAGGCACTGAGACACTGAGACCTTGAGACACTGAGACCCTGAGATCCTGAAACACTGAGACCCTGACACACTGAGACACAAAGACACTGAGACGCAGAGGCAATGAGACCCAGAGATTCAGGGACACTGAGACCCAGAGACCCAGAGAACCTGAGAGCCTGAGACCCTGAGTCCCTGAGACTCTGAGACAATGCGGCCCTGAGTCCTTGAGACCCTGAGATCCTGAGACTCTGAGACCCTGGTACACTGAGGCACTGTGGACCTGTGCCCCTGAGACACTAAGACCCTGAGACACTGAGACATTGAGACACAGAGACACTGACACTCTGAGACACTGAGACTCTGACAGACTGAGACCCTGAGACCAGAGACCCTGAGACAATGAGATACTGAGACCCTGACACCTTTAGATCCAGAGACCCAGAGACCCAGAATCACTGAGACACTGAGACGCAGACAACCTGAGACCCAGACAACCTGAGACCCAGCGATCCAGAGACACCAAGAAGCTGAGAGACTGAGACCCTGAAACCCTGAGACACTGAGACCCTGAAATCCTGAAACCCAGGGATCCAGAGACCCTAGACACTGAGACCCTGAGACACTGAGACCCTAAGGCACTGAGACACTGAGACCCATAGACCCTGAGACCCAGAGATCCAGAGGCACAGAAACCCTGAGACACTGAGAAGCTGAGAACCTGAGACCCTGAGACACTGAGACCCTGAGACACAGTGACACTGAGACACTGAGGGACTGACAATCTGACACACTGAGACACAGACACCCTGAGATGCTGAGACACTGAGACACTGAGACTCTGAGACCCTGAGACTCAGACAGTGAGACACTGAGCCCCTGAGACACTGAGAGCTGAGACACTGAGACACTGCGTCCCTGAGACACTGAGACCCTGAGACCTCGAGACACTGAATCTCTGAGACACTGAGACACTATGACCCTGAGGTACGGAGACACTGGTAACCTGAGACACTGAGACCCAAAGATCCTGAGACCCAGATAACCTGAGACACTGAGACCCTGAGGCACTGAGACACAGAGACACTGAGAAACAGAGACACTGAGACACTGAGACACAGGGACACAGAGAATTTGATACACTGAGACACTGAGACACACAGACACTGAGAACCTGAGACCCAGACACCCTGAGACCCAGAGACGCTGACACACTGAGACCCTGAGACCCAGAGACCCTGACACACTGAGGCCCTGAGACACTGAGACACTGAGACCCTGAGACCCAGAAAGCATGAGAAACTGATTCCCATAGACACTGAGACACTCAAACCCAGAGACCCAGAGACACTGAGAAACTGACACCCAGAGACCCAGAGACACTGAGAAACTGACACCCAGAGACCCAGAGGCCCTGAGACCCAGAGACCCAAAGACACAGAGACACTGAGATACAGAGACCCAGAGACCCTGAGACGCTGAGACATTGAGACCCTGAGACCCAGAGGAACTGAGACCCTGAGACCCAGAGACACTGAGACCCTGAGACACTGGGACACTGAGGCAATGAGGCACTGAGTCACTGAGACACGGAGATACTGAGACCCTGAGACACTGAGACCCAGAGCCCCAGAGGCACTGAGATACTGAGACACTGAGACCCAGAGCCCCAGAGGCACTGAGACACTGAGACACTGAGATACTGAGACCCTGAGACACTGAGACATTGAGAACCTGAGACAATGAGACACTAACTCCCAGAGACCAAGAGAACCTGAGAATCTGAGACTCTGAGACCCAGAGACGAGAGAACCAGAGACCCAGAAACCCTGAGACCCTGAGGCATTGAGATCCAGAGACCCTGAGACCGAGACACACTGAGACCGTGAGACACTGAGACACTGAGACCCTGAGACTCACAGACCAAGAGACTCTGAGACCCAAAGACTCAGAGACCCTGAGACACTGAGAGCCAGAGACCCAGACACCCAGCGACCCTGAGAACCTGAGACCCAGAGACTGAGAGACCCTGAGACCCTGTGAAACTGAGACCCTGCGGCCCTGAGAAACAAAGCACTGAGGCACTGAGACACTGAAACCCTGAGACTGAATAACCCAGGGACCCGAGACCCTAAGACCCAGACACCCAGGGACCCAGAAATCCAAATACCCATGGAACCTGAGACCCTGAGGCACTGAGACCCAGAAAGCGTGAGAAACTGATTCCCAGAGACCCAGAGACCCTGGGACACTGAGACACTCAAACCCAGAGACCCAGAGACACTGAGAAACTGAGACCCAGAGACCCTGAGACACTGAGAAACTGAGACCCAGAGGCCCAGAGGCCCTGAGACCCAGGGACCCGAAGGCACAGAGACACTGAGATACAGAGACCCAGAGACCCTGAGACGCAGAGACCCATAGACCCAAAGACCCTGAGATCCTGAGACGCTGAGACACTGAGACCCTGAGACCCAGAGTCACTGAGAGCCTGAGACCCTGAGACCTAGAGGCCCAGAGACCCTGAGACACTGTGACACTGAGGCACTGAGTCACTGAGACATGGAGATACTGAGACCCTGAGAGACTGAGACACTGAGACCCAGAGAGACTGAGATACTGAGGCACTGAGAGTTTGAGACATTGAGTCCCCGAGACCCAGTGACCCTGAGACACTGAGACACTGAGACCCTGAGACCCAGAGACACTGAGACACAGACCCTGAGACACTGAGAGATTGAGACATAGCGTCCCCAAGACCCTGAGAGCCTGAGACACTGAGACTCTGAGAGACTGACACACTGATACGCTGAGACCCTGAGAAACTGAGACCTGAGACACTGAGACACTGGGATACTGAGACCCTGAGACACTGAGAGATTGAGACATTGCGTCCCCAAGACCCTGAGAGCCTGAGACACTGAGACTCTGAGAGACTGACACACTGATACGCTGAGACCCTGAGAAACTGTGACCTGAGACACTGAGACACTGGGATACTAAGACATTGAGACACTGAGACGCTGAGACACTCAGACCCTGAGACACTGAGAGACTGAGAGACTGACACTCTGGGATGCTGAGACACTGAGACACTGAGAATCTGAGGCCCTGAGACACTGAGACCCTGAGACACTGAGACCCTGAGACACTGAGACCCTGACACCCTGAGACACTGAGACACTGTGACTCTGAGACACTGAGATCCTGAGACCCTGAGACACTGAGACCCAGAGGCACTGAAACGCTGAAACCCAGAGACCCAGGGACACTGAGACCCTGAGACCCAGAGACCCTGAGACCCTGAGAAACTGAGACCCTGAGGCACTGAGACACTGAGACCCTGAGACCCTGACATCCAGAGACCAAGAGACCCTGAGACCCTGAGACACTGAGACCCTGAGACCCTGAGAAGCTGAGAAGCTGAGGCACTGAGAGACTGACACACAGTGACACTGAGACGGTGAGACCCTGAGACACTGAGACCCTGAGACCCTGAGGCACTGAGACACTGAGACCCTGAGACACTGAGATACTGAGACCCTGAGATCCTGAAACACTGAGACCCTGACACACTGAGACACAGAGACACTGAGACGCAGAGGCACTGAGACGCTGAAACCCAGAGACTCAGAGATTCAGGGACACTGAGACCCAGAGACCCAGAGAACCTGAGAGCCTGAGACCCTGAGTCCCTGAGACTCTGAGACACTGAGACAATGCGGCCCTGAGTCCTTGAGACCCTGAGATCCTGAGACTCTGAGACCCTGATACACTGAGGCACTGTGGCCCTGTGCCCCTGAGACACTAAAACCCTGAGACACTGAGAGCTGAGACTCTGAGACACTAAGTCCCTGAGACACTGAGACCCTGAGACCCTGAGCCCTCGAGACACTGAATCTCTGAGACACTGAGACACTGTGACCCTGAGATACGGAGACACTGGTAACCTGAGACACTGAGACACTGAGACCTAAAGATCCTGAGACCCAGAGAACCAGAGACACTGAGACCCTGAGATCCTGAGACCCAGACACCCAGAGACAGAGAGACCCTGTGACGCTGAGACATTGAGACGCTGAGACATTGAGACGCTGAGACACTGAGACACTGAGACCCTGAGACCCAGACACCCTGAGAACTTAAGAACCAGAGACACTGAGACCCTGAGACACTGAGACCCTGAGACCCAGAAAGCGTCAGAAACTGATTCCCAGAGACACTGAGACACTCAAACCCAGAGACCTAGAGACACTGAGAAACTGACACCCAGAGACCCAGAGACACTGAGAAACTGAGACCCAGTGACCCAGAGGCCCTGAGACCCAGAGACCCAAAGACACAGAGACACTGAGATACAGAGACCCAGAGACCCTGAGACGCTGAGACATTGAGACCCTGAGACCCAGAGGAACTGAGACCCTGAGACCCAGAGACACTGAGACCCTGAGACACTGGGACACTGAGGCAATGAGGCACTGAGTCACTGAGACACGGAGATACTGAGACCCTGAGACACTGAGACCCAGAGCCCCAGAGGCACTGAGATACTGAGACACTGAGACCCAGAGCCCCAGAGGCACTGAGACACTGAGACACTGAGATACTGAGACCCTGAGACACTGAGACATTGAGAACCTGAGACAATGAGACACTAACTCCCAGAGACCAAGAGAACCTGAGAATCTGAGACTCTGAGACCCAGAGACGAGAGAACCAGAGACCCAGAAACCCTGAGACCCTGAGGCATTGAGATCCAGAGACCCTGAGACCGAGACACACTGAGACCGTGAGACACTGAGACACTGAGACCCTGAGACTCACAGACCAAGAGACTCTGAGACCCAAAGACTCAGAGACCCTGAGACACTGAGAGCCAGAGACCCAGACACCCAGAGACCCTGAGACCCTGAGACCCAGAGACTGAGAGACCCTGAGACCCTGTGAAACTGAGACCCTGCGGCCCTGAGAAACAAAGCACTGAGGCACTGAGGCACTGAAACCCTGAGACTGAATAACCCAGGGACCCTGAGACCCTAAGACCCAGACACCCAGGGACCCAGAAATCCAGATACCCATGGAACCTGAGACCCTGAGGCACTGAGACCCAGAAAGCGTGAGAAACTGATTCCCAGAGACCCAGAGACCCTGGGACACTGAGACACTCAAACCCAGAGACCCAGAGACACTGAGAAACTGAGACCCAGAGACCCTGAGACACTGAGAAACTGAGACCCAGAGGCCCTGAGGCCCAGGGACCCGAAGACACAGAGACACTGAGATACAGAGACCCAGAGACCCTGAGACGCAGAGACCCATAGACCCAAAGACCCTGAGATCCTGAGACGCTGAGACACTGAGACCCTGAGACCCAGAGTCACTGAGAGCCTGAGACCCTGAGACCTAGAGGCCCAGAGACCCTGAGACACTGAGACACTGAGGCACTGAGTCACTGAGACATGGAGATACTGAGCCCCTGAGAGACTGAGACACTGAGACCCAGAGAGACTGAGATACTAAGGCACTGAGAGTTTGAGACATTGAGTCCCCGAGACCCAGTGACCCTGAGACACTGAGACACTGAGACCCTGAGACCCAGAGACACTGAGACACAGACCCTGAGACACTGAGAGATTGAGACATTGCGTCCCCAAGACCCTGAGAGCCTGAGACACTGAGACTCTGAGAGACTGACACACTGATACGCTGAGACCCTGAGAAACTGAGACCTGAGACACTGAGACACTGGGATACTAAGACATTGAGACACTGAGACGCTGAGACACTCAGACCCTGAGACACTGAGAGACTGAGAGACTGACACTCTGGGATGCTGAGACACTGAGACACTGAGAAACTGAGGCCCTGAGACACTGAGACCCTGAGACACTGAGACACTGAGACCCTGAGACACTGAGACCCTGACACCCTGAGACACTGAGACACTGTGACTCTGAGACACTGAGATCCTGAGACCCTGAGACACTGAGACCCAGAGGCACTGAAACGCTGAAACCCAGAGACCCAGGGACACTGAGACCCTGAGACCCAGAGACCCTGAGACCCTGAGACCCTGAGAAACTGAGACCCTGAGGCACTGAGACACTGAAACCCGGAGACCCTGAGACCCAGACATCCAGAGACCAAGAGACCCTGAGACACTGAGACCCTGAGACCCTGAGAAGCTGAGAAGCTGAGACACTGAGAGACTGACACACAGTGACACTGAGACGGTGAGACCCTGAGGCACTGAGACACTGAGACCCTGAGACACTGAGATACTGAGACCCTGAGATCCTGAAACACTGAGACCCTGACACACTGAGACACAGAGACACTGAGACGCAGAGGCACTGAGACGCTGAAACCCAGAGACTCAGAGATTCAGGGACACTGAGACGCTGAGACCCAGAGGCCCAGAGAACCTGAGAGCCTGAGACCCTGAGTCCCTGAGACTCTGAGACACTGTGACAATGTGGCCCTGAGTCCTTGAGACCCTGAGATCCTGAGACTCTGAGACACTGAGACACAGAGACACTGAGACACAGAGACACTGAGACTCTGAGACACTGAGACACAGAGACACGGAGACACTGAGACACTGAGACTCTGAGACACTGAATCACTGAGGCACAGAGACACAGAGGCACTGAGACTCTTAGACTCTGAGACACAGAGACACTGAGACATAGAGAGACATAGACACTGAGACTCTGAGACACTGTGACACTGAGACACAGAAACACTGAGAACGGAGACACAGAGACACTGAGACTCTGAGACTCTGAGACACTGAGACTCTGAGACACTGACACACAGAGACACAGAGACACTGAGACTCAGAGACACTGAGACACTGAGAAACGAAGACACAGAAACACTGAGACTCTGAGACACTGAGGCACCGAGACACTGAGACACTGAGACACTGAGACACTGAGACACAGAGACACAGAGACTCTGAGATACAGAGACACTGAGACGCAGAGACATTGAAACTCTGAGACACCGAGACAGTGAGACACATAAACACTGAGACTCTGAGACCATGAGACACTGAGACACAGAGACACAGAGACACAGAGACTCTGAGGCACTGAGACACAGAGACACAGAGACACTGAGACTCTTAGTCTCAGAGACACAGTGACACAGAGACACTGAAACTCTGAGACACTGAGATACAGACAGTGAGACATTGAGACACAGAGACACAGAGACACTCAGACACTGAGACACTGAGAGTCTGAGACACTGAGGCACAGAGACACTGAGGCACTGAGACTCTGAGACACTGAGACTCTGAGACACAGAGATACAGAGAATCTGAGACACTGAGACACTTGGACCCTGAGACACTGAGACTCAGAGACACTGAGACGCTGAGACACAGAGATACAGAGACACAGAGACACTGAGAATCTGAGAATCTGAGACACTGAGACACTTGGACCCTGAGACACTGAGACACAGAGACACAGAGACACTGAGACTCTGAGACACTGAGACACAGAGACACTGAGGCACTGAGACACTGAGACACAGAGGCACAGAGAGACTGAGACTCTGAGACACTGAGACTCAGAGACACAGAGACACTGGAACTCTGAGACACTGAGACAAAGAGACACTGAGACACAGAGACTCTGAGACACTGAGACACAGAGACACAGAGACACTGAGACTCTGAGACACTGAGACACAGAGACACTGAGGCACTGAGACACTGAGACACAGAGGCACAGAGAGACTGAGACTCTGAGACACTGAGACTCAGAGACACAGAGACACTGGAACTCTGAGACACTGAGACAAAGAGACACTGAGACACAGAGACTCTGAGACACTGAGACACAGAGACACAGAGACACTGAGACTCTTAGTCTCAGAGACACAGAGACACAGAGACACTGAAACTCTGAGACACTGAGATACAGACAGTGAGACATTGAGACACAGAGACACTGAGACACTGAGACACTGAGAGTCTGAGACACTGAGACACAGAGACACTGAGGCACTGTGACTCTGAGACACTGAGAGTCTGAGACACAGAGATACAGAGAATCTGAGAATCTGAGACACTGAGACACTGAGACACAGAGATAGAGAGACACAGAGACACTGAGAATCTGAGAATCTGAGACACTGAGACACTTGGACCCTGAGACACTGAGACACTGAGACACTGAGACACTGAGACTCTGAGGCACTGAGACACAGAGACACTGAGGCACTGAGACACTGAGACACTGAGACACAGAGAGACTGAGACTCAGAGACACTGAGAGTCTGAGACACGGAGACACTGAGACACTGAGACACAGAGAGACTGAGACTCAGAGACACAGAGACACTGGAACTCTGAGACACTGAGACAAAGAGACACTGAGACACAGAGACTCTGAGACACTGAGACACAGAGACACAGAGACACTGAGACTCTTAGTCTCAGAGACACAGAGACACAGAGACACTGAAACTCTGAGACACTGAGATACAGACAGTGAGATATTGAGACACAGAGACACTGAGACACTGAGACACTGAGAGTCTGAGACACTGAGACACAGAGACACTGAGGCACTGTGACTCTGAGACACTGAGAGTCTGAGACACAGAGATACAGAGAATCTGAGAATCTGAGACACTGAGACACTGAGACACAGAGATAGAGAGACACAGAGACACTGAGAATCTGAGAATCTGAGACACTGAGACACTTGGACCCTGAGACACTGAGACACTGAGACACTGAGACACTGAGACTCTGAGGCACTGAGACACAGAGACACTGAGGCACTGAGACACTGAGACACTGAGACACAGAGAGACTGAGACTCAGAGACACTGAGAGTCTGAGACACGGAGACACTGAGACACTGAGACACAGAGAGACTGAGACTCAGAGACACTGAGAGTCTGAGACACGGAGACACTGAGACACTGAGGCTCTGAGACTCTGAGACACTGAGACTCTGAGACACAGAGACACTGAGAATCTGAGAATCTGAGACACTGAGACACTGAGACTCTGAGACACTGAGACACTGAGACACAGAGACACTGTGACTCTGAGACACTGAGACACTGAGATACTGAAACACTGTGACACTGAGACACAGTGACACTGAGACACAGTAACACTGAGACACTGAGACACAGAGACACAGAGACACTGAAACTCTGAGACACTGAGACTCTGAGACACTGAGACACAGAGACACTGAGACTCTGAGACACTGAGACAGAGACACAGAGACACTGGAACTCTGAGACACTGAGGCACAGAGACACTGAGACACAGAGACTCTGCGACACTGAGACACAGAGACACTGAGACACTGAGACACAGAGGCACAGAGAAACTGAGACTCTGAGACACTGAGACACTGAGACACAGAGACACTGAGACTCTGAGACACTGAGACACTGAGACACAGAGACACTGAGACTCTGAGACACTGAGATACAGACAGTGAGACATTGAGACACAGAGACACAGAGACACTCAGACACTGAGACACTGAGAGTCTGAGACACTGAGGCACAGAGGCACTGAGGCACTGAGACTCTGAGACACTGAGACTCTGAGACACAGAGATACAGAGAATCTGAGACACTGAGACACTTGGACCCTGAGACACTGAGACTCAGAGACACTGAGACTCTGAGACACAGAGATACAGAGACACAGAGACACTGAGAATCTGAGAATCTGAGACACTGAGACACTTGGACCCTGAGACACTGAGACACTGAGACACAGAGACACAGAGACACTGAGACTCTGAGACACTGAGGCACAGAGACACAGAGACACTGAGGCACTGAGACACTGAGACACTGAGACACAGAGACACTGAGAATCTGAGAATCGGAGACACTGAGACACTGAGACACAGAGACTTTGAGACACTGAGACACTGAGACACTGAGAATCTGAGAATCTGAGACACTGAGACACAGAGACTCTGAGACACTGACACACAGAGGCACTGAGACTCTGAGACACTGAGACACTGAGGCACAGAGACTCACCGACAATGAGAATCTGGGTCACTGAGACACAGAGACACTCAGACACTGAGACACTGAGAGTCTGAGACACTGAGACACAGAGACACTGAGGCACTGTGACTCTGAGACACTGAGACTCTGAGACACAGAGATACAGAGAATCTGAGAATCTGAGACACTGAGACACTTGGACCCTGAGACACTGAGACTCTGAGACACTGAGACTCTGAGACACAGAGATAGAGAGACACAGAGACACTGAGAATCTGAGAATCTGAGACACTGAGACACTTGGACCCTGAGACACTGAGACACAGAGACACAGAGACACTGAGACTCTGAGACACTGAGACACAGAGACACTGAGGCACTGAGACACTGAGACACAGAGGCACAGAGAGACTGAGACTCTGAGACACTGAGACTCAGAGACACAGAGACACTGAGAATCTGAGAATCTGAGACCCTGAGACACTGAGACACAGAGACACAGAGACTCTGAGACACTGAGACACAGAGACACTGAGGCACTGAGACACTGAGACACTGAGACACAGAGGCACAGAGAGACTGAGACTCTGAGACACTGAGACTCAGAGACACTGAGAGTCTGAGACACGGAGACACTGAGACACTGAGGCTCTGAGACTCTGAGACACTGAGACTCTGAGACACAGAGACACTGAGAATCTGAGAATCTGAGACACTGAGACACTGAGACTCTGAGACACTGAGACACAGAGACACTGTGACTCTGAGACACTGAGACACTGAAACACTGTGACACTGAGACACAGTAACACTGAGACACTGAGACACAGAGACACAGAGACACAGAGACACTGAGACTCTGAGACACTGAGACACAGAGACACAGAGACACTGGAACTCTGAGACACTGAGGCACAGAGACACTGAGACACAGAGACTCTGCAACACTGAGACACAGAGACACTGAGACACTGAGACACAGAGATACAGACACACAGAGACACTGAGAATCTGAGACACCGAGACTCTGAGAATCTGAGACACTGAGACACAGAGACCCTGAGACACAGAGACGCAGAGACACTGAGACTCAGAGACACTGAGACACTGAGACTCTGAGACACAGAGACTCTGAGACACAGAGACTCTGAGACTCTGAGACACTGAGACACTGAGACACAGGGACACAGAGACACTGAGACTCTGAGACACTGAGACACAGAGACACAGAGACACAGAGAGCCTGAGACACAGACACGCAGAGACACTGAGACTCTGAGACACTGAGGCACAGAGACACAGAGACTCTGAGACTCTGAGACACTGAGACACAGAGACACAGAGGCACAGAGACACTTTGACACAGAGACACTGAGACTCTGAGACACTGAGACTCAGAGACACTGAGAAACTGAGACACAGAGACACTGAGACACTGATACACTGGGACACAGATACACTGAGACACTGAGACACTGAGACACTGAGACACAGAGACACAGAGACTCTGAGACACTGAGACATAGAGTCACTGAGACACTGACACTCTGAGACACAGAGACTCTGAGACTCTGACACACTGAGACACAGAGACACTGAGACTCTGACACACTGAGACACTGAGACACTGACACTCTGAGACACTGAGTCACAGAGACACTGAGACACTGATACACTGGGACACAGATACACTGAGACTCTGACACACTGAGACACAGAGACACTGAGACACTGAGACTCTGAGACACTGAGATACAGACACTCTGAGACACAGAGACACAGAGACACTGAGACTCTGAGACACTGAGACACAGAGACTCTGAGAAACTGAGACACAGAGACACTGAGACACTGAGACACAGAGACACTGAGACTCTGTGACACTGAGACGCAGAGACACTGAGGCACCGAGACTCTGAGACACTGAGACAGAGAGACACTGAGACTCTGAGACACTAAGACACAGAGAGACTGACACTCTGAGACACTGACACACTGAGACTCAGAGACACTGAGACACAGAAACACTGAGACACAGAGGCACAGAGAAACTGAGTCTCTGAGACACAGACGCACAGAGATGCTGAGACTCTGAGACACAGAGACACTGAGACACCGAGACACATAGCCACTGAGGCTCTTAGATACTGAGACACAAAGACACTGAGACACAGAGACACAGAGACACTGAGACTCAGAGACACTGAGACACAGAGACACTGAGACTCTGTGACACTGAGACGCTGAGACACTGAGGCACAGAGACTCTGAGACTCTGAGACACTGAGACACAGAGACACTGAGACACACAGGCACAGAGAAACTGCGTCTCTGAGACACTGAGACACAGAGACACTGTGACACAGAGACACAGAAACACAGAGACTGAGACACTGAGACACAGAGACACTGAGACTCTGAGACACTGAGACACAGAGAGACTGAGTCACAGAAACACAGAGACACAGAGAAACTGAGACACTGAGACACAGAGACTCTGAGACACTGTGACACGGAGACACTGAGAACCAGAGACATGGAGGCCCTGAGACACATACTCTGAGACACAGCGACCATGAGACACAGAGACACTGAGACTCTGAGACTCTGAGACACTGAGACACTGAGACATTGAGAAACAGAAACACAGAGACACAGAGAAACTGAGACACAGAGCCACTGAGACACAGAGACAACGAGACCCTAAGACGCAGAGACACAGAGACTCTGAGACCCTGCGACACAGAGACACAGAGACACAGAAACACAGAGACACAGAGAAACTGAGATACTGAGACACTGAGACACAGAGACACTCAGACACAGAGACTCAGAGACCCTGAGACACTGAGACACAGAGTCACTGAGACTCTGAGACACAGAGACACTGAGACGCAGAGACACTGAGACTCTGAGGCACTGAGACACAGAGAAACAGGGACACATAGACTCTGAGACACTGAGACACAGAGACACAGACACAGAGACACGGAGACACTCAGACACTTAGACACAGAGACACAGAGACACAGAGATTCTGAGACACTGAGACTCAGAGACCCTGAGACACAGAGACACAGAGGCACAGAGGCACAGAGACACTGAGACATTGAGACTCTGAGACACTGAGAGACAGAGATACTGAGACACTGAGACACAGAGACACTGAGACTCTGAGACACTGAGACACAGAGACACAGCGACACTGAGAATCTGAGACACTGAGACACTAAGACACAGAACACGGATACACAGAGACACTGAGACCCTGAGACACTGAGACACAGAGACACAGAGACACTGAGACTCTGAGACACTGCGACACTGAGACACAGAGGCACAGAGACACTGAGACTCTGAGACACTGAGACACAGAGACACTGAGACACAGAGACACTGAGACACAGAGACACAGAGACACGGGGACACTTAGACTCTGAGACAGTGAGACATAGAGTCACAGAGACACTGAGACTCTGAGACACTGAGACACTGAGACCTTGAGACACAGAGACACTGAGACAAAGAGGCACTGGGGCACTCAGACTCTGAGACCCTGAGACACAAAGACAAAAGACACTGAGACCCTGAGACATTGAGACAGAGAGACACTGAGTCACTGAGACACAGAGGCACTGAGACTCTGAGACACTGAGACACAGAGACACTGAGACACTGAGACACAGAGACTCTGAGACACTGAGACACAGAGACACAGAGACACGGAATCACTGAGACACAGAGACACAGAGATTGTGAGACACTGAGACACTGAGACTCTGAGACACAGAGACACTGAGACTCTGAGACACTGAGACGCTAAGACTCTGAGACACTGAGACACAGAGACACTGAGAAACAGAGATGCAGAGATAATGAGACACAGAGACACTGAGACTTGTGTCACTGAGACCCTGAGACAATGAGACACAGAGACACACAGACATTGAGACACTTAGACTCTGAGACACTGAGACACTGCGACTCTGAGGCACTGAGACACTGATACACTGGGACTCGGAGACACTGAGACACTGAGAGACTGAGTCACTGAGACACAGAGACACTGAGACACTGGAGACACAGAGACACTGAGACTCTGAGACACTGTGACACAGAGACACAGAAACACAGAGACACTGAGACACTGAGACACAGAGACACTGAGAACTGAGACACTGAGACACAGAGACACTGAGACTCTGAGACTCTGAGACACTGAGACTCTGAGACACTGACACACAGATTAACAGAGACACTGAGACTCAGAGACACTGAGACACTGAGAAACGAAGACACAGAAACACTGAGACTCTGAGACACTGAGACACAGTGACACTGAGACTCTGTGACACTGAGACGCAAAGACACTGAGGCACAGAGACTCTGAGACACTGAGACAGAGAGACACTGAGACTCTGAGACACTAAGACACAGAGACACTGACACTCTGAGACACTGACACACTGAGACTCAGAGACACTGAGACACAGAGACACTGAGACACAGAGGCACAGAGAAACTGAGTCTCTGAGACACAGACGCACAGAGACACTGAGACTCTGAGACACAGAGACACTGAGACACCGAGACACATAGCCACTGAGGCTCTTAGATACTGAGACACAAAGACACTGAGACACAGAGACACTGAGACTCAGAGACACTGTGACACAGAGACACTGAGACACTGAGACACAGAGACACAGAGACACTGAGACACTGAGAATCAGAGACACTGTGACACAGAGACACTGAGACACTGAGACACAGAGACACTGAGGCTCTGAGAAATTGAGACACTGAGACTCTGAGACTCTGAGGCACAGAGGCCCTGAGACACAGAGACAAGGAATCACTGAGACACAGAGACACTGAGATTGTGAGACACTGAGACACTGAGACTCTGAGACACAGAGACACTGAGACTCTGAGACACTGAGACACTGAGACACTAAGACTCTGAGACACTGAGACACAGAGACACTGAGAAACAGACATGCAGAGATAATGAGACACAGAGACACTGAGACTTGTGTCACTGAGACTCTGAGACAATGAGACACAGAGACACACAGACATTGAGACACTTAGACTCTGAGACACTGAGACACTGCGACTCTGAGGCACTGAGACACTGATACACTGGGACTCTGAGACACTGAGACACTGAGACTCTGAGACACTGAGACACAGAGACACTGAGACACAGAGACACACAGACACTGAGACTCTAAGGCACTGAGACACAGAGACACTGAGACATTGAGACACAGAGACACAGAGAGAATGAGACTCTGAGACACTGAGACACTGACACTCTGAGACACAGAGACACAGAGACCCTGAGACACAGAGAGACAGAGACACTGAGGTTCTGAGACACTGAGACACTTAGACTCTGAGACACTGAGACACAGAGACACAGAGACACAGAGACTCTGAGACACTGAGACACTGAGACACAGAGGCACAGAGAGACTGAGACTCTGAGACACTGAGACTCAGAGACACTGAGAGTCTGAGACACGGAGACACTGAGACACTGAGGCTCTGAGACTCTGAGACACAGAGACACTGAGAATCTGAGAATCTGAGACACTGAGATACTGAGTCTCTGAGACACTGAGACACAGAGACACTGAGACTCTGAGACACTGTGACACTGAGACACTTGGACCCTGAGACACTGAGACACAGAGACACAGAGACTCTGAGACACTGAGACACAGAGACACTGAGGCACTGAGACACTGAGACAATGAGACACAGAGGCACAGAGAGACTGAGACTCTGAGACACTGAGACTCAGAGACACTGAGAGTCTGAGACACGGAGACACTGAGACACTGAGGCTCTGAGACTCTGAGACACTGAGACTCTGAGACACAGAGACACTGAGAATCTGAGAATCTGAGACACTGAGACACTGAGACTCTGAGACACTGAGACACTGAGACACAGAGACACTGTGACTCTGAGACACTGAGACACTGAGACACTGAAACACTGTGACACTGAGACACAGTGACACTGAGACACAGTAACACTGAGACACTGAGACACAGAGACACTGAAACTCTGAGACACTGAGACTCTGAGACACAGAGACACAGAGACACTGAGACTCTGAGACACTGAGACACAGAGACACAGAGACACTGGAACTCTGAGACACTGAGGCACAGAGACACTGAGACACAGAGACTCTGCGACACTGAGGCACAGAGACACTGAGACACAGAGACTCTGCGACACTGAGACACAGAGACACTGAGACACTGAGACACAGAGATACAGACACACAGAGACACTGAGAATCTGAGACACCGAGACTCTGAGAATCTGAGACACTGAGACACAGAGACACAGAGACCCTGAGACACAGGGACACAGAGACACTGAGACTCTGAGACTCTGAGACACTGAGGCACAGAGACACAGAGACTCTGAGAATCTGAGACACTGAGACACAGAGACACTGAGGCACAGAGACACTTTGACACAGAGACACTGAGACTCTGAGACACTGAGACTCAGAGACACTGAGAAACTGAGACACAGGGACACTGAGACACTGATACACTGGGACACAGGTACACTGAGACTCTGACACACTGAGACACAGAGACACTGAGACACTGAGTCTCTGAGACACTGAGACACAGAGACACAGATACACTGAGACTCTGAGACACTGAGACATAGAGTCACTGAGACACTGACACTCTGAGACACAGAGACTCTGAGACTCTGAGACTCTGAGACACTGAGACACAGAGACACTGAGACTCTGAGACACTGAGACACTGAGACACTGAGGCACTGAGACTCTGAGACACTGAGATACAGACACTCTGAGACACAGAGACACAGAGACACTGAGACTCTGAGACACTGAGACACTGAGAGACTGAGACACAGAGACACTGAGAAATTGAGACACAGAGACACTGAGACACTGATACACTGGGACACAGATACACTGAGTCTCTGAGACACTGAGAAACAGAGACACTGAGGCACTGAGACTCTGAGACACTGAGACACAGAGACTCTGAGACAGAGAGAAATAGAGACACTGAGAATCTGAGACACTGAGACACAGAGACGTAGAGAAACTGAGACTCTGAGACACTGAGACACTGACACACAGAGACACTGAGACTCTTAGACACTGAGACACAGAGACACTGAGACTCTGTGACACTGAGACGCAGAGACACTGAGGCACAGAGACTCTGAGACACTGAGACAGAGAGACACTGAGACTCTGAGACGCTAAGACACAGAGAGACTGACACTCTGAGACACTGACACACTGAGACTCAGAGACACTGAGACGCAGAGACACTGAGACACAGAGGCACAGAGAAACTGAGTCTCTGAGTCACAGCCGCACAGAGACACTGAGACTCTGAGAGACTGAGTCTCTGAGACACAGAGACACTGAGACACCGAGACACATAGCCACTGAGGCTCTTAGATACTGAGACACAAAGACACTGAGACACAGAGACACAGAGACACTGAGACTCAGAGACTCAGAGACACTGAGACACAGAGACACTGAGACTCTGAGACACTGAGACACAGAGACATTGAGACTCTGAGACACTGAGACACAGAGACACTGAGACACAGAGGCACATAGAAACTGCGTCTCTGAGACACTGAGACACAGAGACACTGTGACACAGAGACACAGAAACACAGAGACTCTGAAACACTGAGACACAGAGACACTGAGACTCTGAGACACTGAGACACAGAGGCACTGAGACACAGAGAGACTGAGTCACAGAAACACAGAGACACAGAGAAACTGAGACACTGAGACACAGAGACACTGAGACACTGTGACACGAAGACACTGAGAACCAGAGACATGGAGGCCCTGAGACACAGACTCTAAGACACAGCGACCATGAGACACAGAGACACTGAGACACTGAGACTCTGAGACTCTGAGACATTGAGAAACAGAAACACAGAGACACAGAGAAACTGAGACACAGAGACACTGAGACACAGAGACAATGAGACCCTAAGACACAGAGACACAGAGACTCTGAGACCCTGCGACACAGAGACACAGAAACACAGAGACACTGAGAAACTGAGATACTGAGACACTGAGACACAGAGACAAACAGACACAGAGACTCAGAGACCCTGAGACACTGAGACACAGAGTCACTGAGACTCTGAGACACAGAGACACTGAGACGCAGAGACACTGAGACTCTGAGGCACTGAGACACTGAAACACTGAGGCACAGAGACTCTGAGATACTGAGGCACTGAGACACAGAGTCACTGAGACTCTGAGACACTGAGACACAGAGACACTGAGACTCTGAGACACAGAGACACTGAGACTCTGAGACAATGACACACTGAGACTCAGAGACACTGAGACACAGAGACACTTAGACACAGAAGCACAGAGAAACTGCGTCTCTGAGACACTGAGACACAGAGACACTGTGACACAGAGACACAGAAACACAGAGACTCTGAGACACTGAGACACAGAGACACTGAGACTCTGAGACGCTGAGACACAGAGGCACTGGTGCACTCAGACTCTGAGACCCTGAGATACAAAGACACAAGACACTGAGACTCTGAGGCATTGAGACAGAGAGACACTGAGACACTGAGACTCTGAGACACTGAGGCACTGAGACTCTGAGTCACTGAGACACAGAGACACTGAGACACAGAGACACTGAGACTCTGAGACACTGAGACACAGAGAGACTGAGTCACAGAAACACAGAGACACAGAGAAGCTGAGACACTGAGACACAGAGACACTGAGACACTGTGACACAGAGACACTGAGAACCAGAGACATGGAGGCCCTGAGACACGGACTCTGAGACACAGCGACCATGAGACACAGAGACACTGAGACACTGAGACACAGAGACACTGAGACATTGAGAAACAGAAACACAGAGACACAGAGAAACTGAGACACTGGGACACAGAGCCACTGAGACACAGAGACAATGAGACCCGAAGACACAGAGACACAGAGACTCTGAGACCCTGCGACACAGAGACACAGAAACACAGAGACACAGAGAAACTGAGATACTGAGACACTGAGACACAGAGACACTCAGACACAGAGACTCAGAGACTCAGAGACCCTGAGACACTGAGACACAGAGTCACTGAGACTCTGAGACACAGAGACACTGAGACGCAGAGACACTGAGACTCTGAGGCACTGAGACACAGAGAAACAGGGACACATAGACTCTGAGACACTGAGACACAGAGACACAGACACAGAGACACGGAGACACTGACACACTTAGACACTGAGACACAGAGATTCTGAGACACTGAGACTCAGAGACCCTGAGACACAGAGACACAGAGGCACAGAGGCACAGAGACACTGAGACATTGAGACTCTGAGACACTGAGAGACAGAGACACTGAGACACTGAGACACTGAGACACAGAGACACTGAGACTCTGAGACACTGAGACACAGAGACACAGCGACACTGAGAATCTGAGACACTGAGACACTAAGACACAGAACACGGATACACAGAGACACTGAGACCCTGAGACACTGAGACACAGAGACACTCAGACACAGAGACATAGAGACACTGAGACTCTGAGACACTGCGACACTGAGACACAGAGGCACAGAGACACTGAGACTCTGAGACTCTGAGACACTGAGACACAGAGACACTGAGACACAGAGAAACTGAGACACAGAGACACAGAGACACGGGGACACTTAGACTCTGAGACAGTGAGACATAGAGTCACAGAGACACTGAGACTCTGAGACACTGAGACCTTGAGACACAGAGACACTGAGACAAAGATGCACTGGGGCACTCAGACTCTGAGACCCTGAGACACAAAGACAAAAGACACTGAGACTCTGAGACATTGAGACAGAGAGACACTGAGTCACTGAGACACAGAGGCACTGAGACTCTGAGACACTGAGACACAGAGACACTGAGACACATAGACTCTGAACATAGAACATAGAACATAGAACATTACAGCGCAGAACAGGCCCTTCGGCCCACGATGTTGCGCCGACCAGTTACAAAAACAATGACCCACTAGCCTATACCAATCCCTTTTCGTCCATAAACCTATCCAGAGATCTCTTAAACGCCCCCAAACTAGACGCATTTACAACTGCAGCAGGCAGGGCATTCCAATCCCTCACCACCCGCTGGGTAAAGAACCTACCCCTGACATCCGTCCTGTAGCTACCCCCCCTTAATTTAAAGCCATGCCCCCTCGTGCTAGCTTTCTCCATCCGAGGAAAAAGGCTATCACTATCCACCCTATCTAAACCTCTAATCATCTTATATGTTTCAATAAGATCCCCTCTTAGCCGCCTTCTTTCCAACGAAAACAACCCTAGATCCCTCAGTCTCTCCTCATAGGACCTCCCCACCATACCAGGCAACATCCTAGTAAACCTCCTCTGCACCCTCTCCAACGCCTCCACATCCTTCTTGTAATGCGGGGACCAGAACTGCACACAGTACTCCAAGTGCGGCCGCACTAGAGTAGTGTACAGTTGCAACATTACACTGAGACACTGAGACACAGAGACACGGAGACACTGAGTCTCTGAGACACTGAGGCTCTGAGAAACTGAGACACTGAGACTCTGTGACTTTGAGGCACTGAGGCCCTGAGACACAGAGACACGGAATCACTGAGACACAGAGACACTGAGATTGTGAGACACTGAGACACTGAGACTCTGAGACACAGAGACACTGAGACTCTGAGACACTGAGACCCTAAGACTCTGAGACATAGAGACACTGAGAAACAGAGATGCAGATATAATGAGACACAGAGACACTGAGACTTGTGTCACTGAGACTCTGAGACAATGAGACACAGAGACACACAGACATTGAGACACTTAGACTCTGAGACACTGAGACACTGCGACTCTGAGGCACTGAGACACTGATACACTGGGACTCTGAGACACTGAGACACTGAGACTATGAGACACTTGAGACACAGAGTCACTGAGACACAGAGACACACAGACACTGAGACTCTAAGGCACTGAGACACAGAGACACTGAGACATTGAGACACAGAGACACAGAGAGAATGAGACTCTGAGACACTGAGACACTGACACTCTGAGTCACAGAGACACAGAGACACTGAGGCTCTGAGACACTGAGACACTTAGACTCTGAGACACTGAGACTCAGAGACACAGAGACACTGAGACTCTGAGACACTGAGACACTGAGACTCTTAGACAAAGAGACACAGAGGTACTGAAACACAGAGTCACTGAGGCACTCAGACTCTGAGACTCTGAGACATTGAGACACAGACACACAGAGACACTGAGACAAAGAGACACAGAGACTCTGAGACACCCAGACACAGAGACACTGAGACTCTGAGACACTGAGACACGGACACACTAAGACACAGAGACACAGAGAAACTGAGACTGAGACACTCAGAGTCTGAGACTCTGAGACTCTGAGACACAATGACACAGAGACTCTGACAACACTGACACACTGAGGCACTGAGACTCTGAGACACTGAGACACTGAGACACACAGACACTGAGACTCTGAGACACTGAGACAAATTGACGCTGAGACATAGAGACACTGAGAGTCTGAGACACTGAGACACAGAGACACAGATACACTGGGCCTCTGAGACACTGAGACACTGAGACTCTGAGACACTGAGACACAGAGACACACAGACACTGAGGCTCTGAGACACTGAGACACTTAGACTCTGAGACACTGAGACACAGAGACACAGAGAGAATGAGACTCTGAGACACTGAGAAACTGACAATCTGAGACACAGAGACACAGAGACCCTGAGACACAGAGAGACAGAGACACTGAGGTTCTGAGACACTGAGACACTTAGACTCTGAGACACTGAGACACAGAGACACAGAGACACTGAGACTCTGAGAAAAAGAGACACCGAGGCACTGAAACACAGAGTCGCTGAGGCACTGAGACTCTGAGACACAGACACACAGAGACACTGAGAGAAAGAGACACAGAGATTCTGAGACCCCGAGACACAGAGACACAGAGACTCTGAGACACTGAGACACAGAGACACTGAGACACTGAGACTCTGAGACACTGAGACACTGAGACACAGAGACACTGAGACTCTGAGACACTGAGACACTGTGACACAGAGTCACAGAGACACTGAGACTCTGAGACACTGAGACACTAAGACTCTGAGACACTGACACACAAAGACCCAGAGACACAGAGACACAGAGACTCTGAGACACTGAGACTCTGAGACACTGAGACTCAGAGACACTGAGACTCTGAGTCACTGAGACACTGAGACTCTGAGACACAGAAACACTGAGACTCTGAGAGACAGAGACACAGAAAATCTGAGACTCTGAGTCTCTCAGGCACTGAGACGCTGAGGCACTGAGACACTGACACACTGATGACAGAGACACAGAGATCCTGAGACTCTGAGACTCTCAGACACTGAGACACAGAGAGACTGAGATTCTGAGAATCTGAGACACAGAGATATTGAGTAACTGAGTCTCTGAGACACTGAGGCACAGATACACTGAGACACTGAGACACAGAGACAGTGAGACTCTGAGACACTGAGACACTGAGACTGTGAGGCACTGAGGCTCAGAGACAAAGAACAAAGAACAAAGAACAACACAGCACGGGAAACAGCCCCTTCGGCCCAACGAGCCCGCGCCGCCGTCCCACTGTCCCAGTGACCTATTCATGATTTTAGTCTACACCTAATGTGCGAGGATCAGGGAGGTCCAATTTAGGGACAATTTAGTACCCAATCAATCAGCCTAAAAGCACATCTTTGGGATGTGGGAGGAAACCGGAGCACCCGGAGGAAACCCACGCAACCACGGGGAGAACGTGCAAACTCCCACAGACACAGGCCCAAATCCATGTGTCCGCACAGCAACAGAGGTAGTCTCTGAGCTGTCATGTTGCCCTCGAGATGGTCCAGTTTAAGCACACTAACGACATGAAGCAATAGGCAACTCCCGAAACAACGTCCAAGAGCAGCCCACTACAACCTGCCGCATGCATGCCCCTTGCTGGACTTAAATGCCTGTGGAGACAAAAAAATTCATTATTAAACAGGCAAAGACTAACATCCCTGAGGCAAAAACGTAATCCCAAGCCTACAATGTTTAGTAAGGCCTACTATATCCCCCCATATGTAGCCCGCTACATGAGTCATTGAGACACAGAGACACTGAGACTCTGAGACACTGAGACTCTGAGGCACTGAGACACTGAGACACTGAGAAACTGAGAAACTGAGACACTGAGGCACAGAGACACTGAGACTCTGAGACAGAGAGACACTGAGACTCTGAGAACCTGCGACACTGAGATTCCGAGACACTGAGACACTGAGACACGGAAACTCTGATACACTGAGACACAGAGAGACTGAGACACAGATACACAGAGACACGGAAACTCTGAGACACTGAGATACAGAGACTCTGAGAAACAGAGACACTGAGACTCTGAGACACTGAAACACTGAGACACAGAGACAGTGAGACACAGAGGCACTGAGACTCCGAGACACAGAGACACTGAGACATAGAGTCATAGACACTGTGACTCTGAGACACTGAGACACAGAGACACAGAGAACTGAGACACAAAGACACAGAGACACAGAGACACAGAGAACTGAG
Organism: Carcharhinus amblyrhynchos; assembly: GCF_965287045.1. Lineage (NCBI taxonomy): Eukaryota > Metazoa > Chordata > Chondrichthyes > Carcharhiniformes > Carcharhinidae > Carcharhinus > Carcharhinus amblyrhynchos. The sequence continues at coordinate 323,059 of NW_027649870.1, forward strand.
ACACAAAGACACAGAGACACTGAGACTCTGAGACACTGAGATTCCGAGACTCTGAGACACTGAGACACAGAGACTCTGAGACACTGAGACTCTGAGACACTAAGACACAGAGACTCTGAGACACTGAGACACAGAGACTCTGAGACATTGAGGCACAGAGACACTGAGACACAGAGACACTGTGACTCTGAGACACTGAGACACAGAGACGCAGAGACACTGAGACACAGAAACACAGAAACACAGACACTCCGAGACACTGAGACACAGAGACTCTGAGATTCTGAGACACAGAGACACAGAAACTCTGAGACACTGAGACTCTGAGACACTGAGAGACAGAGACACTGCGACACAGAGACACTGAGACAAAGAGACACAGAGACTCTGAGACACTGAAACACAGAGACACAGAGACACAGGGACACTGAGACACTGAGACACTGAGACACAGAGACGCAGAGGCACTGAGGTTCTGAGGCTCTGAGGCACTGAGACACCGAGACACTGAGACACTGAGACACCGAGACACCGAGACTCTGAAACACTGATACAGAGAGGCACAGAGGCACATAGACTCGGAGACACTTAGACACTGAGACACTGAGACACAGAGACACTGAGACTCTGAGACACTGAGACTCGGAGACACTGAGACACTGAGACTCTGAGACACTGAGACACAGAGACTCTGAGACACTGAGACACAGAAACTCTGAGACACTGACACTCTGAGACATTGAGACTCTGAGACACTGAGACACAGAGACTCCGAGACACTGAGACACAGAGACACTGAGACACTGAGACACAGAGACACTGAGACTCTGAGACACTGAGAAACAGTGGCAATGAGTCACAGAGACACAGAGACACTGAGACACTGAGACTCTGAGACACTGAGACACTGAGAGACAGAGACACTGAGACACTGAGACACTGAGACTCTGAGACACTGAGACACTGAGAGACAGAGACACTGCGACACAGAGACACTGAGACAAAGAGACACAGAGACTCTGAGACACTGAAACACAGAGACACAGGGACACTGAGACACTGAGACTCTGGGGCTCTGAGGCACTGAGACACTGAGACACTGAGACACCGAGACTCTGAAACACTGATACAGAGAGGCACAGAGGCACATAGAGCGGAGACACTTAGACACTGAGACACTGAGACACAGAGACACAGAGACACTGAGACACTGAGACACTGAGACTCGGAGACACTGAGACACTGAGACTCTGAGACACTGAGACACATAGACACAGAGACACTGAGTCTCTGAGAAACTGAGACTCTGAGAAACTGAGACACTGAGACTCTGAGACTCTGAGGCACAGAGGCCCTGAGACACAGAGACACAGAGACACTGAGGCTCTGAGACACTGAGACACTGAGACTCTGAGACACTGAGACACTGAGACACAGAGACTCCGAGACACTGAGACACAGAGACACTGAGACACTGAGACACAGAGACACTGAGACTCTGAGACACTGAGAAACAGTGGCAATGAGTCACAGAGACACAGAGACACTGAGACTCTGAGACACTGAGACACTGAGACACTGAGAGACAGAGACACTGAGACACTGAGACTCTGAGACATTGAGACACTGAGAGACAGAGACACTGCGACACAGAGACACTGAGACAAAGAGACACAGAGACTCTGAGACACTGAAACACAGAGACACAGGGACACTGAGAAACTGAGACTCTGGGGCTCTGAGGCACTGAGACACCGAGACACTGAGACACTGAGACACCGAGACTCTGAAACACTGATACAGAGAGGCACAGAGGCACATAGACTCGGAGACACTTAGACACTGAGACACAGAGACACTGAGACACTGAGACACTGAGACTCGGAGACACTGAGACACTGAGACTCTGAGACACTGAGACACATAGACACAGAGACACTGAGTCTCTGAGAAACTGAGACTCTGAGAAACTGAGACACTGAGACTCTGAGACTCTGAGGCACAGAGGCCCTGAGACACAGAGACACGGAATCACTGAGACACAGAGACACTGAGATTGTGAGACACTGAGACACAGAGACAGAGAGACACTCAGACTCCGAGACACTGAGACACTAAGACTCTGAGACACTGAGACACACAGACACTGAGAAACAGAGATGCAGAGACAATGAGACACAGAGACACTGAGACTCTGAGACAATGAGACACAGAGACACACCGACATTGAGACACTTAGACTCTGAGACACTGAGAAACTGCGACTCTGAGTCACTGAGACACAGAGACACAGAGACTCGGAGACACTGAGACACTGAGAGACTGAGTCACTGAGACACAGAGACACTGAGACACTGAGACACAGAGACACTGAGACACAGAGACACTGTGACACAGAGACACTGAGACACAGAGAGACTGAGTGACTGAGACACAGAGACACAGAGACACAGAGACACTGAGGCACTGAGACACAGAGACACTGAGACTCTGAGACGCTGAGACACTGAGACAAAGAGACGCTGAGGCACAGATACACTGGGACTCTGAGACACTGAGACTCTGAGACACTGAGACACAGAGACACACAGACACTGAGACTCTAAGGCACTGAGACACAGAGACACTGAGACATTGAGACACAGAGACACAGAGAGAATGAGACTCTGAGACACTGAGACACTGACACTCTGAGACACAGAGACACAGAGACCCTGAGACACAGAGACACAGAGACACTGAGGCTCTGAGACACTGAGACACTTAGACTCTGAGACACTGAGACACTGAGACACTGAGACACAGAGACACAGAGACACAGAGACCCTGAGACACAGAGACACTGAGGCTCTGAGACACTGAGACACTTAGACTCTGAGACACTGAGACACAGAGACACTGAGACTCTGAAACACTGAGACACTGAGACTCTGAGACAAAGAGACACAGAGGCACTGAAACACAGAGTCACTGAGGCACTGAGACTCTGAGACTCTGAGACATTGAGACACAGACACACAGAGACACTGAGGCTCTGAGACACTGAGACACTTAGACTCTGAGACACTGAGACACAGAGACACAGAGACACTGAGACTCTGAGACACTGAGGCACTGAGACAAAGAGACACAGAGGCACTGAAACACAGAGTCACTGAGGCACTGAGACTCTGAGGCATTGAGACACAGACACACAGAGACACTGAGACAAAGAGACACAGAGACTCTGAGACACCCAGACACAGAGACACTGAGACTCTGAGACACTGAGACTCTGAGACACAATGACACAGAGACTCTGACAACACTGAGAAAATGAGACTCTGAGACACTGAGACACTGAGACACAGAGATGCAGAGATAATGAGACACGGAGACACTGAGAGTCTGAGACACTGAGACACAGAGACAAAGATACACTGGGACTCTGAGACACTGAGACACTGAGACTCTGAGACACTGAGACACAGAGAGAATGAGACACAGAGACACACAGACACTGAGACTCTAAGGCACTGAGACACAGAGACACTGAGACATTGAGACACAGAGACGCAGAGAGAATGAGCCTCTGAGACACTGAGACACTGACACTCTGAGACACAGAGACACAGAGACACTGAGGCTCTGAGACACTGAGACACTTACACTCTGAGACACTGAGACACAGAGACAATGAGACACTTAGACTCTGACACACTGAGACACAGACACACAGAGACACTGAGACAAAGAGACACAGAGATTCTGAGACACCCAGACACAGAGACACTGAGACTCTGAGACACTGAGACACAGGCACACTGAGACACAGAGACATTGAAACACTGAGACACAGAGACTCTGAGACACTGAGACACAGAGACACAGAGACACTGAGACTCTGAGACACTGAGACACTGAGACACAGAGACACTGAGACTCTGAGACACAGAGACACTGTGACACAGAGTCACAGAGACACTGACACTCTGAGACACTGGGACACTAAGACTCTGAGACACTGACACACAAAGACCCAGAGACACAGAGACTCTGAGACGCTGAGACTCTGAGACACTGAGACTCAGAGACACTGAGACTCTGAGTCACTGAGACACTGAGGCACAGAAACACTGAGACTCTGAGAGTCAGACACAGAAAATTTGAGGCTCTGAGTCTCTCAGACACTGAGACGCTGAGACAATGAGACACAGAGACACTGAGACACTGAGACACTGATGACAGAGACACAGAGATACTGAGACTCTGAGACTCTCAGACACTGAGACACAGAGACACTGAGATTCTGAGAATCTGAGACACAGAGATACTGAGTAACTGAGACTCTGAGACACTGAGGCACAGATACACTGAGACACTGAGACACTGAGACACAGAGACAGTGAGACTCTGAGACACTGAGACACTGAGACTCTGAGACACTGAGACTCAGAGACATGAGTCATTGAGACACAGAGACACTGAGACTCTGAGACACTGAGACTCTGAGGCACTGAGACACTGAGACACTGGGACACTGAGAAACTGAGACACCGAGACACTGAGACACAGAGACACTGAGACTCTGAGACAGAGAGACACTGAGACTCTGAGACACTGAGACTCTGAGGCACTGAGACACTGAGACACTGGGACACTGAGAAACTGAGACACCGAGACACTGAGACACAGAGACACTGAGACTCTGAGACAGAGAGACACTGAGACTCTGAGAACCTGCGACACTGAGATTCCGAGACACAGATACACGGAAACTCTGATACACTGAGACACAGAGAGACTGAGGCACAGATACACAGAGACACGGAAACTCTGAGACACTGAGATACAGAGACTCTGAGAAACAGAGACACTGAGACTCTGAGACACTGAGACTCCGAAACACTGAGACACAGAGACAGTGAGACACAGAGTCACTGAGACATAGAGAGTCATAGACACTGTGACTCTGAGGCACTGAGACACAGAGACACAGAGAACTGAGACACAGAGACACAGAGACACTGAGACTCTGAGAAATTGAGACTCTGAGACACAGAGACACTGAGACTATGAGACACTGAGATTCTGAGACTCTGAGATACTGAGACACTGAGACACTGAGACTCTGAGACACTGAGACAATGAGACTCTGAGACACTGAGACACAGAGACTCTGAGACATTGAGGCACAGAGACACTGAGACACAGAGACATTGAGACACTGTGACTCTGAGACACTGAGACACAGAGACGCAGAGACACTGAGACACAGAGACACAGACACTCCGAGACACTGAGACACAGAGACACAGAGACTCTGAGATGCTGAGACACTGAGACACAGAGACACAGAGACACTGAGACTCTGAGACACTGAGTCTCTGAGACACTGAGACACTGAGACTCTGAGACACTGAGAGACAGAGACACTGAGACACTGAGACTCTGAGACACTGAGGCACTGAGAGACAGAGACACTGCGACACAGAGACACTGAGACAAAGAGACACAGAGACTCTGAGACACTGAAACACAGAGACACAGGGACACTGAGACACTGAGCCACAGAGACGCAGAGACACTGAGACTCTGAGGTTCTGAGGCACTGAGACACCGAGACTCTGTGACACTGAGACACCAAGACACCGAGACTCTGAAACACTGAGACAGAGAGTCACAGAGGCACATAGACTCGGAGACACTTAGACACTGAGACACTGAGACACTGAGACTCGGAGACACTGAGACACTGAGACTCTGAGACACTGAGACACATAGACACAGAGACACTGAGTCTCTGAGAAACTGAGACTCTGAGAAACTGAGACACTGAGACTCTGAGACTCTGAGGCACAGAGGCCCTGAGACACAGAGACACGGAATCACTGAGGCACATAGACACTGAGATTGTGAGACACTGAGACACAGAGACACTGAGACTCTGAGACTCTGAGACACTGAGACACTAAGACTCTGAGACACTGAGACACAGAGACACTGAGAAACAGAGATGCAGAGACAAGGTGATACAGAGACACTGAGACTCGGTGTCACTGAGACTCTGAGACAATGAGACACATAGACACACAGACATTGAGACACTTAGACTCTGAGACACTGAGACACTGCGACTCTGAGGCACTGAGTCACAGAGACACAGAGACTCGGAGACACTGAGACACTGAGAGACTGAGTCACTGAGACACAGAGACACTGAGACACTGAGACACTGAGACACAGAGACAAAGAGACGCTGTGACACAGAGACACTGAGAGTCTGAGACACTGAGACACAGAGACACAGATACACTGGGACTCTGAGACACTGAGACACTGAGACTCTGAGACACTGAGACACAGAGACACTGAGACACAGAGACACAGAGACACACAGACACTGAGACTCTAAAGCACTGAGACGCAGAGACACTGAGACATTGAGACACAGAGAGAATGAGACTCTGAGACTCTGAGACACTGACACTCTGAGACACAGAGACACAGAGACCCTGAGACACAGAGACACAGAGGCACTGAGGCTCTGAGACACTGAGACACTTAGACTCTGAGACACTGAGACACAGAGACACAGAGACACTGAGACTCTGAGACACTGAGACACTGAGACTCTGAGGCAAAGAGACACAGAGGCACTGAAACACAGAGTCACTGAGGCTTTGAGACTCTGAGACTCTGAGACATTGAGACACAGACACACAGAGACAGTGAGTCAAAGAGACACAGAGACTCTGAGATACTCAGACACAGAGACACTGAGACACAGAGACACTGAGACACTGAGACACAGATACACAGATACACAGAGACACAGAGACAATGAGACAGTGAGACTCTGAGACACAGAGACACAGACAATGAGACAGTGAGACTCTGAGACACTGAGACACTGAGACACCGAGACGCAGAGACACTGAGAAACTGCGACAGAAGACACAGAGACACTGAGACTCTGAGACACTGAGACACTGAGACTCTGAGACTCTGAGACACTGAGACACTGAGACTCTGAGACACTGAGAATCGGTGACACTGAGACTCTGAGGCACTGAGACGCAGAGACACAGAGACACTGAGGCACAGAGACATTTTGACACAGAGACACAGGGACACTGAGACTCTGAGACACTGCGACACTGAGACACAGAGACACTGAGACACAGAGACACTGAGACTCTGAGACAGTGAGACATAGAGACACAGAGACACTGAGACTCTGAGACACTGAGACTCTGAGGCCTTGAGACACAGAGACACTGAGACACTGAGACACAGAGACACTGAGTCTCTGAGACACTGAGACACCGAGATTCTGAGACACTGAGACACAGAGACACTGAGACACCTAGACTCTGAGACACTGAGACACAGAGACACTGAGACACCTAGACTCTGAGACACTGAGACACAGAGACACTGTGAAACTGAGACTCTGAGAAACTGAGACACAGTGATACTGAGACACTGAGACTCTGAGACACTGTGACACAGAGACACTGAGACCCAGAGACGCAGAGAATCTGAGACACAGAGGCGCTGAGACGCAGAGACACAGAGACGCAGAGACAATGACATGCAGAGACACTGAGACGCAGAGACCCTGAGACGCAGAGACTCTGAAAGCAGAGAGACTCAGACGCAAATAAGCAGAGACACTGAGACGCAGGGACGCAGAGAATCTGAGACGCAGAGACGCAGAGACGCAGAGACCCTGTGACGCCGAGACACTGAGACCCAGAGAAGCAGAGACACAGAGACACTGAGACGCAGAGACACTGAGACCCAGAGATGCAGAAACGCAGAGACACTGAGACACAGAAACATTGAGGCGCAGAGACTCTGAGACGCTGCAACCCAGAGATGCAGAGACACATTTTTTTGCAGATACGCAGAGACACTGAGACCCAGAGACGCACTGACACTGAGACCGAGCGATGCAGTGACGCAGAGACACTGAGACGCAGAGACTCTGAGACGCTGCAACCCAGAGACTAGAGATGCAGAGACACTGAGACGCAAAGACCCTGAGACGCAGAGAAGCAGAGACTCTGAGACGCAGAGACACTGAGACGCAGAGAAGCAGAGACTCTGAGACGCAGAGGCGTAGAGACCCTGAGATGCAGAGACACTGAGACCCAGAGACACAGAGACTCAGAGACTCTGAGACGCAGAGGCGTAGTGACCCTGAGACGCAGAGACACTGAGACTCAGAGGTGCAGAGACACTGAGACGCAGAGGCACTGAGAACCAGAGATGCTGAGACGCAGAGACGCAGAGACCCTGAGACGCAGTGACTCTGAGACGCGGAGACGCAGAGACCCTGCGGCGCAGAGACACTGAGACCCAGAGACACTGAGACGCCGAGACTCTGAGACCCAGGGACGGAGAGACACTGAGTACAAGAGACGCAGAGATGCAGAGACGCAGAGACGCTGAGACACAGAAACTCAGTGACTCTGAGACGCAGAGGCGTAGAGACCCTGAGATGCAGAGACACTGACACCCAGAGGCGCAGAGACACTGAGACCCTAAGACGCAGAGACGCTGAGACACAGAGATGCAGGGACGCAGAGACGCAGAGACCCTGAGACACAAAGACTCTGAGACGCGGAGACGCAGAGACCCTGCGACGCAGAGACTCAGAGACGCAGAGACCCTGAGACGCCGAGACATTGAGAACCAGAGACGCAGAGACACTGAGATGCAGAGATATTGAGACGCAGAGATGCAGAGATACTGAGACCCAGAGACTCTGAGATGCAGAGAGTCTGAGACGCAGAGACGCTCAGACCTAGAGACCCAGAGACACAGAGACGCAGAGACCCTGAGAAACAGAGACGTGGAGACACTGACACCCAGAGACTCTGAGACGCAGAGATGCAGAGACACTGAGACAGAGAGATGCAGAGACGCTGAGACACAGAGACGCTGAGACACAGAGACGCAGAGACACTGAGACGCAGAGACACTGAGATGCAGAGACTCTGAGACGCAGAGACACGAGACTCTGAGACGCAGAGACTCAGGGATGCAGATACGCAGAAACGCAGAGACACTGAGACCCAGAGACGCAGAGACACTGAGACCCAGAGTTGCAGAGGCGCAGAGACACTGAGACGCAGAGACGCAAGACGCAGAGACACTGAGACGCAGAGACTCTGAGTCACTGCAACCCAGAGACGCAGAGACACTGAGATGCAGAGACTCAGAGATGCAGAGACCCTGAGACGCAGAGACACTGAGACCCAGGGACGCAGAGACACAGAGACTCTGAGACTCAGAGACCCAGAGACACTGAGACTCAGAGAATCTGAGACCAGAGATGCAGAGAGGCAGAGACCATTAGATGCAGAGACTCTGAGACGCGTAGACGCTGAGACCCAGAGACGCAGAGATGCAGAGACACTGAGACGCAGAGACACTGAGAGGCAGAGACACTGAGACGCAGAGACTCTGAGACGCAGAGATGCAGAGACCCTGAGACACAGAGACACTGAGACGCAGAGACTCTGAGACGCACAGGCTCTGAGACGCAGAGACTCCGAGATGCAGAGCCTCTGAGACGCAGAGAGGCAGAGACACTGAGACGCAGAGACACTGAGACGCAGGGACACTGAGACGCAGAGACTCAGACGCAGATAAGCAGAGACCCTGAGACACAGGGATGCAGAGACGCAGAGATGCTGAGACGCTGAGACGCAGAGATGCAGAGACGCACAGAATCTGAGACACAGAGGCGCTGAGACGCAGAGACACAGAGACGCAGAGACACTGGCATGCAGAGACACTGAGACGCAGAGACCCTGAGATGCAGAGAGACTCAGATGCAAATAAGCAGAGACACTGAGACGCAGGGACGCAGAGACCCAGAGAAGCAGAGACGCTAAGACACAGAGACACTGAGAGCCAGAGACGCAGAGAATCTGAGACACAGAGACGCAGAGACCCTGTGACACTGAGACACTGAGACCCAGAGATGCAGAGACGCGGAGACTCTGAGACGCAGAGGCGCTGAGACGCAGAGACTCTGAAACGCAGAGACGCAGAGACCCTGAGATGCAGAGACACTGAGAACCAGATACACAGAGACGCAGAGAAACTGAGAGGCAGAGACTCTGAGACACAGAGACATTGAGACCCTGAGCTGCAGAGACGCAGAGACACAGGGACACTGAGACGCAGAGACACTGAGACCCAGAGACGCAGAGACACTGAGACCCAGAGATGCAGAGACGCAGAGACACTGAGACGCACAGTCACTGAGACGCAGAGACTCTGAGATGCAGAGACGCAGAGACACAGAGACACTGTGACGCAGAGACTCTGAGACGCAGAGACACTGAGACCCTGAGATGCAGAGACACAGAGACACAGAGACGCAGAGACACTGAGACGCACAGTCACTGAGACGCAGAGACTCTGAGATGCAGAGACGCAGAGACACAGAGACACTGAGACGCAGAGACTCTGAGACGCAGAGACACTGAGACCCTGAGATGCAGAGACACAGAGACACAGAGACGCAGAGACACTGAGACCCAGAAATGCAGAGACACTGAGACCCAGAGATGCAGAGACGCAGAGACACTGAGACCCAGACATGCAGAGAGTCTGAGATGCAGAGACGCAGAGACGCAGAGACTCTGTGACGCAGAGACGCTGAGACACTGACACCCAGGGACCCTGAGACACTGAGACGCAGAGTCTCTGAGACGCAGAGACTCGGAGACGCAGAAACGCAGAGACTCTGAGACGCAGAGAGGCAGAGACGCTGAGACGCAGGGAGGCAGAGACGCAGAGATGCAGAGACACTGAGGCACAGAGACACTGAGGCGCAGAGAAGCTGAGAACCAGAGATGCAGAGACCCTGAGACGCAGAGACACTGAGACCCAGAGATGAAGAGACGCAGAGACGCAGAGACACTGAGATGCAGAGACACTGAGACGCAGAGACACTGAGACCCAGAGACGCAGAGACCCTGAGACGCAGAGACACTGAGAACCAGAGATGCAGAGACCCTGAGACGGAGAGACGCAGAGACACTGAGACCCAGAGACTCAGAGACACTGAGACACAGAGACACTCAGACCCAGAGATACAGAGATGCAGAGACGCAGAGACGCAGAGACCCTGAGACGTAGAGACCCTGAGACGCAGAGACGCAGAGACACTGAGACACAGAGACACTGAGACGCAGAGACACTGAGATGCAGAGACACTGAGACGCAGACACTCTGAGACGCAGAGACGCAGAGACCCTGAGACGCTGAGACGTAGAGACGCAGAGACGCAGAGACTCGGAGATGCAGAGACATTGAGACGCAGAGACGCAGAGATACTGTGTCCCAGAGACTCTGAGACACAGAGACGCTGAGACCTAGAGACCCAGAGACTCAGAGACGCAGAGACCCTGAGAAACTGAGACGCGGAGACACTGAGACCCAGAGACTCTGAGACACAGAGACTCTGAGATGCAGCGATGCAGAGACACTGAGACCCAGAGATGCAGAGACAGAGAGACGCAGAGATTCTGAGACGCAGAGATGAAGAGACACTGAGACACAGAGATGCAGAGACTCTGAGACGCAGAGACACAGAGACTCTGAGATGCAGAGACTCTGAGACGCAGAGACGCTGAGACCTAGAGACCCAGAGAGGCAGAGACGCAGAGACCCTGAGAAACTGAGACGCAGAGACACTGAGACCCAGAGACTCTGAGACACAGAGACTCTGAGATGCAGAGACGCAGAGACACTGAGACCCAGAGATGCAGAGACACAGAGACGCAGAAACTCTGAGACGCAGAGATGAAGAGACACTGAGCCACAGAGATGCAGAGACTCTGAGACACTGCAACCCAGAGACGCAGAGACGGAGAGACACTGAAACGCAGAGACCCTGAGATGCAGGGACACTGAGACGCAGAGACACTGAGACCCAGGGACGCAGAGACACTGAGACGCAGAGACACAGAGACTCTGAGGCTCAGAGACCCTGAGACACTGAGACTCAGAGAATCTGAGACCAGAGACGCAGAGAGGCAGAGACCATTAAATACAGAGACTCTGAGAGGCGTAGACGCTGAGACCCAGAGACGCAGAGATGCAGAGACACTGAGACGCAGAGACACTGAGAGGCAGAGACTCTGAGACGCAGAGATGCAGAGACCCCGAGGCCCAGAGACACTGAGACGCAGAGACGCTGAGACGCAGAGACTCTGAGACGCAGAGGCTCTGAGACGCAGAGGCTCTGAGACGCAGAGACTCCGAGATGCAGAGACTCTGAGACGCAGAGAGGCAGAGACACTGAGACGGAGAGACACTGAGACGCAGAGACTCAGACACAGATAAGCAGAGACCCTGAGACGCAGGGACGCAGAGACGCTGAGACGATGAGACGCAGAGACGCAGAGACGCAGAGGCACTGACATGCAGAGACACTGAGACGCAGAGACCCTGAGACGCAGAGACTCTGAGACGCAGAGAGACTCAGACGCAAATAAGCAGAGACACTGAGGCGCAGGGACGCAGAGACCCAGAGAAGCAGGGACGCTGAGATGCAGAGACACTGAGACCCAGAGACGCAGAGAATCTGAGACGCAGACGCAGAGACCCTGAGACGCAGAGACTCAGAGACACTGAGACGCAGTGACACTGAGACCCAGAGACGCAGAGAATCCGAGACGCAGAGACGCAGAGACACTGAGATGCAGAGGCGCTGAGACACAGAGACCCTGGGACGCAGAGACACTGAGACCCAGAGATGCAGAGACGCAGAGACGCTGAGATGCAGAGACGCAGAGACCCTGAGACGCAGAGAGTCTGAGACGCGGAGACGCAGAGACTCTACGACGCAGAGACACTGAGACGCAGAGACACTGAGACACAGAGACGCAGAGACCCTGAGACGCAGAGAAACTGAGAACCAGAGACGCAGAGACGCAGAGGCACTGAGACCTAGAGACCCAGAGACGCAGAGAGGCAGAGACCATGAGACGCAGAGACTCTGAGAATCGTAGACGCAGAGACCCAGAGACGCAGAGACACAGAGACACTGAGACGCAGAGACACTGATACACAGAGACTCTGAGATGCAGAGACGCAGAGACACTGAGACACAGAGACACTGAGACCCTGAGATGCAGAGACGCAGAGACACAGAGACGCAGAGACACTGAGACCCAGAGACGCAGAGACACTGAGACCCAGAGATGCAGAGACGCAGAGACACTGAGACCCAGACATGCAGAGAGTCTGAGATGCAGAGACGCAGAGACGCAGAGATGCAGAGACGCAGAGACGCTGAGACACTGACACCCAGGGACTCTGAGACACAGAGACGCAGAGATGCAGAGGCTCTGAGACTCTGACACGCAGGGACGCTGTGACCCAGAGACGCAGAGATCCTGAGACACTGAGACACGGAGACACTGAGACCCAGAGATGCAGAGACGCTGAGACGCAGAGATGCAGAGACCCTGAGACACTGAGACACAGAAATGCAGAGATGCTGAGACACAGAGATGCAGAGAGACTGAGACACTGAGATGCAGAGACACAGAGACACTGAGACGCAGAGACACTGAGACGCAGAGACTCTGAGACGCAGAGACACAGAGACTCTGAGACGCAGAGAGGCAGAGACGCTGAGACGCAGGGAGGCAGAGACGCAGAGATGCAGAGACACTGAGGCGTAGAGACACTGAGACGCAGAGAAGCTGAGACGCAGAGACGCAGAGACTCTGAGACGCAGAGACACTGAGACACAGAGAAGCAGAGACCCTGAGACGCAGAGACGCAGGGATGCAGAGACGCAGAGGCACAGAGAACCTGAGACAAAGAGAACTGAGACCCACAGACGCAGGGACCCTGAGACGCAGATACACTGAGACCCAGAGACACTGAGACGCAGAGACACTGAGACCCAGAGACGCAGAGACTCTGAGATGCTGAGACGCAGAGATGCAAAGACAATGAGACGCAGAGACTCTGAGACGCAGAGACCCTGAGACGCAGAGACACTGAGAACCAGAGATGCAGAGACCCTGAGACGCAGAGACACTGAGACGCAGAGACACTGAGACCCAGAGATGAAGAGACGCAGAGACGCAGAGACCCTGAGACGCAGAGACCCTGAGATGCGGAGACGCAGAGGCTCTGCGATGCAGGGAGACTGAGACACAGAGACGCAGAGACGCGGTGACACTGAGAAGCAGCGACACTGAGACGCAGAGACTCTGAGACGCAGAGACGCAGAGACACAGAGATGCAGAGACACTGAGACACAGAGACAATGAGACGCAGAGACGCAGAGACCCTGAGACGCTGAGACGCAGAGACTCTGAGATGCAGAGACATTGAGACGCAGAGACGCAGAGATACTGAGACCCAGAGACTCTGAGACACAGAGACTCTGAGATGCAGAGACTCTGAGACACAGAGACGCTGAGACCTAGAGACCCAGAGACGCAGAGACGCAGAGACCCTGAGAAACTGAGACGCGGAGACACTGAGACCCACAGACTCTGAGACACAGAGACTCTGAGATGCAGAGACGCAGAGACACTGAGACCCAGAGATGCAGAGACACAGAGACGCAGAGACTCTGAGACGCAGAGATGAAGAGACACTGAGACACAGAGATGCAGAGACTCTGAGACGCAGAGACACAGAGACTCTGAGACGCAGATGCTCAGGGATGCAGATACGCAGAAACGCAGAGGCACTGAGACCCAGGGTTGCAGAGGCGCAGAGACACTGAGATGCAGAGACTCTGAGACACTGCAACCCAGAGACGCAGAGACGCAGAGACAGTGAGATGCAAAGACGTTAAGACACTGAAACGCAGAGTCCCTGAAATGCAGGGACACTGAGACGCAGAGACACTGAGACCCAGGGACGCAGAGACACTGAGACGCAGAGACACAGAGACTCTGAGACTCAGAGGCCCTGAGACACTGAGACTCAGAGAATCTGAGACCAGAGACGCAGAGAGGCAGAGACCATTAAATACAGAGACTCTGAGACGCGTAGACGCTGAGACCCAGAGACGCAGAGATGCAGAGACACTGAGACGCAGAGACTCGGAGACGCAGAGATGCAGAGACGCAGAGGCTCCGAGATGCAGAGACGCTGAGACGCAGTGAGGCAGAGACTCTGAGACGCAGAGAGGCAGAGACGCAGAGACGCAGAGACGCGGAGACGCTGAGACGCAGAGAATCTGAGACGCAGAGACGCAGAGAATCTGAGACGCAGAGACGCAGAGTCCCTGTGACGCCGAGACACTGAGGCCCAGAAATGCAGAGACGCAGAGAATCTGAGACGCAGAGATGCAGAGTCCCTGTGACGCCGAGACACTGAGGCCCAGAAATGCAGAGACGCAGAGAATCTGAGACACAGAGGCGCAGAGACGCAGAGACGCAGAGATGCAGAGACGCAGAGACGCAGAGACACTGAGACCCAGACATGCAGAGAGTCGGAGATGCAGAGACGCAGAGACGCAGAGATGCAGAGACGCAGAGACGCTGAGACACTGACACCCAGGGACTCTGAGACACAGAGACGCAGAGACGCAGAGGCTCTGAGACTCTGACACGCAGAGACGCTGAGACACAGAGATGCAGAGATGCAGAGACGCTGAGACGCAGAGACCTTGAGACGCAGAGAGTCCGAGACGCGGAGACGCAGAGACCCTGCGACGCAGAGACACTGAGACACAGAGAAGCAGAGACACTGAGACACAGAGACACTGAGACGCAGAGAAACTGAGAACCTGAGACGCAGAGACGCAGAGACACTGAGACCTAGAGACCCAGAGACGCAGAGAGGCAGAGACCATGAGACGCAGAGACTCTGAGACACGTAGACGCAGAGACCCAGAGGCGAAGAGACGCAGAGACACTGAGACGCAGAGACACTGATACGCAGAGACTCTGAGATGCAGAGACGCAGAGACACAGAGACACTGAGACGCAGAGACTCTGAGACGCAGAGACACTGAGACCCTGAGATGCAGAGACACAGAGACACAGAGACGCAGAGACACTGAGACCCAGAGACGCAGAGACACTGAGACCCAGAGATGCAGAGACGCAGAGACACTGAGACCCAGACATGCAGAGAGTCTGAGATGCAGAGACGCAGAGACGCAGAGACTCTGTGGCGCAGAGACGCTGAGACACTGACACCCAGGGACTCTGAGACACAGAGACGCAGAGATGCAGAGGCTCTGAGACTCTGACACGCAGAGACGCTGAGACCCAGAGACGCTGAGACCCTGAGACTTTGAGACGCAGAGACACTGAGACCCAGAGATGCAGAGACGCAGAGACGCTGAGACGCAGAGACCTTGAGACGCAGAGAGTCCGAGACGCGGGGACGCAGAGACCCTGCGACGCAGAGACACTGAGACACAGAGACTCTGAGATGCAGAGACGCAGAGACACTGAGACGCAGACACTCTGAGACGCAGAGACACTGAGACCCTGAGATGCAGAGACGCAGAGACACAGAGACGCAGAGACACTGAGACCCAGAGACGCAGAGACACTGAGACCCAGAGATGCAGAGACGCAGAGACACTGAGACCCAGACATGCAGAGAGTCTGAAATGCAGAGACGCAGAGACGCAGAGATGCAGAGATGCAGAGGCTCTGAGACTCTGACATGCAGAGACGCTGAGACCCAGAGACGCTGAGACCCAGAGACGCAGAGACCCTGAGACTTTGAGACGCAGAGACACTGAGACCCAGAGATGCAGAGACGCAGAGATGCTGAGACGCAGAGACCTTGAGACACAGAGAGTCCGAGACGTGGAGACGCAGAGACCCTGCGACGCAGAGACACTAAGACACAGAGACGCAGAGACACTGAGACCCAGAGATGCAGAGACGCAGAGATGCTGAGACACAGAGACCTTGAGACACAGAGAGTCCGAGACGTGGAGACGCAGAGACCCTGCGACGCAGAGACACTAAGACACAGTGACACAGAGACACTGAGACACAGGGACACTGAGACCCAGAGACGCAGAAACCCTGAGACGCAGAGAAACTGAGAACCAGAGACCCAGAGACGCAGAGACACTGAGACTTAGAGACCCAGAGACGCAGAGAGGCAGAGACCATGAGACGCAGAGACTCTGAGACTCGTAGACGCAGAGACCCAGAGACACAGAGACACAGAGACACTGAGACGCAGAGACACTGATACACAGAGACTCTGAGATGCAGAGACGCAGAGACACTGAGACGCAGATACCCTGAGATGCAGAGACACTGAGACCCTGCGATGCAGAGAAGCAGGGACACAGAGACGCAGAGACACTGAGACCCAGAGACGCAGAGACACTGAGACCCAGAGATGCAGAGACACAGAGACACTGAGACCCAGACATGCAGAGAGTCTGAGATGCAGAGACGCAGACATGCAGAGACGCAGAGACGCTGAGACACTGACACCCAGGGACTCTGAGACACTGAGACACAGAGATGCAGAGACGCAGAGACGCTGAGACGCAGAGACCTTGAGACGCAGAGAGTCCGAGACGCAGAGACGCAGAGACCCTGCGACGCAGAGACACTGAGACACAGAGACACTGAGACGCAGAGAAACTGAGAACCTGAGACGCAGAGACACAGAGACCTAGAGACCCAGAGACGCAGAGAGGCAGATACCATGAGACGCAGAGACTCTGAGACACGTAGACGCAGAGACCCAGAGACGAACAGACGCAGAGACACTGAGACGCAGAGACACTGATACGCAGAGACTCTGAGATGCAGAGACGCAGAGACACCGAGACACTGAGACACAGAGACTCTGAGACGCAGAGACACTGAGACCCTGAGATGCAGAGACGCAGAGACACAGAGACGCAGAGACACTGAGACCCAGAGACGCAGAGACACTGAGACCCAGAGACGCAGAGACACTGAGACCCAGAGATGCAGAGACGCAGAGACACTGAGACCCAAACATGCAGAGAGTCTGAGATGCAGAGACGCAGAGACGCAGATATGCAGAGACGCTGAGACACTGACACCCAGGGACTCTGAGACACAGAGACGCAGAGATGCAGAGGCTCTGAGATTCTGACACGCAGAGACGCTGAGACCCAGAGACGCTGAGACCCAGAGACGCAGAGACCCTGAGACTTTGAGACGCAGAGACACTGAGACCCAGAGATGCAGAGACGCAGAGATGCTGAGACGCAGAGACCTTGAGACGCAGAGAGTCCGAGACGCGGAGACGCAGAGACCCTGCGATGCAGAGACACTAAGACACAGAGACGCAGAGACACTGAGACACAGAGACACTGAGACGCAGAGACGCAGAGACCCTGAGACGCAGAGAAACTGAGAACCAGAGACGCAGAGACACTGAGACCTAGAGACCCAGAGACGCAGAGAGGCAGAGACCATGAGACGCAGAGACTCTGAGACTCGTAGACGCAGAGACCCAGAGACGCAGAGACACAGAGACACTGAGACGCAGAGACACTGATACACAGAGACTCTGAGATGCAGTGACGCAGAGACACTGAGACGCAGAGACCCTGAGACGCAGAGACACTGAGACCCAGAGACGCAGAGACACTGAGACCCAGAGATGCAGAGACGCAGAGACACTGAGACCCAGACATGCAGAGAGTCTGAGATGCAGAGACGCAGAGACGCAGAGATGCAGAGACGCAGAGACGCTGAGACACTGACACCCAGGGACGCTGAGACGCATAGACGCACAGATCCTGAGACACTGAGACACAGAGACACTGAGACCCAGAGATGCAGAGACGCTGAGACGCAGAGACGCAGAGACCCTGAGACAATGAGACGCAGAAATGCAGAGACTCTGAGATGCAGAGACTCGGAGATGCTGTGACGAAGAGACACTGAGACCCAAAGATGCAGAGATGCTGAGATGCAGAGAGACTGAGACACTGAGATGCAGAGACGCAGAGACACTGAGACGCAGAGACACTGAGACGCAGAGACTCTGAGACGCAGAGACTCGGAGATGCAGAGACTCCGAGACGCAGAGACGCAGAGACCCAGAGACTCTGAGACGCAGAGAGGCAGAGACGCTGAGATGCAGGGAGGCAGAGACGCAGAGATGCAGAGACACTGAGGCGCAGAGACACTGAGACGCAGAGAGGCTGAGACGCAGAGCCGCAGAGACACTGAGACGCAGAGACACTGAGACGCAGAGAAGCAGAGACCCTGAGACACAGAGACGCAGGGATGCAGAGACGCAGAGGCGCAGAGAACCTGAGACGAAGAGAACTGAGACCCACAGACGCAGGGACCCTGAGACGCAGATACACTGAGACCCAGAGACACTGAGACGCAGAGACACTGAGACCCAGAGACGCAGAGGCTCTGAGACGCTGAGACGCAGAGATGCAAAGACCCTGAGACGCAGAGACACTGAGACGCAGAGACACTGAGACCCAGAGATGAAGAGACGCTGAGATGCAGAGACCTTGAGACGCAGAGACTCTGAGACACCGAGACTCTGAGATGCAGAGACTCTGAGACGCAGAGACGCAGAGACGCAGAGACCCTGAGACACTGAGACGCTGAGACGTGGAGACACTGAGACCCAGAGATGCAGAGACGCTGAGATGCAGAGACCTTGAGACGCAGAGATACCGAGACACGGAGACGCAGAGACACTGAGACGCAGAGACCCTGAGACGCAGAGAAACCGAGAATCAGAGACCCTGAGGCACTGAGACGCAGAGACGCTGAGACGCAGAGACTCTGAGACTCTGAGACTCTGAGACGCAGAGCCACTGAGAACCAGAGACACAGAGACGCAGATACTCAAGGACGCAGAGACACTGAGACCCAGAGATGCAGAGACACAGAGGCGCTGAGACGCAGAGACTCTGAGATGCTGCCACCGAGAGACGCAGAAACACTGAGATTCAGAGACACTGAGACGCAGAGACCCTGAGACGCAGAGACACGGAGAACCAGAGATGCAGAGACCCTGAGACGCAGAGATGCAGAGACACTGAGACCCAGAGACTCAGAGACACTGATGCTGCCACCCAGAGACGCAGAGACACTGAGATGCAGAGACACTGAGACGCAGAGACACTGAGACCCAGAGACGCAGAGACCCTGAGACGCAGAGACACTGAGAACCAGAGATGCAGAGACCCTGAGACGCAGAGACGCAGAGACACTGAGACCCAGAGACTCAGAGACAGTGAGACACAGAGACACTCAGACCCAGAGATACAGAGACGCAGAGACGCTGAGATGCAGAGACGCAGAGACCCTGAGACGCAGAGACCCTGAGACGCAGAGACGCAGAGGCTCTGCGACGCAGAGACACTGAGACACAGAGACGCAGAGACTCTGAGACACAGAGACGCAGAGACACAGAGATGCAGAGACACTGAGACACAGAGACACTGAGACGCAGAGACACTGAGATGCAGAGACACTGAGACGCAGAGACTCTGAGACGCAGAGACGCAGAGACTCTGAGATGCAGAGACATTGAGACGCAGAGACGCAGAGATACTGAGACCCAGAGACTCTGAGACACAGAGACTCTGAGATGCAGAGACTCTGAGACGCAGAGACGCTGAGACTTAGAGACCCAGAGACGCAGAGACGCAGAGACCCTGAGAAACTGAGATGCGGAGACACTGAGACCCAGAGACTCTGAGACACAGAGACTCTGAGATGCAGAGACGCAGAGACACTGAGACCCAGAGACGCAGAGACACTGAGACACTGAGACCCAGAGTTGCAGAGGCGCAGAGACACTGAGATGCAGAGACTCTGAGACACTGCAACCGAGAGACGCAGAGACGCAGAGATACTGAAACGCAGAGATGCAGAGACACTGAGACGCAGAGACACTGAGAGGCAGAGACACTGAGACGCAGAGACTCTGAGACGCAGAGATGCAGAGAGCCCGAGACGCAGAGACACTGAGACGCAGAGACACTGAGACGCAGAGACCCTGAGACGCAGAGACTCAGAGACACTGAGACGCAGAGACACTGAGACCCAGAGATGCAGAGACGCAGAGACGCTGAGATGCAGAGACGCAGAGACACTGAGACCCAGAGACACAGACACTCAGAGACGCTGAGACGCAGAGATGCAAAGACAATGAGACGCAGAGACCCTGAGACGCAGAGACACTGAGATGCAGAGACACTGAGACCCAGACATGCAGAGAGTCTGAGATGCAGAGACGCAGAGACGCTGAGACGCAGAGACCCTGAGACTCTGAGACGCAGAGCCACTGAGAACCAGAGACACAGAGACGCAGATACGCAGGGACGCAGAGACACTGAGACCCAGAGATGCAGTGACGCAGAGGCACTGAGACACAGAGACTCTGAGATGCTGCCACCCAGAGACGCTGAGACACAGAGATGCAGAGACGCAGAGACGCTGAGACGCAGAGACCTTGAGACGCAGAGAGTCCGAGACGCGGAGACGCAGAGACCCTGCGACGCAGAGACACTGAGACACAGAGACGCAGAGACACTGAGACACAGAGACACTGAGATGCAGAGAAACTGAGAACCTGAGACGCAGAGACGCAGAGACACTGAGACCTAGAGACCCAGAGACGCAGAGAGGCAGAGGCCATGAGACGCAGAGACTCTGAGACACGTAGACGCAAGACCCAGAGACGAAGAGCCGCAGAGACACTGAGACGCAGAGACACTGATACGCAGAGACTCTGAGATGCAGAGATGCAGAGACACAGCGACACTGAGACACAGAGTCTCTGAGACGCACAGACACTGAGACCCTGAGATGCAGAGACGCAGAGACACAGAGACGCAGAGACACTGAGACCCAGAGACGCAGAGACACTGAGACCCAGAGATGCAGAGACGCAGAGACACTGAGACCCAGACATGCAGAGAGTCTGAGATGCAGAGACGCAGAGACGCAGAGACGCTGAGACGCAGAGACTCTGAGACTCTGAGACGCAGAGCCACTGAGAACCAGAGACACAGAGACGCAGATACGCAAGGACGCAGAGACACTGAGACCCAGAGATGCAGTGACGCAGAGGCACTGAGACGCAGAGACTCTGAGATGCTGCCACCCAGAGACGCAGAGACACTGAGATGCAGAGACACTGAGACGCAGAGACACTGAGACCCAGAGACGCAGAGACCCTGAGACGCAGAGACACTGAGATCCAGAGATGCAGAGACCCTGAGACGCAGAGACGCAGAGACACTGAGACCCAGAGACTCAGAGACACTGAGACACAGAGACACTCAGACCCAGAGATACAGAGACGCAGAGACGCTGAGACGCAGAGACGCAGAGACCCTGAGACGCAGAGACCCTGAGACGCAGAGACGCAGATGCTCTGCGACGCAGAGACACTGAGACGCAGAGACACTGAGATGCAGAGACACTGAGACGCAGAGACTCTGAGACGCAGAGACGCAGAGACTCTGAGATGCAGAGACATTGAGACGCAGAGACGCAGAGATACTGAGACCCAGAGACTCTGAGACACAGAGACTCTGAGATGCAGAGACTCTGAGACGCAGAGACGCTGAGACTTGGAGACACTGAGACCCAGAGATGCAGAGACGCTGAGATGCAGAGACCTTGAGACGCAGAGATACCGAGACACGGAGACGCAGAGACACTGAGACGCAGAGACCCTGAGACGCAGAGAAACCGAGAATCAGAGACCCTGAGGCACTGAGACGCAGAGACGCTGAGACGCAGAGACTCTGAGACTCTGAGACTCTGAGACGCAGAGCCACTGAGAACCAGAGACACAGAGACGCAGATACTCAAGGACGCAGAGACACTGAGACCCAGAGATGCAGAGACACAGAGGCGCTGAGACGCAGAGACTCTGAGATGCTGCCACCGAGAGACGCAGAAACACTGAGATTCAGAGACACTGAGACGCAGAGACACTGAGACCCAGAGACGCAGAGACCCTGAGACGCAGAGACACGGAGAACCAGAGATGCAGAGACCCTGAGACGCAGAGATGCAGAGACACTGAGACCCAGAGACTCAGAGACACTGATGCTGCCACCCAGAGACGCAGAGACACTGAGATGCAGAGACACTGAGACGCAGAGACACTGAGACCCAGAGACGCAGAGACCCTGAGACGCAGAGACACTGAGAACCAGAGATGCAGAGACCCTGAGACGCAGAGACGCAGAGACACTGAGACCCAGAGACTCAGAGACACTGAGACACAGAGACACTCAGACCCAGAGATACAGAGACGCAGAGACGCTGAGATGCAGAGACGCAGAGACCCTGAGACGCAGAGACCCTGAGACGCAGAGACGCAGAGGCTCTGCGACGCAGAGACACTGAGACACAGAGACGCAGAGACTCTGAGACACAGAGACGCAGAGACACAGAGATGCAGAGACACTGAGACACAGAGACACTGAGACGCAGAGACACTGAGATGCAGAGACACTGAGACGCAGAGACTCTGAGACGCAGAGACGCAGAGACTCTGAGATGCAGAGACATTGAGACGCAGAGACGCAGAGATACTGAGACCCAGAGACTCTGAGACACAGAGACTCTGAGATGCAGAGACTCTGAGACGCAGAGACGCTGAGACTTAGAGACCCAGAGACGCAGAGACGCAGAGACCCTGAGAAACTGAGATGCGGAGACACTGAGACCCAGAGACTCTGAGACACAGAGACTCTGAGATGCAGAGACGCAGAGACACTGAGACCCAGAGACGCAGAGACACTGAGACACTGAGACCCAGAGTTGCAGAGGCGCAGAGACACTGAGATGCAGAGACTCTGAGACACTGCAACCGAGAGACGCAGAGACGCAGAGATACTGAAACGCAGAGATGCAGAGACACTGAGACGCAGAGACACTGAGAGGCAGAGACACTGAGACGCAGAGACTCTGAGATGCAGAGATGCAGAGAGCCCGAGACGCAGAGACACTGAGACGCAGAGACACTGAGACGCAGAGACCCTGAGACGCAGAGACTCAGAGACACTGAGACGCAGAGACACTGAGACCCAGAGATGCAGAGACGCAGAGACGCTGAGATGCAGAGACGCAGAGACACTGAGACCCAGAGACACAGACACACAGAGACGCGGAGACGCAGAGATGCAAAGACAATGAGACGCAGAGACTCTGAGACGCTGAGACGCAGAGACCCTGAGACGCAGAGACACTGAGATGCAGAGACACTGAGACCCAGACATGCAGAGAGTCTGAGATGCAGAGACGCAGAGACGCTGAGACGCAGAGACCCTGAGACTCTGAGACGCAGAGCCACTGAGAACCAGAGACACAGAGACGCAGATACGCAGGGACGCAGAGACACTGAGACCCAGAGATGCAGTGACGCAGAGGCACTGAGACACAGAGACTCTGAGATGCTGCCACCCAGAGACGCTGAGACACAGAGATGCAGAGACGCAGAGACGCTGAGACGCAGAGACCTTGAGACGCAGAGAGTCCGAGACGCGGAGACGCAGAGACCCTGCGACGCAGAGACACTGAGACACAGAGACGCAGAGACACTGAGACACAGAGACACTGAGATGCAGAGAAACTGAGAACCTGAGACGCAGAGACGCAGAGACACTGAGACCTAGAGACCCAGAGACGCAGAGAGGCAGAGGCCATGAGACGCAGAGACTCTGAGACACGTAGACGCAAGACCCAGAGACGAAGAGCCGCAGAGACACTGAGACACAGAGACACTGATACGCAGAGACTCTGAGATGCAGAGACACAGCGACACTGAGACACAGAGTCTCTGAGACGCACAGACACTGAGACCCTGAGATGCAGAGACGCAGAGACACAGAGACGCAGAGACACTGAGACCCAGAGACGCAGAGACACTGAGACCCAGAGATGCAGAGACGCAGAGACACTGAGACCCAGACATGCAGAGAGTCTGAGATGCAGAGACGCAGAGACGCAGAGACGCTGAGACGCAGAGACTCTGAGACTCTGAGACGCAGAGCCACTGAGAACCAGAGACACAGAGACGCAGATACGCAAGGACGCAGAGACACTGAGACCCAGAGATGCAGCGACGCAGAGGCACTGAGACGCAGAGACTCTGAGATGCTGCCACCCAGAGACGCAGAGACACTGAGATGCAGAGACACTGAGACGCAGAGACACTGAGACCCAGAGACGCAGAGACCCTGAGACGCAGAGACACTGAGATCCAGAGATGCAGAGACCCTGAGACGCAGAGACACTGAGACCCAGAGACTCAGAGACACTGAGACACAGAGACACTCAGACCCAGAGATACAGAGACGCAGAGACGCTGAGACGCAGAGACGCAGAGACCCTGAGACGCAGAGACCCTGAGACGCACGGACGCAGAGGCTCTGCGACGCAGAGACACTGAGACGCAGAGACACTGAGATGCAGAGACACTGAGACGCAGAGACTCTGAGACGCAGAGACGCAGAGACTCTGAGATGCAGAGACATTGAGACGCAGAGACGCAGAGATACTGAGACCCAGAGACTCTGAGACACAGAGACTCTGAGATGCAGAGACTCTGAGACGCAGAGACGCTGAGACTTAGAGACCCAGAGACGCAGAGACGCAGAGACCCTGAGAAACTGAGATGCGGAGACACTGAGACCCAGAGACTCTGAGACACAGAGACTCTGAGATGCAGAGACGCAGAGACACTGAGACCCAGAGATGCAGAGACACAGAGACGCAGACACTCTGAGACGCAGAGATGAAGAGACACTGAGACACAGATATGCAGAGACGCTGAGACACAGAGACACTGAGACGCAGAGACACTGAGATTCAGAGACTCTGAGACGCAGAGACGCAGAGACTCTGAGACGCTGAGACGCAGAGAACCTGAGACGCAGAGACGCTGAGACACAGAGATGCAGAGACGCTGAGAAGCTGAGACGCAGAGACACTGAGACCCTGAGATGCAGAGACGCAGACACGCAGAGACTCTGAGATGCAGAGACGCAGAGACACAGAGACACTGAGACGCAGAGACTCTGAGACGCAGAGACACTGAGACCCAGACATGCAGAGAGTCAGAGATGCAGAGACGCAGAGACGCAGAGATGCAGAGATGCAGAGACGCTGAGACACTGACACCCAGGGACTCTGAGACACAGAGACGCAGAGATGCAGAGGCTCTGAGACTCTGACACGCAGAGACACTGAGACCCAGAGATGCTGAGACCCAGAGACCCTGAGACGCAGAGACCCTGAGACGCAGAGACTCAGAGACACTGAGACGTAGAGACACTGAGAACCAGAGATGCAGAGACGCAGAGAAACTGAGACGCAGAGACACTGAGACGCAGAGACGCTGAGACGCTGAGACGCAGAGACCCTGAGACGCAGAGACCCTGAGACGCAGAGACTCAGAGACACTGAGACGCAGAGACACTGAGACCCAGAGATGCAGAGACGCAGAGACGCAGAGACGCTGAGACGCTGAGACGCAGAGACGCAGAGACCCTGAGACGCAGAGACCCTGAGACGCAGAGACTCAGAGACACTGAGACGCAGAGACACTGAGACCCAGAGATGCAGAGACGCAGAGACGCTGAGACCCAGACATGCAGAGAGTCTGAGATGCAGAGACGCAGAGACGCAGAGACGCTGAGACGCAGAGACTCTGAGACTCTGAGACGCAGAGACCCTGAGAAACTGAGATGCGGAGACACTGAGACCCAGAGACTCTGAGACACAGAGACTCTGAGATGCAGAGACGCAGAGACGCAGAGACTCTGAGACGCAGAGATGAAGAGACACTGAGACACAGAGATGCAGAGACGCTGAGACACAGAGACGCAGAGACTCTGAGACGCAGAGACACAGAGACTCTGAGATGCAGAGACTCAGTGATGCAGATACGCAGAAATGCAGAGGCCCTGACACCCAGAGACGCAGAGACACTGAGACACTGAGACCCAGAGTTGCAGAGGCGCAGAGACACTGAGATGCAGAGACTCTGAGACACTGCAACCCAGAGACGCAGAGACGCAGAGACAGTGAGATGCAGAGACTCGGAGACGCAGAGACACTGAAACGCAAAGATGCAGAGACACTGAGACGCAGAGACTCTGAGACGCAGAGATGCAGAGACCCCGCGACGCAGAGACACTGAGACGCAGAGACGCTGAGACGCAGAGACCCTGAGACGCAGAGACCCTGAGACGCAGAGACTCAGAGACACTGAACGCAGAGACACTGAGACGCTGAGATGCAGAGACGCAGAGACACTGAGACCCAGAGACACAGACACTCAGAGACGCTGAGACGCAGAGATGCAAAGACAATGAGACGCAGAGACTCTGAGACGCTGCGACGCAGAGACCCTGAGACGCAGAGACGCTGAGACCCAGAGATGCAGAGACGCAGAGACACTGAGACCCAGACATGCAGAGAGTCTGAGATGCAGAGACACTGAGACGCAGAGACGCTGAGACGCTGAGACGCAGAGACGCAGAGACCCTGAGACGCAGAGACTCAGAGACACTGAGACGCAGGACACTGAGACCCAGAGATGCAGAGACGCAGAGACGCTGAGATGCAGAGACTCAGAGACACGGAGACGCAGAGAAACTGAGACCCAGAGACACAGGCACTCAGAGACGCTGAGACGCAGAGATGCAAAGACAATGAGACGCAGAGACTCTGAGACGCTGAGACGCAGAGACCCTGAGACGCAGAGACGCTGAGACACAGAGATGCAGAGACGCAGAGACGCTGAGACGCAGAGACGCAGAGAGTCCGAGACGCGGAGATGCAGAGACCCTGCAACGCAGAGACACTGAGACACAGAGACGCAGAGACACTGAGACACAGAGACACTGAGACGCAGAGAAACTGAGAACCTGAGACGCAGAGACGCAGAGACACTGAGACCTAGAGACCCAGAGACGCAGAGAGGCAGAGACCATGAGACGCAGAGACTCTGAGACACGTAGACGCAGAGACCCAGAGACGAAGAGACGCAGAGACACTGAGACGCAGAGACACTGATACGCAGAGACTCTGAGATGCAGAGACGCAGAGACACAGAGACACTGAGACACAGAGGCTCTGAGACGCAGAGACACTGAGACCCTGAGATGCAGAGACGCAGAGACACAGAGACGCAGAGACACTGAGACCCAGAGACGCAGAGACCCTGAGACGCAAAGACACTGAGAACCAGAGATGCAGAGACCCTGAGACGCAGAGACGCAGAGACACTGAGACCCAGAGACTCAGAGACACTGAGACACAGAGACACTCAGACCCAGAGATACAGAGACGCAGAGACGCTGAGACGCAGAGACACAGAGACCCTGAGACGCAGAGACCCTGAGACGCAGAGACGCAGAGGCTCTGCGACGCAGAGACACTGAGACACAGAGACGCAGAGACTCTGAGACACAGAGACGCAGAGACACAGAGATGCAGAGACACTGAGACACAGAGACAATGAGACGCAGAGACACTGAGATGCAGAGACACTGAGACGCAGAGACTCTGAGACGCAGAGACGCAGAGACCCTGAGACGCTGAGACGCAGAGACGCAGAGATACTGAGACCCAGAGACTCTGAGACACAGAGACTCTGAGATGCAGAGACTCTGAGACGCAGAGATGAAGAGACACTGAGACCCAGAGATGCAGAGACACAGAGACGCAGAGACTCTGAGACGCAGAGATGAAGAGACACTGAGACACAGAGATGCAGAGACGCTGAGACACAGAGACGCAGAGACACTGAGACGCAGAGACACTGAGATTCAGAGACTCTGAGGCGCAGAGACACAGAGACTCTGAGACGCAGAGACTCAGTGATGCAGATACGCAGAAACGCAGAGGCACTGAGACCCAGAGACGCAGAGACACTGAGACACTGAGACCCAGAGTTGCAGAGGCGCAGAGACACTGAGATGCAGAGACTCTGAGACACTGCAACCCAGAGACGCAGAGACAGTGAGATGCAGAGACTCAGAGACGCAGAGACACTGAAACGCAGAGATGCAGAGATCCCGAGACGCAGAGACACTGAGACGCAGAGACGCTGAGATGCAGAGACCCTGAGACGCAGAGACCCTGAGACGCAGAGACTCAGAGACACTGAACGCAGAGACACTGAGACCCAGAGATGCAGAGACGCAGAGACGCTGAGATGCAGAGACGCAGAGACACCGAGACCCAGAGACACAGACACTCAGAGACGCTGAGACGCAGAGATGCAAAGACAATGAGACACAGAGACTCTGAGACGCTGCGACGCAGAGACCCTGAGACGCAGAGACGCTGAGACACAGAGATGCAGAGACGCAGAGAAGCTGAGACGCAGAGACACTGAGACCCTGAGATGCAGAGACGCAGAGACACAGAGACGCAGAGACACTGAGACCCAGAGACGCAGAGACACTGAGACACTGAGACCCAGACATGCAGAGAGTCTGAGATGCAGAGATGCAGAGACGCTGAGACACTGACACCCAGGGACTCTGAGACACAGAGACGCAGAGGTGCAGAGGCTCTGAGACTCTGACACGCAGAGACTCTGAGACACCGAGACGCAGAGATGCTGAGACCCAGAAACCCTGAGACGCAGAGACCCTGAGACGCAGAGACTCAGAGACACTGAGACGCAGAGACACTGTGAACCAGAGATGCAGAGACGCAGAGACACTGAGACGCAGAGACGCTGAGACGGTGAGACGCAGAGACGCAGAGACCCTGAGACGCAGAGGCACTGAGACCCAGAGATGCAGAGACGCAGAGACGCTGAGATGCAGAGACGCAGAGACACTGAGACGCAGAGACACTGAGACCCAGAGACACAGACACTCAGAGGCGTTGAGACGCAGAGATGCAAAGACAATGAGACGCAGAGACTCTGAGATGCAGAGACATTGAGACGCAGAGACACAGAGATACTGAGACCCAGAGACTCTGAGACACAGAGACTCTCAGATGCAGAGACTCTGAGACGCAAAGACGCTGAGACTTAGAGACCCAGAGACGCAGAGAGGCAGAGACCATGAGACGCAGAGACTCTGAGACACGTAGACGCAAGACCCAGAGACGAAGAGACGCAGAGACACTGAGACGCAGAGACACTGATACGCAGAGACTCTGAGATGCAGAGACGCAGAGACACTGAGACACAGAGGCTCTGAGACGCAGAGACACTGAGACCCTGAGATGCAGAGACGCAGAGACACAGAGACGCAGAGACACTGAGACCCAGAGACGCAGAGACACTGAGACCCAGAGATGCAGAGACGCAGAGACGCTGAGATGCAGAGACTCAGAGACACGGAGACGCAGAGAAACTGAGACCCAGAGACACAGGCACTCAGAGACGCTGAGACGCAGAGATGCAAAGACAATGAGACGCAGAGACTCTGAGACGCTGAGACGCAGAGACCCTGAGACGCAGAGACGCTGAGACACAGAGATGCAGAGACGCAGAGACGCTGAGACGCAGAGACGCAGAGAGTCCGAGACGCGGAGATGCAGAGACCCTGCAACGCAGAGACACTGAGACACAGAGACGCAGAGACACTGAGACACAGAGACACTGAGACGCAGAGAAACTGAGAACCTGAGACGCAGAGACGCAGAGACACTGAGACCTAGAGACCCAGAGACGCAGAGAGGCAGAGACCATGAGACGCAGAGACTCTGAGACACGTAGACGCAGAGACCCAGAGACGAAGAGACGCAGAGACACTGAGACGCAGAGACACTGATACGCAGAGACTCTGAGATGCAGAGACGCAGAGACACAGAGACACTGAGACACAGAGGCTCTGAGACGCAGAGACACTGAGACCCTGAGATGCAGAGACGCAGAGACACAGAGACGCAGAGACACTGAGACCCAGAGACGCAGAGACCCTGAGACGCAAAGACACTGAGAACCAGAGATGCAGAGACCCTGAGACGCAGAGACGCAGAGACACTGAGACCCAGAGACTCAGAGACACTGAGACACAGAGACACTCAGACCCAGAGATACAGAGACGCAGAGACGCTGAGACGCAGAGACACAGAGACCCTGAGACGCAGAGACCCTGAGACGCAGAGACGCAGAGGCTCTGCGACGCAGAGACACTGAGACACAGAGACGCAGAGACTCTGAGACACAGAGACGCAGAGACACAGAGATGCAGAGACACTGAGACACAGAGACAATGAGACGCAGAGACACTGAGATGCAGAGACACTGAGACGCAGAGACTCTGAGACGCAGAGACGCAGAGACCCTGAGACGCTGAGACGCAGAGACGCAGAGATACTGAGACCCAGAGACTCTGAGACACAGAGACTCTGAGATGCAGAGACTCTGAGACGCAGAGATGAAGAGACACTGAGACCCAGAGATGCAGAGACACAGAGACGCAGAGACTCTGAGACGCAGAGATGAAGAGACACTGAGACACAGAGATGCAGAGACGCTGAGACACAGAGACGCAGAGACACTGAGACGCAGAGACACTGAGATTCAGAGACTCTGAGGCGCAGAGACACAGAGACTCTGAGACGCAGAGACTCAGTGATGCAGATACGCAGAAACGCAGAGGCACTGAGACCCAGAGACGCAGAGACACTGAGACACTGAGACCCAGAGTTGCAGAGGCGCAGAGACACTGAGATGCAGAGACTCTGAGACACTGCAACCCAGAGACGCAGAGACAGTGAGATGCAGAGACTCAGAGACGCAGAGACACTGAAACGCAGAGATGCAGAGATCCCGAGACGCAGAGACACTGAGACGCAGAGACGCTGAGATGCAGAGACCCTGAGACGCAGAGACCCTGAGACGCAGAGACTCAGAGACACTGAACGCAGAGACACTGAGACCCAGAGATGCAGAGACGCAGAGACGCTGAGATGCAGAGACGCAGAGACACCGAGACCCAGAGACACAGACACTCAGAGACGCTGAGACGCAGAGATGCAAAGACAATGAGACACAGAGACTCTGAGACGCTGCGACGCAGAGACCCTGAGACGCAGAGACGCTGAGACACAGAGATGCAGAGACGCAGAGAAGCTGAGACGCAGAGACACTGAGACCCTGAGATGCAGAGACGCAGAGACACAGAGACGCAGAGACACTGAGACCCAGAGACGCAGAGACACTGAGACACTGAGACCCAGACATGCAGAGAGTCTGAGATGCAGAGATGCAGAGACGCTGAGACACTGACACCCAGGGACTCTGAGACACAGAGACGCAGAGGTGCAGAGGCTCTGAGACTCTGACACGCAGAGACTCTGAGACACCGAGACGCAGAGATGCTGAGACCCAGAGACCCTGAGACGCAGAGACCCTGAGACGCAGAGACTCAGAGACACTGAGACGCAGAGACACTGTGAACCAGAGATGCAGAGACGCAGAGACACTGAGACGCAGAGACGCTGAGACGGTGAGACGCAGAGACGCAGAGACCCTGAGACGCAGAGGCACTGAGACCCAGAGATGCAGAGACGCAGAGACGCTGAGATGCAGAGACGCAGAGACACTGAGACGCAGAGACACTGAGACCCAGAGACACAGACACTCAGAGGCGTTGAGACGCAGAGATGCAAAGACAATGAGACGCAGAGACTCTGAGATGCAGAGACATTGAGACGCAGAGACACAGAGATACTGAGACCCAGAGACTCTGAGACACAGAGACTCTCAGATGCAGAGACTCTGAGACGCAAAGACGCTGAGACTTAGAGACCCAGAGACGCAGAGAGGCAGAGACCATGAGACGCAGAGACTCTGAGACACGTAGACGCAAGACCCAGAGACGAAGAGACGCAGAGACACTGAGACGCAGAGACACTGATACGCAGAGACTCTGAGATGCAGAGACGCAGAGACACTGAGACACAGAGGCTCTGAGACGCAGAGACACTGAGACCCTGAGATGCAGAGACGCAGAGACACAGAGACGCAGAGACACTGAGACCCAGAGACGCAGAGACACTGAGACCCAGAGATGCAGAGACGCAGAGACACTGAGACCCAGACATGCAGAGAGTCTGAGATGCAGAGACGCAGAGACGCAGAGACGCAGAGACGCTGAGACGCAGAGACTCTGAGACTCTGAGACGCAGTGCCACTGAGAACCAGAGACACAGAGACGCAGATACGCAAGGACGCAGAGACACTGAGACGCAGAGATGCAGTGACGCAGAGGCACTGAGACTCAGAGGCTCTGAGATGCTGCCACCCAGAGACGCAGAGACACTGAGATGCAGAGACACTGAGGCGCAGAGACACTGAGACCCAGAGACGCAGAGACCCTGAGACGCAGAGACACTGAGAACCAGAGATGCAGAGACCCTGAGACGCAGAGACGCAGAGACACTGAGACCCAGAGACTCAGAGACACTGAGACACAGAGACACTCAGACCCAGAGATACAGAGACGCAGAGACGCTGAGACGCAGAGACGCAGAGACCCTGAGACGCAGAGACCCTGAGACGCAGAGGCTCTGCGACGCAGAGACACTGAGACACAGAGACGCAGAGACTCTGAGACACAGAGACGC
This sequence comes from Carcharhinus amblyrhynchos, assembly GCF_965287045.1. Taxonomy (NCBI): domain Eukaryota; kingdom Metazoa; phylum Chordata; class Chondrichthyes; order Carcharhiniformes; family Carcharhinidae; genus Carcharhinus; species Carcharhinus amblyrhynchos. The sequence goes on from NW_027649870.1 coordinate 356,622, forward strand.
AGAGACACAGAGATGCGGAGACACTGAGACACAGAGACACTGAGACGCAGAGACACTGAGATGCAGAGACACTGAGACGCAGAGACTCTGAGACGCAGAGACGCAGAGACCCTGAGACGCTGAGACGCAGAGACGCAGAGACTCTGAGATGCAGAGACATTGAGACGCAGAGATACTGAGACCCAGAGACTCTGAGACACAGAGACTCTGAGATGCAGAGACTCTGAGACGCAGAGACGCTGAGACCTAGAGACGCAGAGACGCAGAGACCCTGAGAAACTGAGATGCGGAGACACTGAGACCCAGAGACTCCCGAGACCCAGAGACTCTGAGATGCAGAGACGCAGAGACACTGAGACCCAGAGATGCAGAGACACAGAGACGCAGAGACTCTGAGACGCAGAGATGAAGAGACACTGAGACACAGAGATGCAGAGACGCAGAGACACTGAGACGCAGAGACACTGAGATTCAGAGACTCTGAGACGCAGAGACACAGAGACTCTGAGACGCAGTGACTCAGTGATGCAGATACGCAGAAACGCAGAGGCACTGAGACCCAGAGACGCAGAGACACTGAGACACTGAGACCCAGAGTTGCAGAGGCGCAGAGACACTGAGATGCAGAGACTCTGAGACACTGCAACCGAGAGACGCAGAGACGCAGAGACAGTGAGATGCAGAGACTCAGAGACGCAGAGACACTGAAACGCAGAGATGCAGAGACACTGAGACGCAGAGACACTGAGAGGCAGAGACACTGAGACGCAGAGACTCTGAGACGCAGAGATGCAGAGAGCCCGAGACGCAGAGACACTGAGACGCAGAGACGCTGAGACGCAGAGACCCTGAGACGCAGAGACTCAGAGACACTGAGACGCAGAGACACTGAGACCCAGAGACACAGACACTCAGAGACGCTGAGACGCAGAGATGCAAAGACAATGAGACGCAGAGACTCTGAGACGCTGAGGCGCAGAGACCCTGAGACGCAGAGACACTGAGATGCAGAGACACTGAGACCCAGACATGCAGAGAGTCTGAGATGCAGAGACGCAGAGACGCTGAGACGCAGAGACCCTGAGACTCTGAGACGCAGAGCCACTGAGAACCAGAGACACAGAGACGCAGATACGCAGGGACGCAGAGACACTGAGACCCAGAGATGCAGTGACGCAGAGGCACTGAGACACAGAGACTCTGAGATGCTGCCACCCAGAGACGCTGAGACACAGAGATGCAGAGTCGCAGAGACGCTGAGACGCAGAGACCTTGAGACGCAGAGAGTCCGAGACGCGGAGACGCAGAGACCCTGCGACGCAGAGACACTGAGACACAGAGACGCAGAGACACTGAGACACAGAGACACTGAGACGCAGAGAAACTGAGAACCTGAGACGCAGAGACGCAGAGACACTGAGACCTAGAGACCCAGAGACGCAGAGAGGCAGAGGCCATGAGACGCAGAGACTCTGAGACACGTAGACGTAAGACCCAGAGACGAAGAGCCGCAGAGACACTGAGACGCAGAGACACTGATACGCAGAGACTCTGAGATGCAGAGATGCAGAGACACAGCGACACTGAGACACAGAGTCTCTGAGACGCACAGACACTGAGACCCTGAGATGCAGAGACGCAGAGACACAGAGACGCAGAGACACTGAGACCCAGAGACGCAGAGACACTGAGACCTAGAGATGCAGAGACGCAGAGACACTGAGACCCAGACATGCAGAGAGTCTGAGATGCAGAGACGCAGAGACGCAGAGACGCTGAGACGCAGAGACTCTGAGACTCTGAGACGCAGAGCCACTGAGAACCAGAGACACAGAGACGCAGATACGCAAGGACGCAGAGACACTGAGACCCAGAGATGCAGTGACGCAGAGGCACTGAGACGCAGAGACTCTGAGATGCTGCCACCCAGAGACGCAGAGACACTGAGATGCAGAGACACTGAGACGCAGAGACACTGAGACCCAGAGACGCAGAGACCCTGAGACGCAGAGACACTGAGAACCAGAGATGCAGAGACCCTGAGACGCAGAGACGCAGAGACACTGAGACCCAGAGACTCAGAGACACTGAGACACAGAGACACAGAGACACTCAGACCCAGAGGTACAGAGACGCAGAGACGCAGAGACGCAGAGACCCTGAGACGCAGAGACCCTGAGACGCAGAGACGCAGAGGCTCTGCGACGCAGAGACACTGAGACACAGAGACGCAGAGACTCTGAGACACAGAGACGCAGAGACACAGAGATGCAGAGACACTGAGACACAGAGACACTGAGACGCAGAGACACTGAGATGCAGAGACACTGAGACGCAGAGACTCTGAGACGCAGAGACGCAGAGACTCTGAGATGCAGAGACATTGAGACGCAGAGACGCAGAGATACTGAGACCCAGAGACTCTGAGACACAGAGACTCTGAGATGCAGAGACTCTGAGACGCAGAGACGCTGAGACTTAGAGACCCAGAGACGCAGAGACGCAGAGACCCTGAGAAACTGAGATGCGGAGACACTGAGACCCAGAGACTCTGAGACACAGAGACTCTGAGATGCAGAGACGCAGAGACACTGAGACCCAGAGACGCAGAGACACTGAGAAACTGAGACCCAGAGTTGCAGAGGCGCAGAGACACTGAGATGCAGAGACTCTGAGACACTGCAACCGAGAGACGCAGAGACGCAGAGATACTGAAACGCAGAGATGCAGAGACACTGAGACGCAGAGACACTGAGAGGCAGAGACACTGAGACGCAGAGACTCTGAGACGCAGAGATGCAGAGAGCCCGAGACGCAGAGACACTGAGACGCAGAGACGCTGAGACGCAGAGACCCTGAGACGCAGAGACACAGACACTCAGAGACGCTGAGACGCAGAGATGCAAAGACAATGAGACGCAGAGACTCTGAGACGCTGAGACGCAGAGACCCTGAGACGCAGAGACACTGAGATGCAGAGACACTGAGACCCAGACATGCAGAGAGTCTGAGATGCAGAGACGCAGAGACGCTGAGACGCAGAGACCCTGAGACTCTGAGACGCAGAGCCACTGAGAACCAGAGACACAGAGACGCAGATACGCAGGGACGCAGAGACACTGAGACCCAGAGATGCAGTGACGCAGAGGCACTGAGACACAGAGACTCTGAGATGCTGCCACCCAGAGACGCTGAGACACAGAGATGCAGAGACGCAGAGACGCTGAGACGCAGAGACCTTGAGACGCAGAGAGTCCGAGACGCGGAGACGCAGAGACCCTGCGACGCAGAGACACTGAGACACAGAGACGCAGAGACACTGAGACACAGAGACACTGAGATGCAGAGAAACTGAGAACCTGAGACGCAGAGACGCAGAGACACTGAGACCAAGAGACCCAGAGACGCAGAGAGGCAGAGGCCATGAGACGCAGAGACTCTGAGACACGTAGACGCAAGACCCAGAGACGAAGAGCCGCAGAGACACTGAGACGCAGAGACACTGATACGCAGAGACTCTGAGATGCAGAGATGCAGAGACACAGCGACACTGAGACACAGAGTCTCTGAGACGCACAGACACTGAGACCCTGAGATGCAGAGACGCAGAGACACAGAGACGCAGAGACACTGAGACCCAGAGACGCAGAGACACTGAGACCCAGAGATGCAGAGACGCAGAGACACTGAGACCCAGACATGCAGAGAGTCTGAGATGCAGAGACGCAGAGACGCAGAGACGCTGAGACGCAGAGACTCTGAGACTCTGAGACGCAGAGCCACTGAGAACCAGAGACACAGAGACGCAGATACGCAAGGACGCAGAGACACTGAGACCCAGAGATGCAGTGACGCAGAGGCACTGAGACGCAGAGACTCTGAGATGCTGCCACCCAGAGACGCAGAGACACTGAGATGCAGAGACACTGAGACGCAGAGACACTGAGACCCAGAGACGCAGAGACCCTGAGACGCAGAGACACTGAGAACCAGAGATGCAGAGACCCTGAGACGCAGAGACGCAGAGACACTGAGACCCAGAGACTCAGAGACACTGAGACACAGAGACACTCAGACCCAGAGGTACAGAGACGCAGAGACGCTGAGACGCAGAGACGCAGAGACCCTGAGACGCAGAGACCCTGAGACGCAGAGACGCAGAGGCTCTGCGACGCAGAGACACTGAGACACAGAGACGCAGAGACTCTGAGACACAGAGACGCAGAGACACAGAGATGCAGAGACACTGAGACACAGAGACACTGAGACGCAGAGACACTGAGATGCAGAGACACTGAGACGCAGAGACTCTGAGACGCAGAGACGCAGAGACTCAGAGATGCAGAGACATTGAGACGCAGAGACGCAGAGATACTGAGACCCAGAGACTCTGAGACACAGAGACTCTGAGATGCAGAGACTCTGAGACGCAGAGACGCTGAGACTTAGAGACCCAGAGACGCAGAGACGCAGAGACCCTGAGAAACTGAGATGCGGAGACACTGAGACCCAGAGACTCTGAGACACAGAGACTCTGAGATGCAGAGACGCAGAGACACTGAGACCCAGAGATGCAGAGACACAGAGACGCAGACACTCTGAGACGCAGAGATGAAGAGACACTGAGACACAGAGATGCAGAGACGCTGAGACACAGAGACACTGAGACGCAGAGACACTGAGATTCAGAGACTCTGAGACGCAGAGACGCAGAGACTCTGAGACGCTGAGACGCAGAGAACCTGAGACGCAGAGACGCTGAGACACAGAGATGCAGAGACGCTGAGAAGCTGAGACGCAGAGACACTGAGACTCTGAGATGCAGAGACGCAGACACGCAGAGACTCTGAGATGCAGAGACGCAGAGACACAGAGACACTGAGACGCAGAGACTCTGAGACGCAGAGACACTGAGACCCAGACATGCAGAGAGTCTGAGATGCAGAGACGCAGAGACGCAGAGATGCAGAGATGCAGAGACGCAGAGACACTGAGACCCAGAGACACAGACACTCAGAGACGCTGAGACGCAGAGATGCAAAGACAATGAGACGCAGAGACTCTGAGACGCTGAGACGCAGAGACCCTGAGACGCAGAGACGCTGAGACACAGAGATGCAGAGACGCAGAGAAGCTGAGACGCAGAGACACTGAGACCCTGAGATGCAGAGACGCAGAGACGCAGAGACACTGAGACCCAGAGATGCAGAGACACTGAGACCCAGACATGCAGAGAGTCTGATATGCAGAGACGCAGAGACGCAGAGATGCAGAGATGCAGAGACGCTGAGACACTGACACCCAGGGACTCTGAGACACAGAGACGCGGAGATGCAGAGGCTCTGAGACTCTGACACGCAGAGACGCTGAGACCCAGAGATGCTGAGACCCAGAGACCCTGAGACGCAGAGACCCTGAGACGCAGAGACTCAGAGACACTGAGACGCAGAGACACTGTGACCCAGAGATGCAAAGACGCAGAGACGCTGAGATGCAGAGACGCAGAGACACTGAGACGCAGAGACACTGAGACCCAGAGACACAGACACTCAGAGACGCTGAGACGCAGAGATGCAAAGGCAATGAGACGCAGAGACTCTGAGACACTGAGACGCTGAGACGCAGAGACCCTGAGACGCTGAGACACAGAGATGCAGAGACGCAGAGACGCTGAGACGCAGAGACCTTGAGACGCAGAGAGTCCGAGACGTGGAGACGCAGAGACCCTGCGACGCAGAGACACTGAGACACAGAGACGCAGAGACACTGAGACGCAGAGACTCTGAGACACAGAGCCACTGATAACCAGAGACGCAGAGACCTAGAGACCGAGAGACTCAGAGACACTGAGACGCAGAGACACTAGGACCCAGAGATGCAGAGACGCAGAGACGCTGAGATGCATAGACGCAGAGACCCTGAGGGGCAGAGAGTCTGAGACGCGGAGACGCAGAGACACTGAGACGCAGAGACACTGAGACCCAGAGACGCAGACACTCTGAGACGCTGAGACGCAGAGATGCAAAGACAATGAGACGCAGAGACTCTGAGACGCTGAGACGCAGAGACCCTGAGATGCAGAGACGCTGAGACACAGAGATGCAGAGACGCAGAGACGCAGAGACCTTGAGACGCAGAGAGTCCGAGACGCGGAGACGCAGAGACCCTGAGACACAGAGACACTGAGACGCAGAGAAACTGAGAACCTGAGACGCAGAGACGCAGAGACACTGAGACCTAGAGACCCAGAGACGCAGAGAGGCAGAGACCATGAGACGCAGAGACTCTGAGACACGTAGACACAGAGACCCAGAGACGAAGAGACGCAGAGACACTGAGACGCAGAGACACTGATACGCAGAGACTCTGAGATGCATAGACGCAGAGACACAGAGACACTGAGACACAGAGGCTCTGAGACGCAGAGACACTGAGACCCTGAGATGCAGAGACGCAGAGACACAGAGACGCAGAGACACTGAGACACAGAGATGCAGAGACGCAGAGACACTGAGACCCAGACATGCAGAGAGTCTGAGATGCAGAGACGCAGAGATGCAAAGACGCTGAGATGCAGAGACTCTGAGACTCTGAGACGCAGAGCCACTGAGAACCAGAGACACAGAGACGCAGATATGCAGGGACGCAGAGACACTGAGACCCAGAGATGCAGTGACGCAGAGGCACTGAGACGCAGAGACTCTGAGATGCTGCCACCCAGAGACGCAGAGACACTGAGATGCAGAGACACTGAGACGCAGAGACACTGAGACCCAGAGATGCAGAGACCCTGAGACGCAAAGACACTGAGAACCAGAGATGCAGAGACCCTGAGACGCAGAGATGCAGAAACACTGAGACCCAGAGACTCAGAGACACTGAGACACAGAGACACTCAGACCCAGATATACAGAGACGCTGAGACGCAGAGACGCAGAGACCCTGAGACGCAGAGACCCTGAGACGCAGAGAGTCCGAGACGCGGAGACGCAGAGACCCTCCGACGCAGAGACACTGAGAACCTGAGACGCAGAGACGCAGAGACACTGAGACCTAGAGACGCAGAGACGCAGAGGGGCAGAGACCATGAGACGCAGAGACTCTGAGACACGTAGACAGAGAGACCCAGAGACGAAGAGACGCAGAGACACTGAGACGCAGAGACACTGATACGCAGAGACTCTGAGATGCAGAGACGCAGAGACACAGAGACACTGAGACACAGAGGCTCCGAGACGCAGAGACACTGAGACCCTGAGATGCAGAGACGCAGAGACACAGAGACGCAGAGACACTGAGACCCAGAGATGCAGAGACGCAGAGACACTGAGACCCAGACATGCAGAGAGTCTGAGATGCAGAGACGCAGAGACGCAAAGACGCTGAGACGCAGAGCCACTGAGAACCAGAGACACAGAGACGCAGATACGCAGGGACGCAGAGACACTGAGACCCAGAGATGCAGTGACGCAGAGGCACTGAGACGCAGAGACTCTGAGATGCTGCCACCCAGAGACGCAGAGACACTGAGATGCAGAGACACTGAGACGCAGAGACACTGAGACCCAGAGACGCAGAGACCCCGAGACGCAAAGACACTGAGAACCAGAGATGCAGAGACCCTGAGACGCAGAGATGCAGAAACACTGAGACCCAGAGACTCAGAGACACTGAGACACAGAGACACTCAGACCCAGATATACAGAGACGCAGAGACGCAGAGACGCTGAGACGCAGAGACGCAGAGACCCTGAGACGGAGAGACCCTGAGACGCAGAGACGCAGAGGCTCTGCGACGCAGAGACACTGAGACACAGAGACGCAGAGACTCTGAGACACAGAGACGCAGAGACACAGAGATGCAGAGACACTGAGACACAGAGACACTGAGACGCAGAGACACTGAGATGCAGAGACACTGAGACGCAGAGACTCTGAGACGCAGAGACGCAGAGACCCTGAGACGCTGAGACGCAGAGACGCAGAGACTCTGAGATGCAGAGACATTGAGACGCAGAGACGCAGAGATACTGAGACCCAGAGACTCTGAGACACAGAGACTCTGAGATGCAGAGACTCTGAGACGCAGAGACGCTGAGACCTAGAGACCCAGAGACGCAGAGACGCAGAGACCCTGAGAAACTGAGATGCGGAGACACTGAGACCCAGAGACTCTGAGACACAGAGACTCTGAGATGCAGAGACGCAGAGACTCTGAGACGCAGAGATGAAGAGACACTGAGACACAGCGATGCCGAGACGCTGAGACACAGAGACGCAGAGACACTGAGACGCAGAGACACTGAGATTCAGAGACTCTGAGGCGCAGAGACACAGAGACTCTGAGACGCAGAGACTCAGTGATGCAGATACGCAGAAACGCAGAGGCACTGAGACCCAGAGACGCAGAGACACTGAGACACTGAGACCCAGAGTTGCAGAGGCGCAGAGACACTGAGATGCAGAGACTCTGAGACACTGCAACCCAGAGACTCAGAGACGCAGAGACACTGAAACGCAGAGACCCTGAGATGCAGGGACACTGAGACGCTGAGACACTGAGACCCAGGGACGCAGAGACACTGAGACGCAGAGACACAGAGACTCTGAGACTCAGAGACCCTGAGACACTGAGACTCAGAGAATCTGAGACCAGAGACGCAGAGAGGCAGTGACCATTAAATGCAGAGACTCTGAGACGCGTAGACGCTGAGACCCAGAGACGCAGAGATGCAGAGACCCCGAGACGCAGAGACACTGGGACGCAGAGACGCTGAGACGCAGAGACTCTGAGACGCAGAGACTCCGAGATGCAGAGACTCTGAGATGCAGCGAGGCAGAGACACTGAGACGCAGAGACTCAGACGCAGATAAGCAGAGACCCTGAGACGCAGGGACGCAGAGACGCAGAGACGCTGAGACACAGAGAATCTGAGACGCAGAGACGCAGAGTCCCTGTGACACCGAGACACTGAGGCCCAGAAATGCAGAGACGCAGAGAATCTGAGACACAAAGACACAGAGACGCAGAGGCACTGACATGCAGAGACACTGAGTCACAGAGACCCTGAGACGCAGAGAGACTCAGACGCAAAAAAGCAGAGACACTGAGGCGCAGGGACGCAGAGACCCAGAGAAGCAGAGACGCTGAGATGCAGAGACACTGAGACCCAGAGACGCAGAGAATCTGAGACGCAGACGCAGAGACCCTGAGACGCAGAGACTCAGAGACACTGAGACGCAGAGACACTGAGACCCAGAGATGCAGAAACGCAGAGACGCAGAGACCCTGAGACGCAGAGAGTCTGAGACACAAAGACACAGAGACGCAGATTCACTGACATGCAGAGACACTGAGACACAGAGACCCTGAGACGCAGAGACTCTGAGACGCAGAGAGACTCAGACGCAAAAAAGCAGAGACACTGAGACACAGAGACGCAGAGACACTGAGACACAGAGACTCTGAGACACAGAGCCACTGATAACCAGAGACGCAGAGACATAGAGACCCAGAGACACTGAGACGCAGAGACACTAGGACCCAGAGACGCAGAGACGCTGAGATGCAGAGACGTAGAGACCCTGAGGGGCAGAGAGTCTGAGACGCGGAGACGCAGAGACACTGAGACGCAGAGACACTGAGACCCAGAGATGCAGACACTCTGAGACGCTGAGACGCAGAGATGCAAAGACAATGAGACGCAGAGACTCTGAGACGCTGAGACGCAGAGACCCTGAGACGCAGAGACGCTGAGACACAGAGACACTGAGACCCTGAGATGCAGAGACGCAGAGACGCAGAGACTCTGAGATGCAGAGACGCAGAGACACAGAGACACTGAGACGCAGACACTCTGAGACGCAGAGACCCTGCGATGCAGAGACGCAGAGACACAGAGACGCAGAGACACTGAGACACAGAGAAACTGAGACACAGAGAAACTGAGGACCTGAGACGCAGAGACACTGAGACCTAGAGACCCAGAGACGCAGAGAGGCAGAGACCATGAGACGCAGAGACCCTGAGACACGTAGACGCAGAGACCCAGAGACGAAGAGACGCAGAGATACTGAGACGCAGAGACACTGATACGCAGACACTGTGAGATGCAGAGACGCAGAGACACAGAGACACTGAGACGCAGAGGCTCTGAGACGCAGAGACACTGAGACCCTGAGATGCAGAGACGCAGAGACACAGAGACACTGAGACACTGAGACCCAGAGACGCAGAGACACTGAGACCCAGAGATGCAGAGAGGCAGAGACACTGAGACCCAGACATGCAGAGAGTCTGAGATGCAGAGACGCAGAGACGCAGAGACTCTGTGACGCAGAGACGCTGAGACACTGACACCCAGGGACTCTGAGACACAGAGACGCAGAGATGCAGAGGCTCTGAGACTCTGACACGCAGAGATGCTGAGACCCAGAGACGCTGAGACCCAGAGACTTTGAGACGCAGAGACACTGAGACCCAGAGTTGCAGAGACGCAGAGACGCAGAGACCTTGAGACGCAGAGAGTCCGAGACGCGGAGACGCAGTGACCCTGCGACGCAGAGACACTGAGACACAGAGAAACTGAGACCCAGAGACGTAGAGACCCTGAGACGCAGAGAAACTGAGACCTAGAGACCCAGAGACGCAGAGGCTCTGAGACTCGTAGACGCAGAGACCCAGAGACACAGAGAAACAGAGACACAGAGACACTGATACGCAGAGACTCTGTGATGCAGAGACGCAGAGACACTGAGACCCAGAGACGCAGAGACACTGAGACCCAGAGACGCAGAGACACTGAGACCCAGCGACACAGAGACACTGAGACCCAGAGATGCAGAGACGCAGAGAAACTGAGACCCAGACATGCAGAGAGTCTGAGATGCAGAGACGCAGAGACTCTGAGACTCAGAGACCCTGAGACAGTGACACCCAGGGACTCTGAGACACAGAGACGCAGAGAGGCAGAGACCATTAAATGCAGAGACTCTGAGACGCGTAGACGCTGAGACCCAGAGACACAGAGATGCAGAGACACTGAGACGCAGAGACACTGAGAGGCAGAGACACTGAGACGCAGAGACACTGAGACGCAGATACGCTGAGACGCAGAGACTCTGTGATGCAGAGACACTGAGACGCAGAGACCCTGAGATGCAGGGACACTGAGACGCAGAGACACTGAGACCCAGGGACGCAGAGACACTGAGACGCAGAGACACAGAGACTCTGAGACTCAGAGACCCTGAGACATTGAGACTCAGAGAATCTGAGACCAGAGACGCAGAGAGGCAGTGACCATTAAATGCAGAGACTCTGAGACGCGTAGACGCTGAGACCCAGAGACGCAGAGATGCAGAGACACTGAGACGCAGAGACACTGAGAGGCAGAGACACTGAGACGCAGAGACTCTGAGACGCAGAGATGCAGAGACCCCGAGACGCAGAGACACTGAGACGCAGAGACGCTGAGACGCAGAGACTCTGAGACGCAGAGGCTCTGAGACGCAGAGACTCCGAGATGCAGAGACTCTGAGACGCAGAGAGGCAGAGACACTGAGACGGAGAGAGGCAGAGACGCAGAGACTCAGACGCAGATAAGCAGAGACCCTGAGACGCAGGGACGCAGAGACCCAGAGAAGCAGAGACGCTGAGACGCAGAGACACTGAGAACCATAGACGCAGAGAATCTGAGACGCAGAGCCACTGATAACCAGAGACGCAGAGACCTAGAGACCCAGAGACTCAGAGACACTGAGACGCAGAGACACTAGGACCCAGAGATGCAGAGACGCAGAGACGCTGAGATGCAGAGACGCAGAGACCCCGAGACGCAGAGAGTCTGAGACGCGGAGACGCAGAGACACTGAGACCCAGAGACGCATACACTCTGAGACGCTGAGACACAGAGATGCAAAGACAATGAGACGCGGAGACGCAGAGACACTGAGACGCAGAGACACTGAGACGCAGAGAAACTGAGAACCTGAGACGCAGAGACGCAGAGACACTGAGACCTAGAGACCCAGAGACGCAGAGAGGCAGAGACCATGAGACGCAGAGACTCTGAGACACGTAGACGCAGAGACCCAGAGGCGAAGAGACGCAGAGACACTGAGACGCAGAGACACTGATACGCAGAGACTCTGAGATGCAGAGACGCAGAGACACAGAGACACTGAGACGCAGAGACTCTGAGACGCAGAGACACTGAGACCCTGAGATGCAGAGACGCAGAGACACAGAGACGCAGAGACACTGAGACCCAGAGATGCAGAGAGGCAGAGACACTGAGACCCAGACATGCAGAGAGTCTGAGATGCAGAGACGCAGAGACGCAGAGACTCTGTGACGCAGAGACGCTGAGTCACTGACACCCAGGGACTCTGAGACACAGAGACGCAGAGATGCAGAGGCTCTGAGACTCTGACACGCAGAGACGCTGAGACGCAGAGACCTTGAGACGCAGAGAGTCCGAGACGCGGGACGCAGAGACCCTGCGACGCAGAGACGCAGAGACCCTGCGACGCAGAGACACTGAGACACAGAGACGCAGAGACACTGAGACACAGAGACACTGAGACGCAGAGACCCTGAGATGCAGAGACGCAGAGACACAGAGACGCAGAGACACTGACACGCAGAGACACTGAGACCCAGAGATGCAGAGACGCAGAGACACTGAGACCCAGACATGCAGAGAGTCTGAGATGCAGAGACGCAGAGACGCAGAGACACTGAGACACAGAGACACTGAGACGCAGAGACACAGAGACCCTGGGGCGCAGAGAGACTGAGACGCAGAGACGCAGTGACACTGAGACCTAGAGACCCAGAGACGCAGAGAGGCAGAGACCATGAGACGCAGAGACTCTGAGACACGTAGACGCAGAGAGCCAGAGACTCTGAGATGCAGAGACGCAGAGACACAGAGACACTGAGACGCAGAGACACTGAGACGCAGAGACCCTGAGATGCAGAGACCCCGAGACGCAGAGACGCAGAGACACTGAGACCCAGAGACTCAGAGACACTGAGACACAGCGACCCTCAGACCCAGAGATACAGAGACGCAGAGACGCTGAGACGCAGAGACGCAGAGACCCGGAGACGCAGAGACCCTGAGACGCAGAGACGCAGAGGCTCTGTGACACAGAGGCACTGAGACACAGAGACGCAGAGACTCTGAGACACAGAGACGCAGAGACGCGGTGACACTGAGATGCAGCGACACTGAGACGCAGAGACTCTGAGACGCAGAGACGCAGAGACACAGAGATGCAGAGACACTGAGACACAGAGACACTGAGACGCAGAGACACTGAGACGCAGAGACACTGAGATGCAGAGACACTGAGACGCAGAGACTCTGAGACGCAGAGACGCAGAGACCCTGAGACGCAGAGACGCAGAGACTCTGAGATGCAGAGTCTCTGAGGCGCAGAGACGCTGAGACCTAGAGACCCAGAGACGCAGAGACGCAGAGACCCTGAGAAACTGAGACGCGGAGACACTGAGACCCAGAGACTCTGAGACACAGAGACTCTGAGATGCAGACACTGAGACCCAGAGATGCAGAGACACAGTGACGCAGAGACTCTGAGACGCAGAGATGAAGAGACACTGAGACACAGAGATGCAGAGACTCTGAGACACAGAGACGCAGAGACACTGAGACGCAGAGACTCTGAGGCGCAGAGACACAGAGACTCTGAGACGCAGAGACTCAGTGATGCAGATACGCAGAAACGCAGAGGCACTGAGACCCAGAGTTGCAGAGGCGCAGAGACACTGAGATGCAGAGACTCTGAGACACTGCAACCCAGAGACGCAGAGACGCAGAGACAGAGAGAGGCAGAGACTCAGAGACGCAGAGACACTGAAACGCAGAGACCCTGAGATGCAGGGACACTGAGACGCTGAGACACTGAGACCCAGGGACGCAGAGACACTGAGACGCAGAGACACAGAGACTCTGAGACTCAGAGACCCTGAGACACTGTGACTCAGAGAATCTGAGACCAGAGACGCAGAGAGGCAGTGACCATTAAATGCAGAGACTCTGAGACGCGTAGACGCTGAGACCCAGAGACGCAGAGATGCAGAGACACTGAGACGCAGAGACACTGAGAGGCAGAGACACTGAGACGCAGAGACTCTGAGATGCAGAGGCTCTGAGACGCAGAGACACTGAGACGCAGAGACGCAGAGACCCTGTGACGCCAAGACACTGAGGCCCAGGGATGCAGAGACGCAGAGAATCTGAGACGCAAAGACACAGAGACGCAGAGGCACTGACATGCAGAGACACTGAGACACAGAGACCCTGAGACGCAGAGACTCTGAGACGCAGAGAGACTCAGACGCAAATAAGCAGAGACACTGAGGCGCAGGGACGCAGAGACCCAGAGAAGGAGAGACGCTGAGATGCAGAGACACTGAGACCCAGAGACGCAGAGAATCTGAGACGCAGACGCAGAGACTCTGAGACACAGAGCCACTGATAACCAGAGACGCAGAGACTGAGAGACCCAGAGACTCAGAGACACTGAGACGCAGAGACACTAGGACCCAGAGATGCAGAGACGCAGAGACGCTGAGACGCAGAGACACTGAGACGCAGAGAGTCCGAGACGCGGAGACGCAGAGACACTGAGACACAGAGAAGCAGAGACACTGAGACACAGAGACACTGAGACGCAGAGAAACTGAGAACCTGAGACGCAGAGACGCAGAGACACTGAGACCTAGAGACCCAGAGACGCAGAGAGGCAGAGACCATGAGACGCAGAGACTCTGAGACACGTAGACGCAGAGACCCAGAGACGAAGAGACGCAGAGACACTGAGACGCAGAGACACTGATACGCAGAGACTCAGAGATGCAGAGACGCAGAGACACAGAGACACTGAGACGCAGAGGCTCTGAGACGCAGAGACACTGAGACCCTGAGATGCAGAGACACAGAGACGCAGTGACACTGAGACGCAGAGACACTGAGACCCAGAGATGCAGAGACGCAGAGACACTAAGACCCAGACATGCAGAGAGTCTGAGATGCAGAGACGCAGAGACGCACAGACTCTGTGACGCAGAGACGCTGAGACACTGACAGCCAGGGACTCTGAGACACAGAGACGCAGAGATGCAGAGGCTCTGAGACTCTGACACGCAGAGACGCTGAGACCCAGAGACGCTGAGACCCAGAGACGCAGAGACCTTGAGACTTTGAGACGCAGAGACACTGAGACCCAGAGATGCAGAGACGCAGAGACGCTGAGACGCAGAGACCTTGAGACGCACAGAGTCCGAGACGCGGAGACGCAGAAACCCTGCGACGCAGAGACACTGAGACACAGAGACGCAGAGACACTGAGACACAGAGACACTGAGACAGAGACTCTGAGATGCAGAGACGCAGGGACACTGAGACACAGACACTCTGAGACGCAGAGACACTGAGACCCTGAGATGCAGAGACGCAGAGAAACAGAGACGCAGAGACACTGAGACCCAGAGACACAGAGACACTGAGACCCAGAGATGCAGAGACGCAGAGACACTGAGACCCAGACATGCAGAGAGTCTGAGATGCAGAGACTCAGAGACGCAGAGACACTGAGACACAGAGACACTGAGACGCAGAGACGCAGAGATGCAGAGACCCTGAGACGCAGAGAAACTGAGAACGTGAGACGCAGAGACGCAGAGACACTGAGACCTAGAGACCCAGAGACCCAGAGACGCAGAGAGGCAGAGACCATGAGACGCAGTGACTCTGAGACTCGTAGACGCAGAGACGCAGAGACAATGAGACGCAGAGACACTGAGACCCTGAGATGCAGAGACACAGAGACACAGAGACGCAGAGACACTGAGACCCAGAAACGCAGAGACACTGAGACCCAGAGATGCAGAGACGCTGAGACGCAGAGACCTTGAGACGCAGAGAGTCCGAGACGCGGAGACGCAGAGACCTTGCAGCGGAGAGACACTGAGACACAGAGGCGCAGAGACCCTGAGACGCAGAGAAACTGAGAACAAGAGACGCAGAGACGCAGAGACACTGAGACCTAGAGACCCAGAGACGCAGAGAGGCAGAGACCATGAGACGCAGAGACTCTGAGACGCAGAGACACTGAGACCCTGAGATGCAGAGACGCAGAGACACAGAGATGCAGAGACACTGAGACACTGAGATGCAGAGACGCAGAGACACTGAGACGCAGAGACACTGAGACCCAGAGATGCAGAGACGCAGAGACACTGAGACGCAGAGACGCTGAGACGCAGAGACGCAGAGACCCTGAGACGCAGAGACTCAGAGACACTGAGACGCAGAGACACTGAGACCCAGAGATGCAGAGACGCAGAGACGCAGAGACCCTGAGACGCAGAGAGACTGAGACGCGGAGACGCAGAGACTCTATGACACAGAGACACTGAGACACAGAGACGCAGAGACACTGAGACGCAGAGACTCTGAGACACAGAGCCACTGATAACCAGAGACGCAGAGACCTAGAGACCCAGAGACTCAGAGACACTGAGACGCAGAGACACTAGGACCCAGAGATGCAGAGACGCAGAGACGCTGAGATGCAGAGACGCAGAGACCCTGAGACGCAGAGAGTCTGAGACGCGGAGTCGCAGAGACACTGAAACCCAGAGACGCAGACACTCTGAGACGCTGAGACGCAGAGATGCAAAGACAATGAGACGCAGAGACTCTGAGACGCTGAGACGCAGAGACCCTGAGACGCAGACACGCTGAGACACAGAGATGCAGAGACGCAGAGACGCTGAGACGCAGAGACACTGAGACCCTGAGATGCAGAGACGCAGAGACACAGAGACACTGAGACGCAGAGACACTGAGGCGCAGGGACGCAGAGACCCAGAGAAGCAGAGACGCTGAGATGCAGAGACACTGAGACCCAGAGACGCAGAGAATCTGAGACGCAGACGCAGAGACCCTGAGACGCAGAGACTCAGAGACACTGAGACGCAAAGACACTGAGACCCAGAGATGCAGAGACGCAGAGATGCAGAGATGCAGAGACACAGAGACCCTGAGACGCAGAGAGTCTGAGACGCGGAGACGCAGAGACTCTACGACACAGAGACACAGAGACACAGAGACGCAGAGACACTGAGACGCAGAGACTCTGAGACACAGAGCCACTGATAAACAGAGACGCAGAGACCTAG
The DNA here is from genome assembly GCF_965287045.1 of Carcharhinus amblyrhynchos. NCBI lineage: Eukaryota > Metazoa > Chordata > Chondrichthyes > Carcharhiniformes > Carcharhinidae > Carcharhinus > Carcharhinus amblyrhynchos. The sequence continues at coordinate 373,837 of NW_027649870.1, forward strand.
AGACCCAGAGACTCAGAGACACTGAGACGCAGAGACACTAGGACCCAGAGATGCAGAGACGCAGAGACGCTGAGATGCAGAGACGCAGAGACCCTGAGGGGCAGAGAGTCTGAGATGCGGAGACGCAGAGAGACTGAGACGCAGAGACACTGAGACCCAGAGACGCAGAGACACTGAGACCCAGAGACACAGAGACACTGAGACCCAGAGATGCAGAGACGCAGAGACACTGAGACCCAGACATGCAGAGAGTCTGAGATGCAGAGACGCAGAGACGCAGAGACACTGAGACACAGAGACACTGAGACGCAGAGATGCAGAGACGCAGAGATGCAGAGACCCTGAGACGCAGAGAAACTGAGAACGTGAGATGCAGAGACGCAGAGACACTGAGACCTAGAGACCCAGAGACCCAGAGACGCAGAGAGGCAGAGACCATGAGACGCAGTGACTCTGAGACTCGTAGACGCAGAGACACTGAGACCCTGAGATGCAGAGACACAGAGACACAGAGACGCAGAGACACTGAGACCCAGAAACGCAGAGACACTGAGACCCAGAGATGCAGAGACGCTGAGACGCAGAGACCTTGAGACGCAGAGTTTCCGAGACGCGGAGACGCAGAGACCTTGCGGCGCAGAGACACTGAGACACAGAGGCGCAGAGACCCTGAGACGCAGAGAAACTGAGAACAAGAGACGCAGAGACGCAGAGACACTGAGACCTAGAGACCCAGAGACACAGAGAGGCAGAGACCATGAGACGCAGAGACTCTGAGACGCAGAGACACTGAGACCCTGAGATGCAGAGACGCAGAGACACAGAGATGCAGAGACACTGAGACACTGAGATGCAGAGACGCAGAGACACTGAGACGCAGAGACACTGAGACGCAGAGACTCTGAGACACAGAGCCACTGATAACCAGAGACGCAGAGACCTAGAGACCCAGAGACTCAGAGACACTGAGACGCAGAGACACTAGGACCCAGAGATGCAGAGACGCAGAGACCCTGAGACGCAGAGAGTCTGAGACGCGGAGTCGCAGAGACACTGAAACCCAGAGACGCAGACACTCTGAGATGCTGAGACGCAGAGATGCAAAGACAATGAGACGCAGAGACTCTGAGACGCTGAGACGCAGAGACCCTGAGACGCAGACACGCTGAGACACAGAGATGCAGAGACGCAGAGACGCTGAGACGCAGAGACACTGAGACCCTGAGATGCAGAGACGCAGAGACACAGAGACACTGAGACGCAGAGACACTGAGGCGCAGGGACGCAGAGACCCAGAGAAGCAGAGACACTGAGACCCAGAGACGCAGAGAATCTGAGACGCAGACGCAGAGACCCTGAGACGCAGAGACTCAGAGACACTGAGACGCAGAGACACTGAGACCCAGAGATGCAGAGACGCAGAGATGCAGAGATGCAGAGACACAGAGACCCTGAGACGCAGAGAGTCTGAGACGCGGAGACGCAGAGACTCTACGACACAGAGACACAGAGACACAGAGACGCAGAGACACTGAGACGCAGAGACTCTGAGACACAGAGCCACTGATAAACAGAGACGCAGAGACCTAGAGACCCAGAGACTCAGAGACACTGAGACGCAGAGACACTAGGACCCAGAGATGCAGAGACGCAGAGACGCTGAGATGCAGAGACGCAGAGACCCTGAGGGGCAGAGAGTCTGAGACGCGGAGACGCAGAGAGACTGAGACGCAGAGACACTGAGACCCAGAGACGCAGACACTCTGAGACGCAGAGATGCAAAGACAATGAGACGCAGAGACTCTGAGACGCTGAGACGCAGAGACCCTGAGACGCAGAGACGCTGAGACACAGAGATGCAGAGACGCAGAGACGCTGAGACGCAGAGACACTGAGACCCTGAGATGCAGAGACGCAGAGACGCAGAGACTCTGAGATGCAGAGACGCAGAGACACAGAGACACTGAGACGCAGAGACTCTGAGACGCAGAGACCCTGAGACCCTGAGACGCAGAGACTCATAGACACTGAGACGCAGAGACACTGAGACCCAGAGATGCAGAGACGCAGAGACACTGAGACGCAGAGACGCTGAGACGCAGAGACGCAGAGACCCTGAGACGCAGAGACCCTGACACGCAGAGACTCAGAGACACTGAGACGCAGAGACACTGAGACCCAGAGATGCAGAGACACAGAGACGCTGAGATGCAGAGACGCAGAGACACTGACACGCAGAGACACTGAGACCCAGAGACACAGACACTCAGAGACGCTGAGACGCAGAGATGCAAAGACAATGAGACGCAGAGACTCTGAGACGCTGAGACGCAGAGACCCTGAGACGCGGAGACGCTGAGACACAGAGATGCAGAGACGCAGAGACGCTGAGACGCAGAGACCTTGAGACGCAGAGAGTCCGAGACGCGGAGACGCAGAGACCCTGCGACGCAGAGACACTGAGACACAGAGACGCAGAGACACTGAGACACAGAGACACTGAGACGCAGAGAAACTGAGAACCTGAGACGCAGAGACGCAGAGACACTGAGACCTAGAGACCCAGAGACGCGGAGAGGCAGAGACCATGAGACGCAGAGACTCTGAGACACGTAGACGCAGAGACCCAGAGACGAAGAGACGCAGAGACACTGAGACGCAGAGACACTGATACGCAGAGACTCTGAGATGCAGAGACGCAGAGACACAGAGACACTGAGACACAGAGGCTCTGAGACGCAGAGACACTGAGACCCTGAGATGCAGAGACGCAGAGACACAGAGACGCAGAGACACTGAGACCCTGAGACGCAGAGACACTGAGACCCAGAGATGCAGAGACGCAGAGACGCAGAGACACTGAGACCCAGACATGCAGAGAGTCTGAGATGCAGAGACGCAGAGACGCAGAGACGCTGAGACGCAGAGACTCTGAGACTCTGAGACGCAGAGCCACTGAGAACCAGAGACACAGAGACGCAGATACGCAGGGACGCAGAGACACTGAGACCCAGAGATGCAGTGACGCAGAGGCACTTAGACGCAGAGACACTGAGATGCAGAGACACTGAGGCGCAGAGACACTGAGACCCAGAGACGCAGACACACTGAGACGCTGAGACGCAGAGATGCAAAGACAATGAGACGAAGAGACTCTGAGACGCTGAGACGCAGAGACCCTGAGACGCAGAGACGCTGAGACACAGAGAAGCTGAGACGCAGAGACACTGAGACCCTGAGATGCAGAGACGCAGACACGCAGAGACTCTGAGATGCAGAGACGCAGAGACACAGAGACACTGAGACGCAGAGACTCTGAGACGCAGAGACACTGAGACCCTGAGATGCAGAGACGCAGAGACACTGAGACCCAGAGACGCAGAGACACTGAGACCCAGACATGCAGAGAGTCTGAGATGCAGAGACGCAGAGACGCAGAGATGCAGAGATGCAGAGACGCTGAGACACTGACACCCAGGGACTCTGAGACACAGAGACGCAGAGATGCAGAGGCTCTGAGACTCTGACACGCAGAGACGCTGAGAACCAGAGATGCTGAGACCCAGAGACCCTGAGACGCAGAGACCTGAGACGCAGAGACTCAGAGACACTGAGACGCAGAGACACTGAGACCCAGAGATGCAGAGACGCAGAGACACTGAGACGCAGAGACGCTGAGACGCTGAGACGCAGAGACGCAGAGACCCTGAGACGCAGAGACCCTGAGACACAGAGACTCAGAGACACTGAGACGCAGAGACACTGAGACCCAGAGACACAGACACTCAGAGACGCTGAGGCGCAGAGATGCAAAGACAATGAGACGCAGAGACTCTGAGACGCTGAGACGCAGAGAACCTGAGACGCAGAGACGCTGAGACGCAGAGACCTTGAGACGCAGAGAGTCCGAGACGCGGAGACGCAGAGACCCTGCGACGCAGAGGCACTGAGACACAGAGACGCAGAGACACTGAGACACAGAGAAACTGAGAACCTGAGACGCAGAGGCGCAGAGACACTGAGACCTAGAGACCCAGAGACGCAGGGAGGCAGCGACCATGAGACGTAGAGACTCTGAGACACGTAGACGCAGAGACCCAGAGACGAAGAGACGCAGAGACACTGAGACGCAGAGACACTGATACGCAGAGACTCTGAGATGCAGAGACGCAGAGACACAGAGACACTGAGACACAGAGGCTCTGAGACGCAGAGACACTGAGACCCTGAGATGCAGAGACGCAGAGACACAGAGACGCAGAGACACTGAGGCCCAGAGACGCAGAGACACTGAGACCCAGAGATGCAGAGACGCAGAGACACTGAGACCCAGACATGCAGAGAGTCTGAGATGCAGAGACGCAGAGACGCAGAGACGCTGAGACGCAGAGACTCTGAGACTCTGAGACGCAGAGCCACTGAGAACCAGAGACACAGAGACGCAGATACGCAGGGACGCAGAGACACTGGGACCCAGAGATGCAGTGACGCAGAGGCACTGAGACGCAGAGACTCTGAGATGCTGCCACCCAGAGACGCAGAGACACTGAGATGCAGAGACACTGAGGCGAAGAGACACTGAGACCCAGAGACGCAGAGACCCTGAGACGCAGAGACACTGAGAACCAGAGATGCAGAGACCCTGAGACGCAGAGACGCAGAGACACTGAGACCCAGAGACTCAGAGACACTGAGACACAGAGACACTCAGACCCAGAGATATAGAGACGCAGAGACGCTGAGACGCAGAGACCCTGAGACGCAGAGACCCTGACACGCAGAGACTCAGAGACACTGAGACGCAGAGACACTGAGACCCAGAGATGCAGAGACACAGAGACGCTGAGATGCAGAGACGCAGAGACACTGACACGCAGAGACACTGAGACCCAGAGACACAGACACTCAGAGACGCTGAGACGCAGAGATGCAAAGACAATGAGACGCAGAGACTCTGAGACGCTGAGACGCAGAGACCCTGAGACGCGGAGACGCTGAGACACAGAGATGCAGAGACGCAGAGACGCTGAGACGCAGAGACCTTGAGACGCAGAGAGTCCGAGACGCGGAGACGCAGAGACCCTGCGACGCAGAGACACTGAGACACAGAGACGCAGAGACACTGAGACACAGAGACACTGAGACGCAGAGAAACTGAGAACCTGAGACGCAGAGACGCAGAGACACTGAGACCTAGAGACCCAGAGACGCGGAGAGGCAGAGACCATGAGACGCAGAGACTCTGAGACACGTAGACGCAGAGACCCAGAGACGAAGAGACGCAGAGACACTGAGACGCAGAGACACTGATACGCAGAGACTCTGAGATGCAGAGACGCAGAGACACAGAGACACTGAGACACAGAGGCTCTGAGACGCAGAGACACTGAGACCCTGAGATGCAGAGACGCAGAGACACAGAGACGCAGAGACACTGAGACCCTGAGACGCAGAGACACTGAGACCCAGAGATGCAGAGACGCAGAGACGCAGAGACACTGAGACCCAGACATGCAGAGAGTCTGAGATGCAGAGACGCAGAGACGCAGAGACGCTGAGACGCAGAGACTCTGAGACTCTGAGACGCAGAGCCACTGAGAACCAGAGACACAGAGACGCAGATACGCAGGGACGCAGAGACACTGAGACCCAGAGATGCAGTGACGCAGAGGCACTTAGACGCAGAGACACTGAGATGCAGAGACACTGAGGCGCAGAGACACTGAGACCCAGAGACGCAGACACACTGAGACGCTGAGACGCAGAGATGCAAAGACAATGAGACGAAGAGACTCTGAGACGCTGAGACGCAGAGACCCTGAGACGCAGAGACGCTGAGACACAGAGAAGCTGAGACGCAGAGACACTGAGACCCTGAGATGCAGAGACGCAGACACGCAGAGACTCTGAGATGCAGAGACGCAGAGACACAGAGACACTGAGACGCAGAGACTCTGAGACGCAGAGACACTGAGACCCTGAGATGCAGAGACGCAGAGACACTGAGACCCAGAGACGCAGAGACACTGAGACCCAGACATGCAGAGAGTCTGAGATGCAGAGACGCAGAGACGCAGAGATGCAGAGATGCAGAGACGCTGAGACACTGACACCCAGGGACTCTGAGACACAGAGACGCAGAGATGCAGAGGCTCTGAGACTCTGACACGCAGAGACGCTGAGAACCAGAGATGCTGAGACCCAGAGACCCTGAGACGCAGAGACCTGAGACGCAGAGACTCAGAGACACTGAGACGCAGAGACACTGAGACCCAGAGATGCAGAGACGCAGAGACACTGAGACGCAGAGACGCTGAGACGCTGAGACGCAGAGACGCAGAGACCCTGAGACGCAGAGACCCTGAGACACAGAGACTCAGAGACACTGAGACGCAGAGACACTGAGACCCAGAGACACAGACACTCAGAGACGCTGAGGCGCAGAGATGCAAAGACAATGAGACGCAGAGACTCTGAGACGCTGAGACGCAGAGAACCTGAGACGCAGAGACGCTGAGACGCAGAGACCTTGAGACGCAGAGAGTCCGAGACGCGGAGACGCAGAGACCCTGCGACGCAGAGGCACTGAGACACAGAGACGCAGAGACACTGAGACACAGAGAAACTGAGAACCTGAGACGCAGAGGCGCAGAGACACTGAGACCTAGAGACCCAGAGACGCAGGGAGGCAGCGACCATGAGACGTAGAGACTCTGAGACACGTAGACGCAGAGACCCAGAGACGAAGAGACGCAGAGACACTGAGACGCAGAGACACTGATACGCAGAGACTCTGAGATGCAGAGACGCAGAGACACAGAGACACTGAGACACAGAGGCTCTGAGACGCAGAGACACTGAGACCCTGAGATGCAGAGACGCAGAGACACAGAGACGCAGAGACACTGAGGCCCAGAGACGCAGAGACACTGAGACCCAGAGATGCAGAGACGCAGAGACACTGAGACCCAGACATGCAGAGAGTCTGAGATGCAGAGACGCAGAGACGCAGAGACGCTGAGACGCAGAGACTCTGAGACTCTGAGACGCAGAGCCACTGAGAACCAGAGACACAGAGACGCAGATACGCAGGGACGCAGAGACACTGGGACCCAGAGATGCAGTGACGCAGAGGCACTGAGACGCAGAGACTCTGAGATGCTGCCACCCAGAGACGCAGAGACACTGAGATGCAGAGACACTGAGGCGAAGAGACACTGAGACCCAGAGACGCAGAGACCCTGAGACGCAGAGACACTGAGAACCAGAGATGCAGAGACCCTGAGACGCAGAGACGCAGAGACGCAGAGACACTGAGACCCAGAGACTCAGAGACACTGAGACACAGAGACACTCAGACCCAGAGATATAGAGACGCAGAGACGCTGAGACGCAGAGACCCTGAGACGCAGAGACGCAGAGGCTCTGCGACGCAGAGACACTGAGACACAGAGACGCAGAGACTCTGAGACACAGAGACGCAGAGACACAGAGATGCAGAGACACTGAGACGCAGAGACACTGAGATGCAGAGACACTGAGACGCAGAGACTCTGAGACGCAGAGACGCAGAGACCCTGAGACGCTGAGATGCAGAGACGCAGAGACTCTGAGATGCAGAGACATTGAGACGCAGAGACGCAGAGATACTGAGACCCAGAGACTCTGAGACACAGAGACTCTGAGATGCAGAGACTCTGAGACGCAGAGACCCAGAGAAACTGAGATGCGGAGACACTGAGACCCAGAGATGCAGAGACACAGAGACGCAGAGACTCTGAGACGCAGAGATGAAGAGACACTGAGACACAGAGATGCAGAGACGCTGAGACACAGAGACGCAGAGACACTGAGACGCAGAGACACTGAGATTCAGAGACTCTGAGACACAGAGACACAGAGACTCTGAGACGCAGAGACTCAGTGATGCAGATACGCAGAAACGCAGAGGCACTGAGACCCAGAGACGCAGAGACACTGAGACACTGAGACCCAGAGTTGCAGAGGCGCAGAGACACTGAGATGCGGAGACTCTGAGACACTGCAACCCAGAGACGCAGAGACGCAGAGACAGTGAGATGCAGAGACTCAGAGACGCAGAGACACTGAAACGCAGAGACCCTGAGATGCAGGGACACTGAGACGCTGAGACACTGAGACCCAGGGATGCAGAGACACTGAGACGCAGAGACACAGAGACTCTGAGACTCAGAGACCCTGAGACACTGAGACTCGAGAATCTGAGACCAGAGACGCAGAGAGGCAGTGACCATTAAATGCAGAGACTCTGAGACGCGTAGACGCTGAGACCCAGAGACGCAGAGATGCAGAGACACTGAGACGCAGAGACACTGAGAGGCAGAGACACTGAGACGCAGAGACTCTGAGACGCAGAGATGCAGAGACCCCGAGACGCAGAGACACTGAGACGCAGAGACACTGAGATTCAGAGACTCTGAGACGCAGAGACACAGAGACTCTGAGACGCAGAGACTCAGTGATGCAGATACGCAGAAACGCAGAGGCACTGAGACCCAGAGACGCAGAGACACTGAGACACTGAGACCCAGAGTTGCAGAGGCGCAGAGACACTGAGATGCAGAGACTCTGAGACACTGCAACCCGAGACACAGAGACGCAGAGACAGTGAGATGCAGAGACTCAGAGACGCAGAGACACTGAAACGCAGAGACCCTGAGATGCAGGGACACTGAGACGCTGAGACACTGAGACCCAGGGACGCAGAGACACTGAGACGCAGAGACTCTGAGACTCAGAGACCCTGAGACACTGAGACTCAGAGAATCTGAGACCAGAGATGCAGAGAGGCAGTGACCGTTAAATGCAGAGACTCTGAGACGCGTAGACGCTGAGACCCAGAGACGCAGAGATGCAGAGACACTGAGACGCAGAGACACTGAGAGACAGAGACACTGAGACGCAGAGACTCTGAGACGCAGAGATGCAGAGACCCCGAGACGCAGAGACACTGAGACGCAGAGACGCTGAGACGCAGAGACTCTGAGACGCAGAGGCTCTGAGACGCAGAGACTCCGAGATGCAGAGACTCTGAGATGCAGCGAGGCAGAGACACTGAGATGCAGAGACTCAGACGCAGATAAGCAGAGACCCTGAGACGCAGGGACGCAGAGACGCAGAGACGCTGAGACGCAGAGAATCTGAGACGCAGAGACGCAGAGACGCAGAGGCACTGACATGCAGAGACACTGAGACACAGAGACCCTGAGACGCAGAGACTCTGAGACGCAGAGAGACTCAGACGCAAATAAGCAGAGACACTGAGGCGCAGGGACGCAGAGACCCAGAGAAGCAGAGACGCTGAGATGCAGAGACACTGAGACCCAGAGACGCAGAGAATCTGAGACGCAGACGCAGAGACCCTGAGACGCAGAGACTCAGAGACACTGAGACGCAGAGACACTGAGACCCAGAGATGCAGAGACGCAGAGACCCTGAGGCGCAGAGAGACTGAGACGCGGAGACGCAGAGACTCTACGACACAGAGACACTGAGACACTGAGACACAGAGACACTGAGACGCAGAGACTCTGAGACACAGAGCCACTGATAACCAGAGACGCAGAGACCTAGAGACCCAGAGACTCAGAGACACTGAGACGCAGAGACACTAGGACCCAGAGATGCAGAGACGCAGAGACGCTGAGATGCAGAGACGCAGAGACCCTGAGACGCAGAGAGTCTGAGACGCGGAGACGCAGAGACACTGAAACCCAGAGACGCAGACACTCTGAGACGCTGAGACGCAGAGATGCAAAGACAATGAGACGCAGAGACTCTGAGACGCTGAGACGCAGAGACCCTGAGACGCAGACACGCTGAGACACAGAGATGCAGAGACGCAGAGACGCTGAGACGCAGAGACACTGAGACCCTGAGATGCAGAGACGCAGAGACGCAGAGACTCTGAGATGCAGAGACACAGAGACACTGAGACGCAGAGACTCTGGGACGCAGAGACACTGAGACCCTGAGATGCAGAGACGCAGAGACACAGAGACGCAGAGACACTGAGAGACAAAGACACTGAGACGCAGAGAAACTGAGAACCTGAGACGCAGAGACGCAGAGACACTGAGACCTAGTGACCCAGAGACGCAGAGAGGCAGAGACCATGAGACGCAGAGACTCTGAGACACGTAGACGCAGAGACGCAGAGACACTGAGACGCAGAGACACTGATACGCAGAGACTCTGAGATGCAGAGACGCAGAGACACAGAGACACTGAGACACAGAGGCTCTGAGACGCAGAGACACTGAGACCCTGAGATGCAGAGACGCAGAGACACAGAGACGCAGAGACACTGAGACCCAGAGACGCAGAGACCCTGAGACGCAACGACACTGAGAACCAGAGATGCAGAGACCCTGAGACGCAGAGACGCAGAGACACTGAGACCCAGAGACTCAGAGACACTGAGACACAGAGACACTCAGACCCAGAGATATAGAGACACAGAGACACTGAGACGCAGAGACGCAGAGACCCTGAGACGCAGAGACGCAGAGACGCAGAGACGCAGAGGCTCTGCGACGCAGAGACACTGAGACACAGAGACGCAGAGACTCTGAGACACAGAGACGCAGAGACACAGAGATGCAGAGACACTGAGACACAGAGACACTGAGACGCAGAGACACTGAGACGCAGAGACACTGAGACGCAGAGACTCTGAGACGCAGAGACCCTGAGACGCTGAGACGCAGAGACGCAGAGACTCTGAGATGCAGAGACATTGAGACGCAGAGACGCAGAGATACTGAGACCCAGAGACTCTGAGACACAGAGACTCTGAGATGCAGAGACTCTGAGACGCAGAGACGCAGAGACCCTGAGAAACTGAGATGCGGAGACACTGAGACCCAGAGACTCTGAGACACAGAGACTCTGAGATGCAGAGACGCAGTGACACTGAGACCCAGAGATGCAGAGAAACAGAGACGCAGAGACTCTGAGACGCAGAGATGAAGAGACACTGAGACACAGAGATGCAGAGATGCTGAGACACAGAGACGCAGAGACACTGAGACGCAGAGACACTGAGATTCAGATACTCTGAGACGCAGAGACACAGAGACTCTGAGACACAGAGACTCAGTGATGCAGATACGCAGAAACGCAGAGGCACTGAGACCCAGAGACGCAGAGACACTGAGACACTGAGACCCAGAGTTGCAGAGGCGCAGAGACACTGAGATGCAGAGACTCTGAGACACTGCAACCCAGAGACGCAGAGACGCAGAGACAGTGAGATGCAGAGACTCAGAGACGCAGAGACACTGAAACGCAGAGACCCTGAGATGCAGGGACACTGAGACGCTGAGACACTGAGACCCAGGGACGCAGAGACACTGAGACGCAGAGACACAGAGACTCTGAGACTCAGAGACCCTGAGACACTGAGACTCAGAGAATCGGAGACCAGAGACGCAGAGAGGCAGTGACCATTAAATGCAGAGACTCTGAGACGCGTAGACGCTGAGACCCAGAGACGCAGAGATGCAGAGACACTGAGACGCAGAGACACTGAGAGGCAGAGACACTGAGACGCAGAGACTCTGAGACGCAGAGATGCAGAGACCCCGAGACGCAGAGATACTGAGACGCAGAGACACTGAGACGCAGAGACACTGAGATTCAGAGACTCTGAGACACTGAGACTCAGAGAATCTGAGACCAGAGACGCAGAGAGGCAGTGACCATTAAATGCAGAGACTCTGAGACGCGTAGACGCTGAGACCCAGAGACGCAGAGATGCAGAGACACTGAGACGCAGAGACACTGAGAGACAGAGACACTGAGACGCAGAGACTCTGAGACGCAGAGATGCAGAGACCCCGAGACGCAGAGACACTGAGATGCAGAGACTCTGAGACGCAGAGGCTCTGAGACCCTGAGATGCAGAGACTCAGAGACACAGAGACGCAGAGACACTGAGACGCAGAGGCTCTGAGACCCTGAGATGCAGAGACTCAGAGACACAGAGACGCAGAGACACTGAGACCCAGAGACGCAGAGACACTGAGACAAAGAGATGCAGAGACGCAGAGACACTGAGACCCAGACATGCAGAGAGTCTGAGATGCAGAGACGCAGAGACGCAGAGACTCTGTGACGCAGAGACGCTGAGACACTGACACCCAGGGACTCTGAGACACAGAGACGCAGAGATGCAGAGGCTCTGAGACTCTGACACGCAGAGACTTTGAGACCCAGAGACGCTGAGACCCAGAGATGGAGAGACCCTGAGACTTTGAGACGCAGAGACACTGAGACCCAGAGATGCAGAGACGCAGAGACGCTGAGACGCAGAGACCTTGAGACGCAGAGAGTCCGAGACGCGGAGACGCAGTGACCCTGCGACGCAGAAACACTGAGACCCAGAGACGTAGAGACCCTGAGACGCAGAGAAACTGAGAACCAGAGACGCAGAGACGCAGAGACACTGAGACCTAGAGACCCAGAGACGCAGACAGGCAGAGACCATGAGATGCAGAGGCTCTGAGACTCGTAGACGCAGAGACCCAGAGACACAGAGACACAGTGACACTGAGACGCAGAGACACTGATACACAGAGACTCTGAGATGCAGAGACGCAGAGACACTGAGACGCAGAGACACTGAGACCCAGAGACGCAGAGACACTGAGACCCAGAGATGCAGAGACGCAGAGTAACTGAGACCCAGACATGCAGAGAGTCTGAGATGCAGAGACACAGAGACGCAGAGACTCTGAGACGCAGAGACGCTGAGACACTGACACCCAGGGACTCTGAGACACAGAGACGCAGAGATGCAGAGACCCTGAGACTCTGACACGCAGAGAAGCTGAGACCCTGAGACGCAGAGACACTGAGACACAGAGACACTCAGACCCAGCGATACAGAGACGCAGCGACACTGAGACGCAGAGACTCTGAGACACAGAGACACTGAGACCCAGAGATGCAGAGACGCAGAGACGCAGAGACACTGAGACGCAGAGACTCTGAGACGCAGAGACGCAGAGACTCTGAGATGCAGAGATGCAGAGACGCAGAGACACTGAGACGCAGAGACACAGACACACTGAGACCCAGAGACGCAGTGACTCTGAGACACAGAGACGTTGTGACCCAGAGATGCTGAGACCCAGAGACACAGACACTGAGACGCAGAGACACTGAGACTCAGAAACACTGAGTCGCAGAGACTCTATACAGAGACGCAGAGACTCTGAGATGCAGAAACTCTGAGACGCAGAGACGCAGAGACGCGGTGACACTGAGACCCAGAGAAGCAGAAACGCAGCGACACTGAGAAGCAGAGACACTGAGAATCACAGACACAGAAACGCAGAGACGCAGAGACTCTGAGACGCGGAGATGCAGAGACTCTGAGACTCAGAGAAGCAGAGACGCAGTGACACTGAGATGCAGAGACACTGCGACGCAGGGACTCTGAGACGCAGACACGCAGAGACTCTGAGACGCCGAGACTCTGAGACGCAGAGACTCTGAGACACTGAGACCCAGAGACGCAGAGACGCAGAGACACAGAGACGCAGATACGCAAAGATGCAGAGACACTGAGACGCAGGGACTCTGAGACCCAGAGACGCAGAGACGCAGCGACACTGAGAAGCAGAGACCCTGAGACCCAGAGACGCAGCGACACTGAGAAGCAGAGACACTGAGAATCAGAGACGCAGAAACGCAGAGATGCAGAGACTCTGAGACTCAGAGACGCAGAGACGCAGAGACTCTGAGACTCAGAGACGCAGAGACGCAGTGACACTGAAATGCAGAGACACTGAGACGCAGGGACTCAGAGACTCTGAGACGCAGAGACATTGAGTCTCAGAGACGCAGAGACGCAGAGACACAAAGACACTGAGAAGCAGAAACACTGAGACCCAGAGACTCAGACACCCTGAGACGCAGAGACGCAGAGACTCTGAGACACTGAGACCTAGAGACGCAGAGACGCAGAGGCACTGAGACGCAGAGACACTGAGACCCAGAGATGAAGAGACGCAGAGACGCTGAGACGCAGAGACGCAGAGACCCTGAGACGCAGAGACTCTGAGACGCGGAGACGCAGAGGCTCTGCGATGCAGTGACACTGAGACCCAGAGACGCAGGGGCACTGAGACGCAAAGACTCTGAGACACTGAGACTCTGAGATGCAGAGTCTCTGAGACGCAGAGACGCAGAGACGCTGAGACCTAGAGACCCAGAGACGCAGAGACCCTGAGACACTGAGATGCTGAGACGCGTGGACACTGAGACCCAGAGATGCAGAGAGGCTGAGATGCAGAGATCTTGAGACGCAGAGACACTGAGACGCGGAGACACTGAGACCCTGTGACGCAGAGGCACTGAGACACAGAGACGCAGAGACACTGAGACGCAGAGACGCAGAGACCCTGGGACGCAGAGACACTGAGAACCAGAGATGCAGAGACCCTGAGACGCAGAGACGCAGAGACACTGAGACCCAGAGACTCAGAGACACTGAGACACAGAGACACTCAGACCCAGAGATACAGAGATGCAGAGACGCTGAGACGCAGAGACGCAGAGACGCGGTGACACTGAGACGCAGCGACACTGAGACGCAGAGACTCTGAGATGCAGAGACGCAGAGACACAGAGATGCAGAGACACTGAGACACAGAGACACTGAGACCCAGAGATGCAGAGACGCAGAGACACTGAGACGCAGAGACTCTGAGACGCTGAGACGCAGAGACTCTGAGATGCAGAGACGCAGAGACGCAGAGATACAGACACACTGAGACCCAGAGACGCAGTGACTCTGAGACACAGAGACGTTGTGACCCAGAGATGCTGAGACCCAGAGACACAGACACTGAGACCCAGAGAAGCAGAGACCTTGAGACGCAGAAACACTGAGACCCAGAGACGCAGAGACGCAGCGACACTGAGAAGCAGAGACCCTGAGAACCAGAGACGCAGCGACACTGAGAAGCAGAGACACTGAGAATCAGAGACGCAGAAACGCAGAGATGCAGAGACTCTGAGACTCAGAGACGCAGAGACGCAGAGACTCTGTGACTCAGAGACGCAGAGACGCAGGGACTCAGAGACTCTGAGACGCAGAGACTCTGAGACGCAGAGACACTGAGTCCCAGAGACGCAGAGACGCAGAGACACAAAGACACTGAGAAGCAGAAACACTGAGACCCAGAGACGCAGAGACTCAGACACTCTGAGACGCAGAGACGCAGAGACCCTGAGACGCAGAGACACTGCGACCCAGAGACGCAGCGACACTGAGAAGCAGAGACACTGAGAATCAGAGACGCAGAAACACAGAGATGCAGAGACTCTGAGACTCAGAGACTCAGAGGCGTAGAGACGCCGAGACGCAGTTACACTGAAATGCAGAGACACTGAGACGCAGGGACTCTGAGACGCAGCGACGCAGAGACACTGATTCCCAGAGACGCAGAGACGCAGAGACACTGAGAAGCAGAAACACTGAGACCCAGAGACGCAGAGACTCAGAGACTCTGAGACGCAGAGACACAGTGACCCTGAGAAAAAGAGCCACTTATACCCAGAGACGCAGAGACACTGAGACCCAGAGACGCAGAGACACAGAGACTCAGAGACTCTGAGACGCAGAGACACAGAGATACAGAGACACTGAGACCCAGAGATGCAGAGACGCAGAGACACTGAGACGCAGAGACTCAGACGCAGAGATGCTGAGACGCAGGGACTCTGAGATGCAGAGACTCAGAGACACTGAGACGCAGAGACACAGAGACGCTGAGACACTGAGACACTGAGACCCAGAGACGCAGTGACTCTGAGACACAGAGACGTTGTGACCCAGCGATGCTGAGACCCAGAGACGCAGACACTGAGACACAGAGACACTGAGACTCAGAAACACTGAGTCGCAGAGACTCTATGCAGAGACGCAGAGACTCTGAGATGCAGAGACTCTGAGACGCAGAGACGCAGAGACTCTGAGACACTGAGACCCAGAGACGCAGAGACCCTGAGACCCTGAGACGCAGAGAAGCAGAGACACTGAGACGCAGAGACGCGGTGACACTGAGACGCAGCGACACTGAGACGCAGAGACACAGAGATGCACAGACACTGAGACACTGAGAAACTGAGACCCAGAGATGCAGAGACGCAGAGACAGTGAGACGCAGAGACTCTGAGATGCAGAGACACTGAGACGCAGAGACTCTGAGACGCTGCAACCCAGAGATGCAGAGATGCAGAGACACAGAGACGCAGAGACACAGAGACGCGGAAACGCAGAGACCCTGCGACGCAGACACTGAGACACAGAGACGCAGAGACACTGAGACGCAGAGACACACAGACACAGAGACGCAGAGACCCTGAGACGCAGAGAAACTGAGAACCAGAGACCCTGAGACACTGAGACGCAGAGACACTGAGACGCAGAGATGCAGAGATGCTGAGACGCAGAGACACTGAGAGGCAGATGCGTAGAGACCCTGAGACGCAGAGACCCTGAGAGTCTGAGACACTGAGACGCAGAGCCACTGATAACCAGAGACGCAGATACGCAGAGACGCAGAGACATTGAGAACCAGAGACGCAGTGACACTGAGACCCAGACATGCAGTGGCGCAGAGGCACTGAGACGCAGAGACACTGAGATGCTGCCACCCAGTGACGCAGAGACACTGAGACGCAGAGACACTGAGACTCAGAAACTCTGAGATGCAGAGACTCTGAGACGCAGAGACGCAGAGACCCTGAGACGCAGAGACACTGCGACCCAGAGACGCAGCGACACTGAGAAGCAGAGACACTGAGAATCAGAGACGCAGAAACACAGAGATGCAGAGACTCTGAGACTCAGAGACTCAGAGGCGTAGAGACGCCGAGACGCAGTTACACTGAAATGCAGAGACACTGAGACGCAGGGACTCTGAGACGCAGCGACGCAGAGACACTGATTCCCAGAGACGCAGAGACGCAGAGACACTGAGAAGCAGAAACACTGAGACCCAGAGACGCAGAGACTCAGAGACTCTGAGACGCAGAGACACAGTGACCCTGAGAAAAAGAGCCACTTATACCCAGAGACGCAGAGACACTGAGACCCAGAGACGCAGAGACACAGAGACTCAGAGACTCTGAGACGCAGAGACACAGAGATACAGAGACACTGAGACCCAGAGATGCAGAGACGCAGAGACACTGAGACGCAGAGACTCAGACGCAGAGATGCTGAGACGCAGGGACTCTGAGATGCAGAGACTCTGAGACGCAGAGACTCTGAGACACTGAGACCCAGAGACGCAGAGACCCTGAGACCCAGAGACGCAGAGACGCAGCGACACTGAGAAGCAGAGACACTGAGAATCAGTGACGCAGAGACGCACAGGCACTGAGACTCAGAAACACTGAGTCGCAGAGACTCTGAGATGCAGAGACGCAGAGACACAGAGACACAGAGGCGCAGAGACGCAGAGAAACTGAGACGCAGAGACAGTGAGACCCAGAGACGCAGAGACGCAGAGATCCTGAGACTCAACGACACTGCAACCCAGAGACGCAGCGACACTGAGAAGCAGAGACACTGAGAATCAGAGACGCAGAGACGCACAGGCACTAAGACTCAGAAACACTGAGTCGCAGAGACTCTGAGATGCAGAGACGCAGAGACACAGAGACGCAGAGACACAGAGACGCAGAGGCGCAGAGACGCAGAGAAACTGAGACGCAGAGACACTGAGACCCAGAGACGCAGAGGCGGAGAGACACTGAGACGCAGAGACACTGAGAACCAGAGACGCAGAGACGCAGAAAAACTGAGACGCAGAGACACTGAGAGACAGACACTGAGAAGCAGAGACGCAGAGACCCTGAGAGGCAGAGGCACTGAGACCGAGAGACGTAGAGACGCAGAGAACTTGAGACGCAGAGACCCTGAGAGGCAGAGACACTGAGACCGAGAGACGTAGAGACGCAGAGACCCTGAGACTCAACGACACCGAGACGCAGATACTCTGAGACACAGAGGCGCAGAGACGCAGTGACACTGAGACGCAGAGACACTGAGACGCAGAGACACTGAGACGCAGAGACGCAGAGATGCAGAGATGCAGAGACACTGAGACACTGAGACCCAGAGATGCAGAGACACTGAGACCCAGATACACAGAGACACTGAGACCCAGAGATGCAGAGACGCAGAGACCCAGAGACCCTGAGACGCAG
Source organism: Carcharhinus amblyrhynchos (assembly GCF_965287045.1). Lineage (NCBI taxonomy): Eukaryota > Metazoa > Chordata > Chondrichthyes > Carcharhiniformes > Carcharhinidae > Carcharhinus > Carcharhinus amblyrhynchos. Next base: position 392,107 of record NW_027649870.1, read on the forward strand.
AGAAGCAGAGACACTGAGACCCAGAGATGCAGAGACGCAGAGACCCAGAGACCCTGAGACGCAGAGAAGCAGATACACTGAGACGCAGAGACGCGGTGACACTGAGACGCAGCGACACTGAGACGCAGAGACACAGAGATGCACAGACACTGAGACACTGAGAAACTGAGACCCAGAGATGCAGAGACGCAGAGACACTGAGACGCAGAGACTCTGAGATGCAGAGACACTGAGACACTGAGACTCTGAGACGCTGCAACCCAGAGATGCAGAGATGCAGGAACACTGAGACCCAGATACACAGAGACACTGAGACCCAGAGATGCAGAGACGCAGAGACACAGAGACGCAGAGACCCTGAGACGTAGAGACGCAGAGACACTGAGACGCAGAGACTCTGAGACACAGAGACGCACAGACGCGGTGACACTGAGACGCAGCGACACTGAGACGCAGAGACTCTGAGACGCAGAGACACAGAGATGCAGAGACACTGAGACCCAGAGACACAGAGACACTGAGACCCAGAGATGCAGAGACACTGAGACGCAGAGACTATGAGACGCAGAGACGCTGAGACGCAGAGACTCTAGATGCAGAGACGCAGAGACTCTGAGACACAGAGATGTTGTGACCCAGAGATGCTGAGACCCTGAGACCCAGAGACGCAGAGACGCAGAGACACTGAGACACAGAGACACTGAGACTCAGAAACACTGAGTCGCAGAGACTCTGAGATGCACAGACGCAGAGACTCTGAGATGCAGAGACTCTGAGACGCAGAGATGCAGAGAGACTCTGAGACGCAGAGGTGCAGAGACCCTGAGACGCAGATAGGCAGAGGCGCAGGGACACTGAGACGCAGAGACTCTGAGACACAGAGACGTAGAAAAACTGAGACGCAGAGACACTGAGAGGCAGAGACACTGAGAAGCAGAATGCAGAGACTCTGAGACTCAGAGACGCAGAGACCCAGAGAAGCAGAGACACTGAGACGCAGAGACAGTGAGACCCAGAGACGCAGAGACCCTGAGACTCAGAGACTCAGATACTCTGAGACACAGTGACGCAGAGACGCAGTGACACTGAGATGCAGAGACACTGAGACGCAGAGACTCTGAGACGCAGAGACGCAGAGACACTGAGATGCAGAGACACTGAGATACTGAGACCCAGAGATGCAGAGACACTGAGAATCTGAGAGGCAGAGACACTGAGACGCAGAGACTCTGAGACGCAGACACACTGAGACTCAGAGACTCTGAGACGCTGCAACCCAGAGATGCAGAGATGCAGAGACACTGAGACCCAGATACACAGAGACACTGAGACCAGATACAGAGACACTGAGACCCAGAGATGCAGAGACGCAGAGACCCTGAGACGCTGAGACGCAGAGACGCAGAGACACTGAGACCCAGAGACGCAGAGACTCTGAGACACAGAGATGTTGTGACCCAGAGATGCTGAGACCCAGAGACGCAGAGACGCAGAGACACTGAGACACAGAGACACTGAGACTCAGAAACACTGAGTCGCAGAGACTCTGAGATGCACAGACGCAGAGACTCTGAGATGCAGAGACTCTGAGACGCAGAGACGCAGAGAGACTCTGAGACACTGAGACCCAGAGACGCACAGCCCCTAGACCCAGATACACAGAGACACTGAGACCAGATACAGAGACACTGAGACCCAGAGATGCAGAGACGCAGCGACGCAGAGACGCAGAGACACTGAGACGCAGAGACACTGAGACTCAGAAACACTGAGTCGCAGAGACTCTGAGATGCAGAGACTCTGAGACGCAGAGACTCTGAGACACTGAGACACTGAGACGCAGAGCCCCTAGACGCAGAGACACTGCGACCCAGAGACGCAGCGACACTGAGAAGCAGAGACACTGAGAATCAGAGACGCAGAGACACTGAGACGCACAGACTCTGAGACGCAGACACACTGAGACTCAGAGACTCTGAGATGCTGCAACCCAGAGATGCAGAGATGCAGAGACACTGAGACCCAGATACACAGAGACACTGAGACCAGATACAGAGACACTGAGATCCAGAGATGCAGAGACGCAGAGACCCTGAGACGCAGAGATGCAGAGACACTGAGATGCAGAGACGCGGTGACACTGAGACGCAGCGACACTGAGACGCAGAGATGCAGAGACGCAGAGATGCAGAGACACTGAGACACTGAGAAACTGAGACCCAGAGATGCAGAGACGCAGAGACACCGACTCGCAGAGACTCTGAGACGCAGAGACACTGAGACACAGAGACTCTGAGACGCTGCAACCCAGAGATGCAGAGATGCAGAGACACTGAGACCCAGATACACACAGACACTGAGACCCAGAGATGCAGAGATACAGAGACGCAGAGACCCTGAGACGCAGAGACACTGAGACGCAGAGACAATGAGACCCAGAGATGCAGAGACGCAGAGATGGAGAGACGCAGAGACACTGAGACGCAGAGACGCTGAGACGCAGAGATCCTGAGATGCAGAGACACAGAGACGCAGAGACACTGAGACCCAGAGACGCAGAGACTCTGAGACACAGAGACGTTGTGACCCAGAGATGCTGTGACCCAGAGACGCAGAGACACTGAGACGCAGAGACACTGATTCGCAGAGACTCTGAGATGCAGAGACTCTGAGACACTGAGACCCAGAGACGCAGAGACTCTGAGATGCAGAGACTCTGAGACACTGAGACCCAGAGACGCAGAGCCCCTAGACGCAGAGACACTGCGACCCAGAGACGCAGCGACACTGAGAAGCAGAGACACTGAGAAGCAGAGACGCAGAAACACAGAGATGCAGAGACTCTGAGACTCAGAGACTCAGAGGCGTAGAGACGCCGAGACGCAGTTACACTGAAATGCAGAGACACTGAGACGCAGGGACTCTGAGACGCAGCGACGCAGAGACACTGATTCCCAGAGACGCAGAGACGCAGAGACACTGAGAAGCAGAAACACTGAGACCCAGAGACGCAGAGACTCAGAGACTCTGAGACGCAGAGACACAGTGACCCTGAGAAAAAGAGCCACTTATACCCAGAGACGCAGAGACACTGAGACCCAGAGACGCAGAGACACAGAGACTCAGAGACTCTGAGACGCAGAGACACAGAGATACAGAGACACTGAGACCCAGAGATGCAGAGACGCAGAGACACTGAGACGCAGAGACTCAGACGCAGAGATGCTGAGACGCAGGGACTCTGAGATGCAGAGACTCAGAGACTCTGAGACGCAGAGACACAGAGACGATGAGACACTGAGACACTGAGACCCAGAGACGCAGTGACTCTGAGACACAGAGACGTTGTGACCCAGCGATGCTGAGACCCAGAGACGCAGACACTGAGACACAGAGACACTGAGACTCAGAAACACTGAGTCGCAGAGACTCTGAGATGCAGAGACTCTGAGACCCAGAGACGCAGAGACCCAGAGACGCAGAGACCCTGAGGCCCAGAGACGCAGAGACGCAGCGACACTGAGAAGCAGAGACACTGAGAATCAGTGACGCAGAGACGCAAGGCACTGAGACTCAGAAACACTGAGTCGCAGAGACTCTGAGATGCAGAGACGCAGAGACACAGAGACACAGAGGCGCAGAGACGCAGAGAAACTGAGACGCAGAGACAGTGAGACCCAGAGACGCAGAGACGCAGAGATCCTGAGACTCAACGACACTGCAACCCAGAGACGCAGCGACACTGAGAAGCAGAGACACTGAGAATCAGAGACGCAGAGACGCACAGGCACTAAGACTCAGAAACACTGAGTCGCAGAGACTCTGAGATGCAGAGACTCTGAGACACTGAGACCCAGAGACGCAGAGACTCTGAGATGCAGAGACTCTGAGACACTGAGACCCAGAGACGCAGAGCCCCTAGACGCAGAGACACTGCGACCCAGAGACGCAGCGACACTGAGAAGCAGAGACACTGAGAAGCAGAGACGCAGAAACACAGAGATGCAGAGACTCTGAGACTCAGAGACTCAGAGGCGTAGAGACGCCGAGACGCAGTTACACTGAAATGCAGAGACACTGAGACGCAGGGACTCTGAGACGCAGCGACGCAGAGACACTGATTCCCAGAGACGCAGAGACGCAGAGACACTGAGAAGCAGAAACACTGAGACCCAGAGACGCAGAGACTCAGAGACTCTGAGACGCAGAGACACAGTGACCCTGAGAAAAAGAGCCACTTATACCCAGAGACGCAGAGACACTGAGACCCAGAGACGCAGAGACACAGAGACTCAGAGACACTGAGACCCAGAGATGCAGAGACACAGAGACGATGAGACACTGAGACCCAGAGACGCAGTGACTCTGAGACACAGAGACGTTGTGACCCAGCGATGCTGAGACCCAGAGACGCAGACACTGAGACACAGAGACACTGAGACTCAGAAACACTGAGTCGCAGAGACTCTGAGATGCAGAGACGCAGAGACTCTGAGACACTGAGACCCAGAGACGCAGAGACCCAGAGACGCAGAGACCCTGAGGCCCAGAGACGCAGAGACGCAGCGACACTGAGAAGCAGAGACACTGAGAATCAGTGACGCAGAGACGCAAGGCACTGAGACTCAACGACACTGCAACCCAGAGACGCAGCGACACTGAGAAGCAGAGACACTGAGAATCAGAGACGCAGAAACGCACAGGCACTAAGACTCAGAAACACTGAGTCGCAGAGACTCTGAGATGCAGAGACGCAGAGACACAGAGACGCAGAGGCGCAGAGACGCAGAGAAACTGAGACGCAGAGACACTGAGACCCAGAGACGCAGAGGCGGAGAGACACTGAGACGCAGAGACACTGAGAACCAGAGACGCAGAGACGCAGAAAAACTGAGACGCAGAGACACTGAGAGACAGACCCTGAGAAGCAGAGACGCAGAGACCCTGAGAGGCAGAGACACTGAGACCGAGACACGTAGAGATGCAGAGACCCTGAGACTCAACGACACCGAGACGCAGATACTCTGAGACACAGAGGCGCAGAGACGCAGTGACACTGAGACGCAGAGACACTGAGACGCAGAGACTCTGAGACTCAGAGACGCAGAGATGCAGAGACACTGAGACCCAGATACACAGAGACACTGAGACCCAGAGACGCAGAGACCCAGAGACCCTGAGACGCAGAGAAGCAGAGACACTGAGACGCAGAGACGCGGTGACACTGAGACGCAGCGACACTGAGACGCAGAGACACAGAGATGCACAGACACTGAGACACTGAGAAACTGAGACCCAGAGATGCAGAGACGCAGAGACACTGAGACGCAGAGACTCTGAGATGCAGAGACACTGAGACGCAGAGACTCTGAGACGCTGCAACCCAGAGAAGCAGAGACGCAGAGACACAGAGACGCAGAGACCCTGAGACGTAGAGACGCAGAGACACTGAGACGCAGATACACAGAGACACTGAGACCCAGAGATGCAGAGACGCAGAGACACAGAGACGCAGAGATCCTGAGACGTAGAGACGCAGAGACACTGAGACCCAGATACACAGAGACACTGAGACCCAGAGATGCAGAGACGCAGAGACACAGAGACGCAAAGACACTGAGACCCAGAGATGCAGAGACGCAGAGACACAGAGACGCAGAGACCCTGAGACGTAGAGACGCTGAGACGCAGAGACTCTGAGACACAGAGACGCACAGACGCGGTGACACTGAGACGCAGCGACACTGAGACGCAGAGACTCTGAGACGCAGAGACACAGAGATGCAGAGACACTGAGACCCAGAGTCGCAGAGACCCTGAGACGCAGAGACACTGAGAACCAGAGATGCAGAGACCCTGAGACGCAGAGACGCAGAGACACTGAGACCCAGAGATGCAGAGACACTGAGACACAGAGACACTCAGACCCAGAGATACAGAGACGCTGAGACGCAGAGACGCGGTGACACTGAGACACAGCGACACTGAGACGCAGAGACTCTGAGACGCAGAGACGCAGAGACACAGAGATGCAGAGACACTGAGACACAGAGACACTGAGACCCAGAGATGCAGAGACGCAGAGACACTGAGACGCGGTGACACTGAGACGCAGCGACACTGAGACGCAGAAACGCAGAGACGCTGAGACGCAGAGACGTAGAGACCCTGAGACGCAGAGAATCTGAGACGTGGAGACGCAGAGGCTCTGCAACGCAGAGACACTGAGACCCAGAGATTCAGAGAGACTGAGACGCAGACACTCTGAGACACAGAGCCACTGAGAACCAGAGACGCAGTGACGCAGAAACACTGAGACCCAGAGACTCTGAGACACCGAGACTCTGAGATGCAGAGACTCTGAGACACAGAGATGCAGAGACGCTGAGACCTAGAGACCAAGAGACGCAGACACCCTGAGACACTGAGACACTGAGACGCGGAGACACTGAGACCCAGAGACTCTGAGACGCAGAGACTCTGAGACGCAGAGACGCTGAGACCCTGAGACCCAGAGATACAGAGACACTGAGACGCAGAGACACAGAGACGCGGAGACACAGAGACACTGAGACACAGAGACGCAGAGACCCTGAGACGCAGAGAAACTGAGAACCAGAGACCCTGAGACACTGAGACGCAGAGACGCTGAGACGCAGAGATGCAGAGATGCTGAGACGCAGAGACACTGAGAGGCAGAGGCGTAGAGACCCTGAGACGCAGAGACCCTGAGACTCTGAGACTCTGAGACGCAGAGCCACTGAGAACCAGAGACGCAGATACGCAGAGACGCAGAGACACTGAGAACCAGAGACGCAGTGACACTGAGACCCAGACATGCAGTGGCGCAGAGGCACTGAGACGCAGAGACTCTGAGATGCTGCCACCCAGAGACGCAGGGGCCCTGAGACGCAGAGACCCTGAGACACAGAGACACTGAGACCCAGAGACTCAGAGACACTGAGACAGAGACACTCAGACCCAGAGATACAGAGACGCAGAGACGCTGAGACGAAGAGATGCAGAGACCCGGAGACGCAGAGACCCTGAGACGCAGAGACGCAGAGGCTCTGAGACACAGAGATGCAGAGATGCGGTGACACTGAGACACAGCGACACTGAGACGCAGAGACCCTGAGACGCAGAGACACAGAGATGCAGAGACACTGAGATCCAGAGACACAGAGACACTGAGACCCAGAGATGCAGAGACGCAGCGACGCACAGACACTGAGACGCAGAGACTCTGAGACGCAGAGACGCAGAGATGCAGAGACACTGAGACACAGAGACACTGAGACCCAGAGATGCAGAGACGCAGAGACACTGAGACGCAGAGACTCTGAGACGCAGAGACGCAGAGACACTGAGACCTAGAGACCAAGAGACGCAGACACCCTGAGACACTGAGACACTGAGACGCGGAGACACTGAGACCCAGAGACTCTAAGACGCAGAGACTCTGAGACGCAGAGACGCTGAGACACTGAGACCCAGAGATACAGAGACACTGAGACGCAGAGACACAGAGACGCGGAGACGCAGAGACACTGAGACACAGAGACGCAGAGACCCTGAGACGCAGAGAAACTGAGAACCAGAGACCCTGAGACACTGAGACGCAGAGACGCTGAGATGCAGAGATGCTGAGACGCAGAGACACTGAGAGGCAGAGGCGTAGAGACCCTGAGACGCAGAGACCCTGAGACTCTGAGACTCTGAGACGCAGAGCCACTGAGAACCAGAGACGCAGATACGCAGAGACACTGAGAACCAGAGACGCAGTGACACTGAGACCCAGAGATGCAGTGGCGCAGAGGCACTGAGACGCAGAGACTCTGAGATGCTGCCACCCAGAGACGCAGATACGCAGAGACGCAGAGACACTGAGAGCCAGAGACGCAGTGACACTGAGACCCAGACATGCAGTGGCGCAGAGGCACTGAGACGCAGAGACTCTGAGATGCTGCCACCCAGAGACGCAGAGGCCCTGAGACGCAGAGACCCTGAGACACAGAGACACTGAGACCCAGAGACTCAGAGACACTGAGACAGAGACACTCAGACCCAGAGATACAGAGACGCAGAGACGCTGAGACGAAGAGATGCAGAGACCCGGAGACGCAGAGACCCTGAGACGCAGAGACGCAGAGGCTCTGAGACACAGAGACGCAGAGATGCGGTGACACTGAGACACAGCGACACTGAGACGCAGAGACTCTGAGACGCAGAGACACAGAGATGCAGAGACACTGAGATCCAGAGACACAGAGACACTGAGACCCAGAGATGCAGAGACGCAGCGACGCAGAGACACTGAGACGCAGAGACTCTGAGATGCAGAGACGCTGAGACGCAGAGACTCTGAGATGCAGAGGCGCAGAGACGCAGAGACACTGAGACGCAGAGATGCAGAGACACTCAGACACTGAGACACTGAGACCCAGAGACGCAGAGACTCTGAGACACAGAGACGTTGTGACCCAGAGATGCTGAGACGCACAGACACAGAGACACTGAGACGCAGAGAAATTGAGACTCAGAAACTCTGAGATGCAGAGACTCTGAGAAGCAGAGACAGTGAGACCCAGAGACGCAGAGGCCCTGAGACTCAACGACACTGAGACGCAGATACTCTGAGACACAGAGACGCAGAGAAGCAGTGACACTGAGATGCAGAGACTCTGAGACGCAGAGACGCAGAGACACAGAGATGCAGTGACACTGAGACCCAGAGATGCAGATACACTGAGATCCAGATACACAGAGACACTGAGACCCAGATACACAGAGACACTGAGACCCAGAGATGCAGATACACTGAGATCCAGATACACAGAGACACTGAGACCCAGATACACAGAGACACTGAGACCCAGAGATGCAGAGACCCTGAGACGCAGAGACGCAGAGACACTGAGACGCAGAGACGCGGTGACACTGAGACGCAGCGACACTGAGACGCAGAGGCGCAGAGACACAGAGATGCAGAGACACTGAGACACTGAGAAAGTGAGACGCAGAGACTCTGAGACGCAGAGACACTGAGACGCAGAGACTCTGAGACCCAGGGATGCAGAGACGCAGAGACGCAGAGACGCTGAGACACAGAGACGTAGAGACCCTGAGACGCAGAAAATCTGAGACGCGGAGACGCAGAGGCTCTGCAACGCAGAGACACTGAGACCCAGAGATGCAGAGAGACTGAGACGCAGATACTCTGAGACACAGAGCCACTGAGAACCAGAGACGCAGTGACGCAGAGACACTGAGAAGCAGAGACACTGAGAATCAGTGACGCAGAGACGCAAGGCACTGAGACTCAGAAACACTGAGTCGCAGAGACTCTGAGATGCAGAGACGCAGAGACACAGAGACACAGAGGCGCAGAGACGCAGAGAAACTGAGACGCAGAGACAGTGAGACCCAGAGACGCAGAGACGCAGAGATCCTGAGACTCAACGACACTGCAACCCAGAGACGCAGCGACACTGAGAAGCAGAGACACTGAGAATCAGAGACGCAGAGACGCACAGGCACTAAGACTCAGAAACACTGAGTCGCAGAGACTCTGAGATGCAGAGACGCAGAGACACAGAGACGCAGAGGCGCAGAGACGCAGAGAAACTGAGACGCAGAGACACTGAGACCCAGAGACGCAGAGGCGGAGAGACACTGAGACGCAGAGACACTGAGAACCAGAGACGCAGAGACGCAGAAAAACTGAGACGCAGAGACACTGAGAGACAGACACTGAGAAGCAGAGACGCAGAGACCCTGAGAGGCAGAGGCACTGAGACCGAGAGACGTAGAGACGCAGAGAACTTGAGACGCAGAGACCCTGAGAGGCAGAGACACTGAGACCGAGAGACGTAGAGACGCAGAGACCCTGAGACTCAACGACACCGAGACGCAGATACTCTGAGACACAGAGGCGCAGAGACGCAGTGACACTGAGACGCAGAGACACTGAGACGCAGAGACACTGAGACGCAGAGACGCAGAGATGCAGAGATGCAGAGATGCAGAGACACTGAGACACTGAGACCCAGAGATGCAGAAACACTGAGACCCAGATACACAGAGACACTGAGACCCAGAGATGCAGAGACGCAGAGACACAGAGACGCAGAGACCCTGAGACGTAGAGACGCAGAGACACTGAGACGCAGAGACTCTGAGACACAGAGACGCACAGACGCGGTGACACTGAGACGCAGCGACACTGAGACGCAGAGACTCTGAGACGCAGAGACACAGAGATGCAGAGACACTGAGACCCAGAGACACAGAGACACTGAGACCCAGAGATGCAGAGACACTGAGACGCAGAGACTATGAGACGCAGAGACGCTGAGACGCAGAGACTCTAGATGCAGAGACGCAGAGACACTGAGACCCAGAGACGCAGAGACTCTGAGACACAGAGATGTTGTGACCCAGAGATGCTGAGACCCAGAGACGCAGAGACGCAGAGACACTGAGACACAGAGACACTGAGACTCAGAAACACTGAGTCGCAGAGACTCTGAGATGCACAGACGCAGAGACTCTGAGATGCAGAGACTCTGAGACGCAGAGATGCAGAGAGACTCTGAGACGCAGAGGTGCAGAGACCCTGAGACGCAGATAGGCAGAGGCGCAGGGACACTGAGACGCAGAGACTCTGAGACACAGAGACGTAGAAAAACTGAGACGCAGAGACACTGAGAGGCAGAGACACTGAGAAGCAGAATGCAGAGACTCTGAGACTCAGAGACGCAGAGACCCAGAGAAGCAGAGACACTGAGACGCAGAGACAGTGAGACCCAGAGACGCAGAGACCCTGAGACTCAGAGACTCAGATACTCTGAGACACAGTGACGCAGAGACGCAGTGACACTGAGATGCAGAGACACTGAGACGCAGAGACTCTGAGACGCAGAGACGCAGAGACACTGAGATGCAGAGACACTGAGATACTGAGACCCAGAGATGCAGAGACACTGAGAATCTGAGAGGCAGAGACACTGAGACGCACAGACTCTGAGACGCAGACACACTGAGACTCTGAGACTCTGAGACGCTGCAACCCAGAGATGCAGAGATGCAGAGACACTGAGACCCAGATACACAGAGACACTGAGACCAGATACAGAGACACTGAGACCCAGAGATGCAGAGACGCAGAGACCCTGAGACGCTGAGACGCAGAGACGCAGAGACACTGAGACCCAGAGACGCAGAGACTCTGAGACACAGAGATGTTGTGACCCAGAGATGCTGAGACCCAGAGACGCAGAGACGCAGAGACACTGAGACACAGAGACACTGAGACTCAGAAACACTGAGTCGCAGAGACTCTGAGATGCACAGACGCAGAGACTCTGAGATGCAGAGACTCTGAGACGCAGAGACGCAGAGAGACTCTGAGACACTGAGACCCAGAGACGCACAGCCCCTAGACGCAGAGACACTGCGACCCAGAGATGCAGTGACACTGAGAAGCAGAGACACTGAGAATCAGAGACGCAGAGACACTGAGACGCACAGACTCTGAGACGCAGACACACTGAGACTCAGAGACTCTGAGATGCTGCAACCCAGAGATGCAGAGATGCAGAGACACTGAGACCCAGATACACAGAGACACTGAGACCAGATACAGAGACACTGAGACCCAGAAATGCAGAGACGCAGCGACGCAGAGACGCAGAGACACTGAGACGCAGAGACACTGAGACTCAGAAACACTGAGTCGCAGAGACTCTGAGATGCAGAGACTCTGAGACGCAGAGACTCTGAGACACTGAGACACTGAGACGCAGAGCCCCTAGACGCAGAGACACTGCGACCCAGAGACGCAGCGACACTGAGAAGCAGAGACACTGAGAATCAGAGACGCAGAGACACTGAGACGCACAGACTCTGAGACGCAGACACACTGAGACTCAGAGACTCTGAGATGCTGCAACCCAGAGATGCAGAGATGCAGAGACACTGAGACCCAGATACACAGAGACACTGAGACCAGATACAGAGACACTGAGATCCAGAGATGCAGAGACGCAGAGACCCTGAGACGCAGAGATGCAGAGACACTGAGATGCAGAGACGCGGTGACACTGAGACGCAGCGACACTGAGACGCAGAGATGCAGAGACGCAGAGATGCAGAGACACTGAGACACTGAGAAACTGAGACCCAGAGATGCAGAGACGCAGAGACACCGACTCGCAGAGACTCTGAGACGCAGAGACACTGAGACACAGAGACTCTGAGACGCTGCAACCCAGAGATGCAGAGATGCAGAGACACTGCGACCCAGATACACACAGACACTGAGACCCAGAGATGCAGAGATACAGAGACGCAGAGACCCTGAGACGCAGAGACACTGAGACGCAGAGACAATGAGACCCAGAGATGCAGAGACGCAGAGATGGAGAGACGCAGAGACACTGAGACGCAGAGACGCTGAGACGCAGAGATCCTGAGATGCAGAGACACAGAGACGCAGAGACACTGAGACCCAGAGACGCAGAGACTCTGAGACACAGAGACGTTGTGACCCAGAGATGCTGAGACCCAGAGACGCAGAGACACTGAGACGCAGAGACACTGATTCGCAGAGACTCTGAGATGCAGAGACTCTGAGACACTGAGACCCAGAGACGCAGAGACTCTGAGATGCAGAGACTCTGAGACACTGAGACCCAGAGACGCAGAGCCCCTAGACGCAGAGACACTGCGACCCAGAGACGCAGCGACACTGAGAAGCAGAGACGCAGAAACGCAGAGACGCAGTTACAGTGAAATGCAGAGACACTGAGACGCAGGGACTCTGAGACGCAGAGACTGTGAGACGCCGAGACACTGAGACGCAGAGACACTGAGACCCAGAGACGCAGAGACACTGAGAAGCAGAAACACTGAGACCCAGAGACGCAGAGAGTCAGAGACTCAGAGACTCTGAGACGCAGAGACTCAGTGACCCTGAGACAAAGAGACACTTAGACCCAGAGACGCAGAGACACTGAGACCCTGAGACTCAGAGACACTGAGACACAGAGACACTCAGACCCAGAGATACAGAGACGCAGAGACGCTGAGACGCAGAGACGCAGAGACACAGAGATGCAGAGACACTGAGACACAGAGACACTGAGACCCAGAGATGCAGAGACACTGAGACGCAGAGACTCTGAGACGCAGAGACGCTGAGACGCAGAGACTCTGAGATGCAGAGACGCAGAGACGCAGAGATACAGACACACTGAGACCCAGAGACGCAGTGACTCTGAGACACAGAGACGTTGTGACCCAGAGATGCTGAGACCCAGAGACACAGACACTGAGACGCAGAGACACTGAGACTCAGAAACACTGAGTCGCAGAGACTCTATACAGAGACGCAGAGACTCTGAGATGCAGAAACTCTGAGACGCAGAGACGCAGAGACTCTGAGACACTGAGACCCAGAGAAGCAGAGACCTTGAGACGCAGAAACACTGAGACCCAGAGACGCAGAGAGTCAGAGACACTGAGAAGCAGAGACACTGAGAATCAGAGACGCAGAAACGCAGAGATGCAGAGACTCTGAGACTCAGAGACGCAGAGACGCAGAGACTCTGAGACTCAGAGACGCAGAGACGCAGTGACACTGAGATGCAGAGACACTGAGACGCAGGGACTCAGAGACTCTGAGACGCAGAGACTCTGAGACGCAGAGACACTGAGTCCCAGAGACGCAGAGACGCAGAGACACAAAGACACTGAGAAGCAGAAACACTGAGACCCAGAGACGCAGAGACTCAGACACTCTGAGACGCAGAGACGCAGAGACTCTGAGACACTGAGACCTAGAGACGCAGAGACGCAGAGGCACTGAGACGCAGAGACACTGAGACGCAGAGACACTGAGACCCAGAGACGCAGAGGCGGAGAGACCCTGAGACGCAGAGGTGCACAGACCCTGAGACGCAGATAGGCAGAGACGCAGAGACACTGAGACCCAGAGACGCAGAGATGCAGAGACCCTGAGATGCAGCGACGCAGAGACGCAGGGACACTGAGACGCAGAGACGAAGTGACACTGAGGCACAGAGCCACTGAGAGGCACAGACTCTGAGAAGCAGAGACGCAGAGACTCTGAGATGCAGACACGCTGAGACGCAGAGACCCTGACACGCTGAGACCCTGAGACCCTGAGATGCAGATAAACTGAGACACTGAGACCCAGAGACGCAGAGACGCAGAGACACTGAGACACAGAGACACTGAGAGACAGAGACACTGAGAAGCAGAGACGCAGAGACTCTGAGACGCAGAGACGCAGAGGCCCGGAGAGGCAGAGACACTGAGACCCAGAGACGTAGAGACGCAGAGACACTGAGACACAGAGACGCAGAGACCCTGAGACGCAGAGGAACTGAGAACCAGAGACCCTGAGACACTGAGATGCAGAGACGCTGAGACGCAGAGATGCAGAGATGCTGAGACGCAGAGACACTGAGAGGCAAAGGCGTAGAGACCCTGAGACGCAGAGACCCTGAGACTCTGAGACTCTGAGACGCAGAGCCACTGAGAACCAGAGACGCAGATACGCAGAGACGCAGAGACACTGAGAACCAGAGACGCAGTGACACTGAGACACAGAGACGCTGAGACTCTGAGACACAGAGACGCAGAGATGCGGTGACACTGAGACACAGCGACACTGAGACGCAGAGAAACTGAGAACCTGAGACGCAGAGACGCAGAGACACTGAGACCCAGATACACACAGACACTGAGACCCAGAGATGCAAAGACACAGAGACGCAGAGACCCTGAGACGCAGAGACACTGAGACGCAGAGACAATGAGACCCAGAGATGCAGAGACGCAGAGATGGAGAGACGCAGAGACACTGAGACGCAGAGACGCTGAGACGCAGAGATCCTGAGATGCAGAGACGCAGAGACGCAGAGAAACTGAGACCCAGAGACGCAGAGACTCTGAGACACAGAGACGTTGTGACCCAGAGATGCTGAGACCCAGAGACGCAGAGACACTGAGACGCAGAGACACTGATTCGCAGAGACTCTGAGATGCAGAGACTCTGAGACACTGAGACCCAGAGACGCAGCGACACTGAGAAGCAGAGACACTGAGAAGCAGAGACGCAGAAACGCAGAGACGCAGTTACACTGAAATGCAGAGACACTGAGACGCAGGGACTCTGAGACACAGAGACTGTGAGACGCCGAGACACTGAGACGCAGAGACACTGAGACCCAGAGACGCAGAGACACTGAGAAGCAGAAACACTGAGACCCAGAGACGCAGAGAGTCAGAGACTCAGAGACTCTGAGACGCAGAGACTCAGTGACCCTGAGACAAAGAGACACTTAGACCCAGAGACGCAGAGACACTGAGACCCTGAGACTCAGAGACACTGAGACACAGAGACACTCAGACCCAGAGATACAGAGACGCTGAGACGCAGAGACGCAGAGACGCGGTGACACTGAGACGCAGCGACACTGAGACGCAGAGACTCTGAGACGCAGAGACGCAGAGACACAGAGATGCAGAGACACTGAGACCCAGAGATGCACAGACGCAGAGACACTGAGACGCAGAGACTCTGAGACGCAGAGACGCTGAGACGCAGAGACTCTGAGATGCAGAGACGCAGAGACGCAGAGATACAGACACACTGAGACCCAGAGACGCAGTGACTCTGAGACACAGAGACGTTGTGACCCAGAGACGCAGAGACACTGAGATGCAGAGACACTGAGATACTGAGACCCAGAGATGCAGAGACACTGAGAATCTGAGACGCAGAGACACTGAGACGCACAGACTCTGAGACGCAGACACACTGAGACTCAGAGACTCTGAGACGCTGCAACCCAGAGATGCAGAGATGCAGAGACACTGAGACCCAGATACACAGAGACACTGAGACCAGATACAGAGACACTGAGACCCAGAGATGCAGAGACGCAGAAACCCTGAGACGCAGAGATGCAGAGACACTGAGATGCAGAGACGCGGTGACACTGAGACGCAGCGACACTGAGACGCAGAGATGCAGAGACACAGAGATGCAGAGACACTGAGACACTGAGAAACTGAGACACAGAGATGCAGAGACGCAGAGACACTGACTCGCAGAGACTCTGAGACGCAGAGACACTGAGACACAGAGACTCTGAGACGCTGCAACCCAGAGATGCAGAGATGCAGAGACACTGAGACCCAGATACACACAGACACTGAGACGCAGAGACGCAGAGACACTGAGACGCAGAGACGCAGAGACACTGAGACCCAGAGACGCAGAGACTCTGAGACACAGAGGCGTTGTGACCCAGAGATGCTGAGACCCAGAGACACAGAGACCCTGAGACGCAGAGACACAGAGACACTGAGAAGCAGAGACACTGAGAATCACAGACGCAGAAACACAGAGACGCAGAGACTCTGAGACTCAGAGACGCGGATACTCAGAGAGTCTGAGACTCTGAGACTCAGAGAAGCAGAGACGCAGTGACTCTGAGATGCAGAGACACTGAGACGAAGGGACTCTGAGACGCAGAGACTCTGAGACGCCGAGACTCTGAGATGCAGAGACTCTGAGATGCAGAGACGCAGAGACTCTGAGACACTGAGACCCAGAGACGCAGAGACCCTGAGACGCGGAGACGCAGAGACACAGAGTCGCAGATACGCAAAGACACAGAGACCCAGAGACGCAGAGACACTGAGACACTGAGACCCAGAGACGCAGAGACCCTGAGACGCGAAGACGCAGAGACACAGAGTCGCAGATACGCAAAGACACAGAGACCCAGAGACGCAGAGACACTGAAACACTGAGACCCAGAGACGCAGAGACACAGAGACACAGAGACTCTGAGACGCAGACGCATAGAGACCCTGGGACGCAGAGAATCAGAGACTCAGAGACACTGAGACGCAGAGACACTGAGACGCAGAGACTCTGAGACGCTGCCACCCAGAGACGCAGAGATGCAGAGATACTGAGACTCAGATACACGGAGACACTGAGACACAGAGACGCAGAGACACTGAGACGCAGCGACACTGAGACGCAGAGTCTCTGAGACGCAGAGACACAGAGATGCAGAGACACTGAGACCCAGAGACAAAGAGACACTGAGACGCAGAGATGCAGAGACGCAGAGACACTGAGACGCAGAGACGCAGAGACTCTGAGACGCAGAGACGCTGCGACGCAGAGACTCTGAGATGCAGAGATGCAGAGACGCAGAGACGCTGAGACTCAGAAACAGTGAGTCTGAGATGCAGAGACGCAGAAACTCTGACATGCAGAGACTCTGAGACGGAGAGACTCTGAAACACTGAGACCCAGAGACGTAGAGACCCAGAGACGCAGAGGCGCTGAGACGCAGAGACACTGAGACCCAGAGACACAGAAACGCAGAGACGCAGAGACTCTGATACTCAGAGACTCAGAGACTCAGAGACGCAGAGACGCCGAGACGCAGTTACACTGAAATGCAGAGACACTGAGACGCAGGGACTCTGAGACGCAGAGACTCTGAGACGCCGAGACTCTGAGACGCAGAGATGCAGAGACGCAGAGACACTGAGACGCTGAGACGCAGAGACTCTGAGATGCAGAGACACTGAGACTCTGAGACGCAGAGACACAGAGACGCAGATACGCAAAGACGCAGAGACTCTGAGACCCAGAGACGCAGTGACAGTGAGACCCAGAAATGCAGTGACGCAGAGACACTGAGACGCAGAGACGCAAGAGGCAGAGACACAGAGTCGCAGATACGCAAAGACACAGAGACCCAGAGAGACAGAGACACTGAAACACTGAGACCCAGAGACGCAGAGACACAGAGACACAGAGACTCTGAGACGCAGACGCATAGAGACCCTGGGACGCAGAGAATCAGAGACGCAGAGACACTGAGACGCAGAGACTCTGAGACGCTGCCACCCAGAGACGCAGAGATGCAGAGACACTGAGACTCAGATACACAGAGACACTGAGACACAGAGACGCAGAGACACTGAGACGCAGAGACACAGAGATGCAGAGACACTGAGACCCAGAGACAAAGAGACACTGAGCCGCAGAGATGCAGAGACGCAGAGACTCTGAGATGCAGAGACGCAGAGACGCAGAGACACTGAGACGCAGAGACGCTGAGACTCAGAAACAGTGAGTCTGAGATGCAGAGACGCAGAAACTCTGACATGCAGAGACTCTAAGACGGAGAGACTCTGAAACACTGAGACCCAGAGACTCAGAGACTCAGAGACGCAGAGGCGCCGAGACGCAGTTACACTGAAATGCAGAGACACTGAGACGCAGGGACTCTGAGACGCAGAGACTCTGAGACGCAGAGATGCAGAGACGCAGAGACACTGAGACGCAGAGACACTGAGACGCTGAGACGCAGAGACTCTGAGATGCAGAGGCGCAGAAACTCTGACATGCAGAGACTCTGAGACGGAGAGACTCTGAAACACTGAGACTCAGAGACTCAGAGACTCAGAGTCGCAGATACGCAAAGACGCAGAGACTCTGAGACCCAGAGACGCAGTGACAGTGAGACCCAGAGATGCAGTGACGCAGAGACACTGAGACGCAGAGACGCAAGATGCAGAGACACTGAGACGCAGAGAATCTGAGACGCTGCAACCCAGAGACGCAGAGACACTGAGATGCAGAGACTCAGAGACGCAGAGACACTGAGATCCAGAGTCACTGAGACCCAGAGATGCAGAGACTCTGAGACACAGAGATGCAGAGACACAGAGACTCTGAGACGCAGAGACGCAGAGACTCTGAGACACAGAGACGTAGAGACGCAATGACACCGAGACGCAGCGACACTGAGACGCAGAGACGCAGAGACACAGAGATACAGAGACACTGAGACCCAGAGACACAGAGACACCTAGACCCAGAGATGCAGAGACGCAGAGACACTGAGACGCAGAGAATCTGAGACGCAGAGACGCTGAGACGCAGAGACTCTGAGATGCAGAGACGCAGAGACACTGAGACGCAGAGACACAGAGACACTGAGACGCAGAGACACTGAGACGCAAAGAATCTGAGACGCAGAGACGCTGAGACGCAGAGACTCTGAGATGCAGAGACGCAGAGACACTGAGACGCAGAGACACAGAGACACTGAGACGCAGAGACACTGAGGCCCAGAGACGCAGTGACTATGAGACACAGAGACGTTGTGACCCAGCGATGCTGAGACCCAGAGACGCAGACACTGAGACACAGAGACACTGAGACTCAGAAACACTGAGTCGCAGAGACTCTGAGACCCAGAGACGCAGAGACTCTGAGAAGCAGAGACACTGAGAATCACAGATGCAGAAACGCAGAGACGCAGAGATTCTGAGACTCAGAGACGCAGATAACGCAGAGACTCTGAGACTCAGAGAAGAACATAAGGACATAAGAACATAAGAACATAAGAAATAGGAGCAGGAGTAGGCCATCTAGCCCTTCAAGCCTGCCCCACCATTCAATAAGATCATGGCTGATCTGTCGTGGCTCAGTTCCACTTTCCCGCCCTCTCCCCATAACCCTTAATCCCCTCTCTTATCAGAAGCAGAGACGCAGTGACACTGAGATGCAGAGACACTGAGAACCAGACACGCAGAGACGCAGAGTCACTGAGACGCAGAGACACTGAGACGCAGAGATGCAGAGACCCTGAGACGCAGAGACTCTGAGACGCGGAGACGCAGAGACCCTGTGACGCAGAAACACTGAGACCCAGAGACGCAGAGACGCTGAGAACCAGAGACACTGAGACGCAGAGACTCTGAGGCCCAGAGATGCAGAGACTCAGAGACTCTGAGACGCAGAGACGCAGAGACCCTGAGACGCGGAGACGCAGAGACACAGAGACCCTGAGACACAGAGACACTGAGACCCAGAGACGCAGAGACTCAGAGACACTGAGACGCAGAGACACAGAGATGCAGAGACACTGAGAACCAGAGACGCAGAGACCCTGAGACACAGAGACGCTGAGACGCAGAGACGCAGAGACCCTGAGACGCAGAGAAACTGAGACCCTGAGACGCAGAGACACTGAGACGCAGAGACGCAGAGACACTGAGACATTGAGACCCTGCGCTGCAGAGACGCAGAGACACAGAGACACTGAGACGCAGAGATGCAGAGACACAGAGACACTGAAAACCAGAGATGCAGAGACACTGAGATGCAGAGACTCAGATTCGCAGAGACACTGAGACGCAGAGACCATGAGACGCAGAGACACTGAGACCCAGAGACACTGAGACCCAGAGACACTGAGACCCAGAGACCCAGAGACTCTGAGACGCAGAGACACAGAGACAATGAGACCCAGAGAGTCTGATACGCAGAGACACTGAGACACAGGTACTCTGAGACGCAGAGACTCTCAGACGCAGAGAAGCAGAGACCCTGAGACTCAGAGGTGCAGGGACGCTGAGACACAGAGAACCTGAGACGCAGTGACCCTGAGACCCAGAGACGCAGAGACGCTGAGACGCAAAGACCGTGGGACCCAGAAACGAAGAGACGCAGAGACACTGAGAACCAGAGATGCAGAGACTCAGAGACCCTGAGACGCAGAGACACAGAGACCCTGAGACACAGAGACACTGAGACCCAGAGACACAGAGACTCAGAGACACTGAGACCCAGAGACGCAGAGACAGAGACTCAGAGACTCTGAGACGCAGAGACACTGAAACCCAGAGACGCAGAGAAGCTGAGACGCAGAGACCCTGAGACCCAGAGATGCAGAGACTCTGAGACCCAGAGACACAGAGACACTGAGACGCAGAGACGCAGAGACGCAGGGACACTGAGACGCAGAGACTCTGAGACACAGAGACATTGAGACCCTGAGCTGCAGAGAAGCAGACACACAGAGACACTGAGACGCAGAGACAGTGAGAACCAGAGACGCAGAGACACTGAGACCCAGAGACCCTGAGACGCAGAGACACAGAGACAATGAGACCCAGAGACTCTGAGACGCCGAGACGCAGAGACACTGAGACGAAGAGACGCTGAGACCCCGAGACGCAGAGACGCAGAGACTCTGAGATCCAGAGACACTGAGACGCAAGGAGTCTGAGACCCAGAAACACTGAGACCCAGAGACTCTGAGACACAGAGAATCTGAGGCGCAGAGACGCAGAGAAACTGAGACCCAGAGAGTCTGAGACGCAGAGACTCTGAGACTCTGAGACGCAGAGACAATGAGACCCAGAGACTCTGAGACGCAGAGACTCTGAGACGCAGAGACACTGAGACGCAGAGACACTGAGACGCAGAGACTCTGAGACTCAGAGACGCAGATGCTCAGAGAAGCAAAGACGCAGAGACAATGAGACCCAGAGAAATGAGACCCAGGGATTCTGAGACGCAGAGACACTGTGACCCAGAGACTCTGAGACGCAGAGAAGCAGAGACCCTGAGACGCAGGGACGCAGAGAACCTGAGACGCAGAGACGCAGAGACACTGAGACGCAGAATACTGAGACCCGGAGACGCAGTTGCTCAAAGACTCTGACACGCAGAGTCGCAGAGACCCTGAGACGCGGAGACGCAGAAACACAGAGACGCTGAGACGCAAAGACACTGAGACCCAGAGACGCAGAGACACTGAGACACTGAGACCCAGAGACCCAGGGACTCAGAGACTCTGAGACGCAGAGACGTAGAGACCCTGAGATGCAGAGACACTGAGACGCAGAGACACTGAGAACCAGAGATGCAGAGACGCAGAAACGCTGAGACGCAGAGACTCAGAGAAGCGGAGACGCAGAGTCCCTGCAACGCAGAGACACTGAGACCCAGAGACGCAGAGACACTGAGACGCAGAGACTCTGAGACGCAGAGACACTGAGACCCAGAGCCACAGAGACCCAGAGCCACAGAGACGCAGAGACACTGAAAGGCAAAGACTCTGAGACGCAGAGACATTGAGACCCTGAGCTGCAGAGACGCGGAGACACAGAGACTCTGAGACGCAGAGACACTGAGACCCAGAGACGCAGACACACTGAGACCCAGAGATGCATAGACACACAGACACTGAGACGCAGAGACTCTGAGACGTTGCAACCCAGAAACGCAGAGACGCAGAGACACTGAGATACAGAGACACTGAGACGCAGAGACACTGAGACCCAGAGACGCAGACACACTGAGACCCAGAGACGCAATGATGCAGAGACACTGAGGCGCAGAGATTCTGAGACGCTGCAAACCAGAGACTCAGAGATGCAGAGGCACTGAGATGCAGAGACACTGAGACGCAATGACCCTGAGGCGCAGAGACACTGAGACACAGGGACACTGAGGCCCAGAGACGCAGAGACACTTAGACCCAGAGATGCAGAGACGCAGAGACACTGAGAACAAGATACGCAGAGATGCAGAGACACTGAGACGCAGAGACGCTGAGACACAGAGACGCAGATACGCAGAGACACAGAGACTCTGAGAAGCAGACACGCAGAGACTCTGAGATGCAGAGTCGCAGAGACGCAGAGACACTGAGAACAAGATACGCAGAGATGCAGGGACACTGAGAACAAGAGATGCAGAGACACTGAGACGCAGAGACACTGAGACGCAGAGACGCTGAGACACAGAGACGCAGATACGCAGAGACACAGAGACACAGAGACCCAGAGACGCAGAGACTCTGAGAAGCAGACACGCAGAGACTCTGAGATGCAGAGTCGCAGAGACGCAGAGACACTGAGAACAAGAGACGCAGAGATGCAGAGACACTGAGACGCAGAGACACTGAGACGCAGAGACACTGAGACACTGAGACCCTGAGACGCAGAGACGCTGAGACACAGAGACGCAGATACGCAGAGACGCAGAGACACTGAGACCCAGAAACACAGAGACTCTGAGATGCAGAGACGCAGAGACTCTGAGACGCAGAGACGCAGAGACTCTGAGACACTGAGACGCAGAGACCCTGGGATGCAGAGACACTGAGACACAGATACGCAGAGACGCAGAGACACTGAGACCCAGAGATGCAGGGACGCAGAGACGCTGAGACGCAGAGACCCTGAGACACAGAGACTCTGAGACGCGGAGACACAGAGACGCAGAGACCCTGAGACGCTGAGACATTGAGAACCAGAGACGCAGAGACACTGAGACCCTGAGCTGCAGACACGCAGAGACACTGAGACGCACAGAAACTGAGACCCTGAGATGCAGAGACACAGAGACGCAGATACGCAGAGACGCAGAGACACTGAGATGCAGAGACGCAGAGACACTCAGACGCAGAGTCCCTGAGACAAAGAGGCACTGAGGCACAGAGACACTGAGACCAAGAGATGCAGAGACTCTGAGACGCAGAGACGCTGAGACACTAAGACCCAGAGACTCTGAGACGCAGAGACGCAGACACTGAGACCCAGAGACACAGAGACTCAGAGACTCTGAGATGCAGAGGCGGAGAGACTCTGAGACGCAGAGACCCTGAGAAGCTGAGACCCTAAGCTGCAGAGACACTGTGACCCAGAGGCTCTGAGATGCAGAGACACTGAGAACCAGAGACGCAGAGACACTGAGACCCAGAGATGCAGAGACGCAGAGACTCTGAGGCACTGAGACTCAGAGACGCAGAGACGCAGAGATGCAGAGACTCTGAGAAGCAGAGACTCTGAGACGCAGAGACACAGAGACACTGAGACGCTGGGATGCAGAGACGCAGAGAACCTGAGACGCAGAGACGCAGAGACTCAGAGACCCTGGGACCCCGAGACGCAGAGACACTGACACGCAAAGACACCGAGACCCAGAGATGCAGAGACGCTGAGGCGCTGAGATGCAGAGACTCGGAGACGCAGATCTCTGAGATGCAGAGACAAAGAGAAACTGAGACCCAGAGATGCTGAGACCCAGAGACGCAGAGACACTGAGACGCAGAGACACAGAGACACTGAGACCCAGAGACTCTGAGACGAAGAGAAACTGAGACCCAGAGATGCTGAGACCCAGAGACGCAGAGACACTGAGACGCAGAGACACAGAGACACTGAGACCCAGAGACTCTGAGATGCAGAGACCATGAGACCCAGAGACATTGAGGCGCAGAGACTCTGAGACACTGAGACCCAGAGACTCTGAGACGCAGAGACTCTGAGACGCAAAGAAACAGAGACCCTGAGACGCAGAACTCAGGGACGCAGAGACGCTGAGAACCTGAGGCGCAGAGACCCTGAGACCCAGAGACGCAGAGAAACAGAGACCCTGAGACGCTGAACTCAGGGACGCAGAGACGCTGAGAACCTGAGGCGCAGAGACCCTGAGACCCAGAGACGCAGAGGCTCACAGACGCAGCGACGCAGAGACACTGAGACGCAGAGACACTGACGCGTAGAGACCTTGGGACCCAGAAATGAAGAGATGCAGAGACACAGAGACACTGAGACGCAGAGACACTGAGATGTAGAGACTCTGAGATGCTGAGACGCAGAGAGCCTGAGACGCAGAGACGCAGAGACGCAGAAACCCGAGACACCGAGACGCAGAGACCCAGAGACGCAGAGACCCTGAGACGCAGAGACGCAGAGACTCAGAGATGCAGAGACGCAGTGACACTGAGACGCAAAGACTCTGAGACACAGAGGCGCAGAGACACTGAGACGGAGAGACACTGAGACCCAGAGACGCAGAGTCTCAGAGACGCTGAGACGCAGAGACGCAGAGACGCTGAGACACAGAGACGCAGATACACTGAGACGCAGAGACACTGAGACCCAGAGACGCAGAGACTCAGAGACGCTGAGACGCAGAGACGCTGAGACACAGAGACGCAGATACACTGAGACGGAGAGACGCATAGACACTGAGACCCAGAGACACAGAGACTCTGAGATGCAGAGGCGGAGAGACTCTGAGACGCAGAGACCCTGAGAAGCTGAGACCCTGGGCTGCAGAGACACTGAGATCCAGAGACTCTGAGATGCAGAGACACTGAGAACCAGAGACGCAAAGACACTGAGGCCCAGAGATGCAGAGACGCATAGACCCTGAGACACTGAGATGCTGAGATGCAGAGATGCAGAGACCCTGAGACGCAGAACGCAGGGACGCAGAGACACAGAGAACTTGAGGCGCAGAGTCCCTGAGACCCAGAGACGCAGAGGCTCAGAGACGCAGCGACGCAGAGACACGGAGATGCAGAGACGCTGAGGCGCAGAGACCCTGGGACCCAGAAACGAACAGATGCAGAGACGCAGAGACACTGAGACGCAGAGAAGCAGAGACCCTGAGACGCTGGGAAGCAGAGATGCAGAGAACCTGAGACGCAGAGACCCTGAGACCCAGGGAAGGAGAGACCCTGGGACCCAGAGACACAGAGACGCAGAGACACTGACACGCAAAGACACTGAGACCCAAAGACGCACAGACGCTGAGACGCAGAGACTCTGAGACGCAGAGACTCTGAGATGCAGAAGCGAAGAGACATTGAGACCCAGAGATGCTGAGACCCAGAGAACCAGAGACGCAGAGAAACAGTGACCCAGGGACATTGAGAGACAGAAACACTGAGACGCAGAGGCTCTGAGACACAGAGACGCAGAGACGTAGAAACCCGAGACACAGAGACACTGAGACCCAGAGACGCAGAGACCCTGAGATGCAGAGACACAGAGACTCTGAGACTCAGAGATGCAGAAACGCAGTGACACTGAGAAGCAGAGACACTGAGACGCAAAGACTCTGAGACGCAGAGACGCAGAGACTCTGAGACGCTGTGACACTGAGACCCAGAGACACTGAGACGCAGAGACGCTGAGACCCAGAGACGCAGAGACGGAGAGACCCTAAGACGCAAAGAACCTGAGACGCAGAGAGGCAGAGACGCAGAGATGCAGAGACACAGAGAACCAGAGGGACAGAGACCGTGAGATGCAGAGACACTGAGACGCCGAGACTCTCAGACCCAGAGACTCTGAGACGCAGAGACACAGAGACACTGAGACGCAGAGACTCTGAGACGCAGAGACTCTGAGACGCAGAGACACAGAGACCCAGAGACTCTGAGACACAGAGACACTGAGACGCAGGGACGCAGAGACACTGAGACGCAGAGACTCTGAGACGCTGCAACCCATAGTCTCAGAGATGCAGAGACACTGAAATGCAGAGACACTGAGACGCAAAGACCCTGAGACACAGAGACACTGAGACGCAGGGACACTGAGACCCAGAGACGCAGAGACTCTGAGACGCAGAGACGCAGAGACTCTGAGATGCACAGACACTGAGACACTGAGACCCAGAGACTCTGAGACGCAGAGACGCTGAGATGCAGAGGCGGAGAGACTCTGAGACGCAGAGACCCTGAGAAGCTGAGACCCTGAGCTGCAGAGACACTGAGACCCAGAGATTCTGAGATGCAGAGACACTGAGAACCAGAGACGCAGAGACACTGAGACCCAGAGATGCAGAGACGCAGAGACTCTGAGACACTGAGACACTGAGACGCAGAGACGCAGAGATGCAGAGACTCTGAGACGCAGGGACTCTGAGACGCAGAGACACAGAGACACTGAGACGCAGAGACTCTGAGATGCAGAGACGAAGAGACACTGTGATGCAGAGAATCAGAGACCCAGAGATGCTGAGACTCAGAGACGCAGAGAAACTGAGATGCAAAGACACTGAGACGCAGAGACTCTGAGACACAGAGACACTGAGACCCAGAGACTCTGAGACTCTGGGACGCAGAGACAATAAGACCCAGAGACACTGAGACGCAGAGACTCTGTGACGCTGAGACGCAGAGACACTGAGACCCAGAGGCTCTGAGACACAGAGACTCTGAGACGTAGTGACGCAGAGACACTGAGACGCAGAGAGGCAGAGACGCAGAGAAGCAGAGACCCTGAGATGCAGAACGCAGGGACGCAGAGACACAGAGAACCTGAGGCGCAGAGACCCTGAGACCCAGAGATGCAGAGGCTCAGAGATGCAGCGACGCAGAGACACTGAGATGCAGAAACGCTGAGGCGCAGAGACCCTGGGACCCAGAAACGAAGAGATGCAGAGACGCAGAGACTCTGAGACGCAGAGACTCTGAGACGCAGCGACACAGAGACAGTGAGACCCAGAGACTCTGAGACGCAGAGACTCTGAGACGCAAAGACACAGAGACACTGAGACCCAAAAACTCTGAGACGCAGAGACAATGAGACCAAGAGACACTGAGTTGCAGAGACTCTGAGACGCAGAGACGCAGAGATGCTGAGACCCAGAGACTCTGAGATGCAGACACTCTGAGACGCAGGGACGCAGAGACACTGAGACCCAGAGACACTGAGACCCAGAGATGCTGAGACCCAGAGACGCAGAGACACTGAGACGCAGAGACACTGAGACGCAGAGACTCTGACACGCAGAGACTCTGAGACGCAGAGACGCTGAGACGCAGAGACTCTGAGACGCAGGGACGCAGAGACACTGAGACGCAGAGAGGCAGACACGCAGAGACACTGAGACGCAGAGGCACTGAGATGTAGAGACTCAGAGATGCAGAGACGCAGTGACACTGAGACGCAAAGACTCTGAGACGCAGAGACTCTGAGACGCTGTGACACTGAGACCCAGAGACGCAGAGACTCAGGGACTCTGAGACGCAGAGACGCAGAAACCCTGAGACCCAGAGACCCAGAGACGCAGAGACACTGAGAACCAGAGACGCAGAGACAAAGAGACTCAGAGAATCTGTGACGCAGAGGCATAGACATCATGAGAAGCAGAGACACTGAGACCCAGAGACGCAGAGACACTGAGACGCAGAGTCACTGAGAACTAGAAACGCAGAGACTCTGAGACGCAGAGACGCAAGACGCAGAGACACTGAGACGCAGAGAAGCAGAGACCCTGAGACGCTGGGAAGCAGAGACGCAGAGAACCTGAGACGCAGAGACCCTGGGACCCAGAGACGCAGAGACGCAGAGACACTGACACGCAAAGACACTGAGACCCAAAGACGCACAGACGCTGAGACGCAGAGACTCTGAGACGCAGAGACTCTGAGATGCAGAAGCAAAGAGACATTGAGACCCAGAGATGCTGAGACCCAGAGAACCAGAGACGCAGAGAAACAGTGACCCAGGGACATTGAGAGACAGAAACACTGAGACGCAGAGGCTCTGAGAAACAGAGACGCAGAGACCCTGAGACGCAGAGACACTGAGACGCAGAGATGCTGAGACCCAGAGACACAGAGACGGAGAGACCCTGAGACGCAAAGACCCTGAGACGCAGAGAGGCAGAGACGCAGAGACACAGAGAACCAGAGAGACAGAGACCGTGAGACGCAGAGATGCAGAGACACTGAGACGCCGAGACTCTCAGACCCAGAGACTCTGAGACGCAGAGACACTGAGACGCAGAGACTCTGAGACGCAGAGACACAGAGACCCAGAGACTCTGAGACACAGAGACTCTGAGACGCAGGGACGCAGAGACACTGAGACACTGAGACGCAGAGACACATTTTCGCAGATACGCAGAGACACTGAGACCAAGAGATGCAGTGATGCAGAGACACTGAGACGCAGAGACTCTGAGACGCTGCAACCCATAGACTCAGAGATGCAGAGACACTGAAATGCAGAGACACTGAGACGCAAAGACCCTGAGATGCAGAGACACTGAGACGCAGGGACACTGAGACCCAGAGACGCAGGGACTCTGAGACGCAGAGACGCAGAGACTCTGAGACGCACAGACACTGAGACACTGAGACCCAGAGACTCTGAGACGCAGAGACGCTGAGATGCAGAGGCGGAGAGACTCTGAGACGCAGAGACCCTGAGAAGCTGAGACCCTGAGCCGCAGAGACACTGAGACCCAGAGGCTCTGAGATGCAGAGACACTGAGAACCAGAGACGCAGAGACTCTGAGACACTGAGATGCAGAGACGCAGAGACGCAGAGATGCAGAGACTCTGAGACGCAGGGACTCTGAGACGCAGAGACACAGAGACACTGAAACGCAGAGACTCTGAGATGCAGAGACGAAGAGACACTGTGATGCAGAGACACTGAGATGCAGAGAATCAGAGACCCAGAGATGCTGAGACTCAGAGACGCAGAGACACTGAGACGCAAAGACACTGAGACGCAGAGACTCTGAGACGCAGAGACCCAGAGACTCTGAGACTCTGGGACGCAGAGACAATAAGACCCAGAGACACTGAGACGCAGAGACTCTGAGACACAGAGACACTGAGACCCAGAGACTCTGAGACACAGAGACTCTGAGACGTAGTGATGCAGAGACACTGAGACGCAGAGAGGCAGAGACGCAGAGAAGCAGAGACCCTGAGATGCAGAACGCAGGGACGCAGAGACACAGAGAACCTGAGGCGCAGAGACCCTGAGACCCAGAGATGCAGAGGCTCAGAGATGCAGCGACGCAGAGACACTGAGATGCAGAGACGCTGAGGCGCAGAGACCCTGGGACCCAGAAACGAAGAGATGCAGAGACGCAGAGACACTGAGACGCAGAGACGCAGAGACCCTGATATGCAGAGACGCAGAGACTCTGAGACTCAGAGATGCAGAAACGCAGTGACACTGAGAAGCAGAGACACTGAGACGCAAAGACTCTGAGACGCAGAGACGCAGAGACTCTGAGACGCTGTGACACTGAGACCCAGAGACACTGAGACCCAGAGATGCAGAGACACTGAGACGCAGAGTCACTGAGAACCAGAGACGCAGAGACGCAGAGACGCAGAGACTCTGAGACGCAGAGACGCTGAGACACCGAGACACTGAGACGCAGAGTCACTGAGAACCAGAGACGCAGAGACTCTGAGACACTGAGACGCAGAGACGCAAGACGCAGAGACACTGAGACGCAGAGACTCTGAGACGCTGCAACCCAGAGACGCAGGGACGCAGAGACGCAGAGAACCTGAGACGCAGAGACCCTGAGTCCCAGAGACGCACAGGCTCAGAGACGCAGAGACGCAGAGACACTGGGACGCAAAGACACTGAGACGCAGAGTCGCTGAGGCGCAGAGACCCTGGGACCCAGAAACGGACAGACGCAGAGGCGCAGAGACCCAGAGACGCAGAGACACGGAGATGCAGAGACTCTGAGACGCAGAGACGCAGAAATCCGAGACACAGAGACACTGAGACCCAGAGTTGCTGAGACACAGAGACGCAGAGACACTGAGAGACTGAGATGCAGAGACTCAGAGACACTGAGACGCAGAGACACGGAGATGCAGAGACGCAGAGACCCAGAGACGCAGAAACCCGAGATACAGAGACACTGAGACGCAGAGACTCTGAGACGCGGAGACGCAGAGACCCTGCGACGCGGAGACACTGAGACCCAGAGACGCAGAGAAACTGAGAGGCAGAGACTATGAGATGCAGAGACGCAGAGAAACTGAGAGGCAGAGACACTGAGACGCAGAGACTTTGAGACCCAGAGATGCTGAGACGCAGAGACTCTGAGACGCAGAGTTTCTAAGATGCAGACACTCCGAGATGCAGAGACTCTGAGATGCAGAGACGCAGAGATACTGAGACCCAGAGACTCTGAGACACAGAGACTCTGAGATGCAGAGACTCTGAGACGCAGAGATGCAGAGACACTGAGACCCAGAGACTCAAAGACACTGAGACCCAGAGATGCAGATACACAGAGACGCAGACCCTGAGACACTGAGAGGCAGAGACGCTGAGACATGGAGATGCAGAGACTCTGAGACGCAGGGACTCTGAGACGCAGAGACACAGAGACACTGAGACCCAGAGTCTCTGAGATGCAGAGACGAAGAGACACTGGGACACAGAGATGCAGAGACACTGAGAAGCACAGACTTTGAGACGCAGAGAAGCAGAGACCCTGAGACGCAGAGACACTGAGACCCTGAGACGCTGAGACACAGAGACGCAGATACGCAGAGACGCAGAGACAGTGAGACTCAGAGACGTAGAGACTCTGAGACTCTGAGACGCTGAGACGCAGAGATGCAGAGACGCAGAGACACTGAGAACAAGAGATGCAGAGACACTGAGACGCAGAGACACTGAGACACTGAGACCCTGAGACGCAGAGACGCTGAGACACAGAGACGCAGATACGCAGAGACACTGAGACCCAGAGACGCAGAGACTCTGAGACGCAGAGACGTAGAGACTCTGAGACGCAAAGACGCAGAGACACTGAGAACAAGAGACGCAGAGACGCTGAGACACAGAGACACAGATACGCAGAGACGCAGAGACACTGAGACGCAGAGACACAGAGACCCAAAGACCCAGAGATGCAGAGGCGCACAGACGCACAGACCCTGAGATGCAGAGACTCTGAGACGCCGAGACACTGAGACCCAGAGACGCAGAGACACTGAGGCACAGAGATTCTGAGACGCAGAGACATTGTGACCCTGAGCTGCAGAGACGCAGAGACACAGAGACACTGAGACGCAGAGACACTGAGACCCAGAGACGCAGAGACACTGAGACCCAGAGATGCAGAGACGCAGAGACACTGAGAACAAGAGACGCAGAGATGCAGAGACACTGAGACGCAGAGACACTGAGACCCTGAGACGCTGAGACACAGAGACGCAGATACGCAGAGACGCATAGACAGTGAGACTCAGAGACGTAGAGACTCTGAGACTCTGAGACTCTGAGACGCTGAGACGCAGAGACGCAGAGACACTGAGAACAAGAGACGCAGAGATGCAGAGACACTGAGACGCAGAGAGACTGAGACACTGAGACCCTGAGACGCAGAGACGCTGAGACACAGAGACGCAGATACGCAGAGACACTGAGACCCAGAGACACAGAGACTCTGAGACGCAGAGACGCAGAGACTCTGAGACGCAAAGACGCAGAGACACTGAGAACAAGAGACGTAGAGATGCAGAGACACTGAGACGCAGAGACACTGAGACCCTGAGACGCAGAGACGCTGAGACACAGAGACGCAGATACGCAGAGACGCAGAGACACTGAGACCCAGAGATGCAGGGACGCAGAGACGCTGAGATGCAGAGGCGCAGAGACCCTGAGACACAGAGACTCTGAGACGCGGAGACGCAGAGACCCTGCGACGCAGACACTCAGAGAGGCAGAGACCCTGAGACGCCGAGACATTGAGAACCAAAGACGCAGAGACACTGAGATGCAGAGACTCTGAGACGCAGAGACATTGAGACCCTGAGCTGCAGAGACGCAGAGACACTGAGACCCAGAGACACTGAGACCCGGAGATGCAGAGACAATGAGACCCAGAGATGCAGAGACGCAGAAACCTGGAGAAGAAGAGACGCAGAAATGCAGAAACACTGAGGCGCAGAGACACTGAGACACAGAGACACTGAGACCCTGAGACGCAGAGACGCAGATACGCAGAGACGCAGAGACACTGAGACCCAGAGACGCAGAGACACTGAGAACCAGAGATGCAGAGACGCAGAGACACTTAGACGCAGAGACGCAAGACGCAGAGACACAGAGACACAGAGACGCAGAGACACAGAGACACTGAGACCCTAAGACACAGAGACGCAGAGACACAGAGTCGCAGATTCTTAGAGACACAGAGACACTGAGACCCAGAGACGCAGTGACACTGAGACCCAGAGATGCACTGACGCAGAGACACTGAGACGCAGAGGCGCAGAGACACTGAGATGCAGAGACTCAGAGACGCAGAGACACTGAGACGCAGAGTCCCTGAGACAAAGAGACACTGAGACACAGAGACACTGAGACCCAGAGACGCAGAGACTCTGAGACGCAGAGACTCTGAGACGCAGAGACACAGAGACTCTGAGGCGCAGAGACACTGAGACGCAGAGATACTGAGACCCAGGGACGCAGAGACGCGGAGACGCGGATACACAGAGACGCAGAGACCCTGAGACGCAGAGACCCTGAGACGCAGAGCCACTGAGACGCAGAGACGCTGAGACACAGAGACGCAGATACGCAGAGACGCAGAGACACTGAGACCCAGAGATGCAGGGACGCAGAGACGCTGAGATGCAGAGGCGCAGAGACCCTGAGACACAGAGACTCTGAGACGCGGAGACGCAGAGACCCTGCGACGCAGACACTCAGAGAGGCAGAGACCCTGAGACGCCGAGACATTGAGAACCAAAGACGCAGAGACACTGAGATGCAGAGACTCTGAGACGCAGAGACATTGAGACCCTGAGCTGCAGAGACGCAGAGACACTGAGACCCAGAGACACTGAGACCCGGAGATGCAGAGACAATGAGACCCAGAGATGCAGAGACGCAGAAACCTGGAGAAGAAGAGACGCAGAAATGCAGAAACACTGAGGCGCAGAGACACTGAGACACAGAGACACTGAGACCCTGAGACGCAGAGACGCAGATACGCAGAGACGCAGAGACACTGAGACCCAGAGACGCAGAGACACTGAGAACCAGAGATGCAGAGACGCAGAGACACTTAGACGCAGAGACGCAAGACGCAGAGACACAGAGACACAGAGACGCAGAGACACAGAGACCCTAAGACACAGAGACGCAGAGACACAGAGTCGCAGATTCTTAGAGACACAGAGACACTGAGACCCAGAGACGCAGTGACACTGAGACCCAGAGATGCACTGACGCAGAGACACTGAGACGCAGAGGCGCAGAGACACTGAGATGCAGAGACTCAGAGACGCAGAGACACTGAGACGCAGAGTCCCTGAGACAAAGAGACACTGAGACACAGAGACACTGAGACCCAGAGACGCAGAGACTCTGAGACGCAGAGACTCTGAGACGCAGAGACACAGAGACTCTGAGGCGCAGAGACACTGAGACGCAGAGATACTGAGACCCAGGGACGCAGAGACGCGGAGACGCGGATACACAGAGACGCAGAGACCCTGAGACGCAGAGACCCTGAGACGCAGAGCCACTGAGACGCAGAGACACTGAGACACAGACTGGCTGAGACGCAGAGATGCAGAGACACTGCGACAGTGAGACGCAGAGGCGCAGAGACTCTGAGACACAGAGACAGTGAGATGCAGAGACGCAGAGACACTGAGACGCAGAGACCATGAGACGCAGAGAAACTGAGACACAGAGACGCAAAGATGCAGAGACACTGAGACGCAGAGACACTGAGAACCAGACACGCAGAAACGCTGAGAAGCGGAGACGCAGAGACCCTGAGACGCAGAGACTCTGAGAACCAGAGACGCAGAGACACAGCAACACTGAGACGCAGAGACACTGAGACGCAGACAGGCTGAGACGCAGAGACACAGAGACACTGCGACAGTGAGACCCAGAGACACAGAGACTCTGAGACACCGAGACGCTGAGAAGCAGAGACGCAGAGATGCAGAGACGCAGAGACCCTGAGACGCAGAGACACAGAGACCCAAAGATGCAGAGACGCAGAGACCCTGAGACGCAGAGACACAGAGACCCAAAGATGCAGAGACGCAGAGACACTGAGACGCAGAGACACTGAGACCCAGAGACGCAAAGACGCAGAGACCCTGAGACGCAGAGACACTGAGAACCAGAGACGCAGAGATACAGCGACACTGAGACGCTGAGACTCTGAGACGCAGAGACACTGAGACGCAGAGACGCAGAGACCCAGAGACGCAGAGACGCTGAGACGCAGAGACACTGAGACGCAGAGACACTGAGATGCAGAGACACAGAGACACTGAGACAGTGAGACGCAGAGACTCTGAGACACAGAGACTCTGAGACGTTGAGACGCAGAGACACAGAGACCCTGAGACGCAGAGACACTGAGACCCAGAGACGCAGAGATGCAGAAATGCAGAGACCCTGAGACGCAGAGACTCAGAGACGCAGAGACGCAGAGACACTGAGACCCAGAGACGCTGAGACCCTGAGACGCGGAGACGCTGAGCCCCAGCAACGCAGAGACGCAGAGACACTGAGACCCAGAGACGCAGAGACACTGAGACCCAGAGACTCTAAGACGCAGAGACGCTGAACCCAGAGAACCAGAGACGCAGAGATACAGAGACCCAGAGACTCTGAGACGCAGAGACTCTGAGACGCATAAACGCTGAGACCCAGAGAGGCAGAGATGCAGAGACCCTGAGACGCAGAGACACTGAGACGCAGAGACGCTGAGACCCAGGGCGCAGAGACGCTGAGACCCAGAGACGCAGAGACCCTGAGACGCAGAGAGGCAGAGACGCAGAGACACTGAGACGCAGAGACGCAGGGACACTGAGACGCAGAGACCCTGAGACGCAGAGAGGCAGTGACACTGAGACGCAGAGACACTGAGAGGCAGAGAGTCTGAGAAGAAGAGACACAGAGACTCTGAGACGCAGAGACGCAGAGACCCTGAGACGCAGAGACTCTGAGACACAGAGACGCTGAGATGCAGAGACGCAGAGACCCTGAGACGCTGAGACACAGAGACGCAGATAACTGAGACGCAGAGACACTGAGACCCAGAGATGCAGAGACACAGAGATGCAGAGGCACTGAGACGCAGAGACACTGAGACCCAGAGACGCAGACACACTGAGACCCAGAGTTGCAGAGACGCAGAGACACTGAGACCCAGAGACGCAGAGACACTGACAACCAGAAACGCAGAGACACAGAGACACTGAGACGCAGAGACTCTGAGACACAGAGACACTGAGACCCTGAGATGCAGAGACGCAGAGACCCGGAGGCGCAGAGACACTGAGACCCAGAGATGCAGAGACGCAGAGACACTGAGACGCCGAGACTCTGAGACGCTGCAACCCAGAGATGCAGAGCGCAGAGACACTGAGATGCAGAGACACTGAGACGCAGAGACACTGAGATGCAGACACGCAGAGACACAGAGACTCTGAGACGCAGAGACGCTGAGACACTGAGACCCAGAGACTCTGAGACCCAGAGACACAGAGATGCAGAGACTCTGAATATCTGCGTCACTGCATCTCAGAGTCTCCGGGTCTCAGAGTCTCTGTGTCTCTGCGTCTCTGCCCTTCTGCATCACTGTGTCTCAGACTCTCAGCGTCTCTGTGTCTCAGTCTCTGTGTCTCTGCATCTCTGGGTCTCTGCATCTCAGAGTCCCTGCGTCTCTGCCTCTCTGTGACTCTCCGTCTCTGCGTCTCTGCATCTCTGCGTCTCAGAGTCTCTGCGTCTCTGCCTCTCTGTGTCTGTGTGCCTCGGCAACTCTGCGACTCAGAGTCTCTGCATCTCTGCCTCTCTGTGTCTCAGCTTCTCTGGTCTCTGAGTCTCTGCGTCACTGCGTCTCTGCATCTCAGAGTCTATGCATCTCTCTGTTTCTTCACCTCCGCGTCTCAGAGTCTCTGCGTCTCAGTGTCTCTGCGTCTGAGAGAGTCTATGTCTCAGAGTCTCTGTGTCTATGCCACTCTGCCTCTCTGCATCTCTGCATCTCTGTGTCCCAGAGTCTCTGTACCTCCGCATCTCTACGGCTCTGCGTCTCAGAGAGAAAGAGAGAGACAGACAGAGACACATAGAGAGAGACAGAGTGAGAGAGAGAGACTGAGTGAGAGAGAGACAGAGTGAGAGAGAGAACGACAGAGAGAGTGAGGGAGAGAGAGACAGAGAGGAAAACAGAAAGAGAGAGAGAGAGACAGACAGAGAGAGAGACTGAGAGAAAGAGACTGAGTGGGAGAGAGACAGAGAGAGAGAGAGAGACAGGGAGAGAGAGATTCAGGCAGAGAGAGAGTGACAGAGTGAGACAAACAGAGAGAGACAGGGAGTCAGAGAGAGAGGGAGTTAGAGGGAGAGAAAAAGAGAGAGACAGAGACAGTGGCAGAGAGAGTGAGAGAGAGAGAGGGAGAGACAGAGTGAG
The DNA here is from genome assembly GCF_965287045.1 of Carcharhinus amblyrhynchos. Lineage (NCBI taxonomy): Eukaryota > Metazoa > Chordata > Chondrichthyes > Carcharhiniformes > Carcharhinidae > Carcharhinus > Carcharhinus amblyrhynchos. Next base: position 429,011 of record NW_027649870.1, read on the forward strand.
AGAGAGAGACAGAGAGTGAGAGCCTGAGAGAGACAGAGTCAGAGATAGGGAGATAGAGAGAGTGTGAGAGTGAGAGACAGAGAGAAAGAGACAGACAGAGTGAGAGAGAGAGAGAGACAGAGACAGAGAGTGAGAGAGAGACAGAGAGAGTGAGAGAGAGAGACAGGCAGAGACAGAGAGAGACAGAGAGAGTGAGAGAGACAGACAGATGGAGAGAGTGAGAGACAGAGAGAGAGAGACAGAGAGAGAGAGAGAGACAGTAAGACAGAGAGAGAGAGAGACTGAGAGAGAGTGAGAGAGAGAGACGGAGAGTGAGAGAGACAGAGAGAGTGAGAGAGACGGAGAGTGAGAGAGAGAGACAGAGAGAGAGAGAAAGAGGGAGACAGAGAGTGAGAGAGACAGAGATAGAGAGGCAGAGTGAGTCAAAGAGACAGAGAGAGAGAGACAGAGGGAGAGAGAGAGAGATGTGAGAGATAGAGAGAGGGACAGAGAGAGAGAGAGACAGAGTGAGAGAGAGAGTCAGAGAGACACAGAGAGAGAAACAGAGACAGAGACAAGGAGAGAGAGTGACAGAGAGACAGAGACACAGAGTGAGAGACTCAGAGAGGGGGAGAGAGAGAGGGAGAGTCAGAGAGAGAGAGAGGGAGAGAGAGAGAGACAGAGAGAGAGACATGGAGAGAGAGTGACATAGTTACAGACAGAGAGAGAAGTAGTGGACAGAGTGAGAGAGAGAGAGAGAGAGAGTGAGAGAGACAGAGAAAGAGAGAGACAGAGACAGTGAGAGAGAGAGAGACAGGGAGGAGAGATTGAGAGACAGCGACAGAGAGAGAGAGAGAGACAGAGACAGAGAGAGAGTGAGACAGAGAGAGTGAGGGAGAGTGAGAGGCAGAGAGAGAGAGAGAGTCAGCGAGAGAGAGAACAGGGGGAGAGAACAGAGGGAGAGAGAGAGACAGAGTTCGAGTGAGACAGAGAGAGAGAGACAGAGGGAGA